>NC_054485.1:59336752-59700584 GCF_017639515.1 Carcharodon carcharias
GTCTAATTTAAAATTGGTTAGATAACCATTTACCAGGATGTCAGCATTTTAAAATGAAGAGCCACTCTCTTTGGCGTCACCCAGGAAGAGTGACCATGTGCCTCTGGGTTGTGTCGCCCTCATGGATGATCTTTGGGGTGTCTGTGCTATGCCGGGGTTTTGACTTGTACAGTTTACCAAAGCGACCCTGCCTGTTGCAGTGGAAGCATTGGGCCACACTCACAGGACACTGATCTCTCCTGCGAGGGTACAGCGCTGGCAAGGTCACTCTGCTTGGGATTCAGGGGTTGCCTTTCTTGACTCGGATGGTCCCTGCATCTTTGTGATCTGATACGGTGGACTGAGTGCTGGTTTTTGCCCCAAGAAGTGTTCTCGACCCTCAGGATGGTCCCGCATTGCTCACTTCGTTCAGTGTATGTAGCTGGTTGCCTTGTCTAGGGTATGATAGCCTCTAGTTGCAGGTCTACAGAATTTTTTCTGAAGTCTGGAGTAACGTTGAATCCTAAAAATCTTCTCCAAAGACCCCAGTTCTGTGGCTGGTCTGGGCCATAGGTGAATCCCAACAGAGCTGGAATTGTGATCCATTTTTGAAGATTTGTTTTTGTTTTATTCTTCAATGGGATCTGGATATTGTTGCCCATCCCTAATAGCCCTTGAACTGAGTGACTTGCTGGACTATTGCAGGGGAAGTTAAGAGTCAACCACATTACTGAGAGTCTGGAGTCACATGTAGGCCAGACCAGGTAAGGACGGCAGATTTCCTGCCCTAATAAGCATTAGTGAACCAGATGGGTTTTTACAACAATCAATGATGGGTTCATGGTCATCATTATTGAGACTAGCTTTATATTCCAGACTTTTTAATTAATTGAGTTTAAATTCCACCAGTTGCCGTGGTGAGACTTGAACCCCTGTCCCCAGGCCATTAGCCTGGGCCTCTGGATTACTCGTCCAGTGACATTACCACAATGCCACCATCTCCCACCCATCTCTGAGTACAGCTTTAAGAGTTTACAACCTTCCAAGATGGCATCACCCATTACTGCTCAACAAAGGATCGTCCCACGCTTGCCGGTTTTTGACGGGCTTTTCAAAATGTCAGCAGCTTCTGCCTGAGGAAGGGGCCACAATGGGCCGGAGGTCAGCTGGCTGCTGACCTAGTTAATTCGGCGGTATCAAATTATGAGTCGGGGATCCTGGAAAAGAACCATGGGCTTGTCATTTCCGAACCTGGACAGCCACAAGGTATCCAGAGCGGTCTAAATTAATCCGCGATTTTTTTCCCTCTTGCTGGACTCAGGGAGCCGCGCACCAAGATTCGGAGTCTAGTACAGGGTTTAGCAACAAGTTACTTTCAAATGGAGCTGCTGACTGAACAACTTAAAAGAGGTTTGTCAAGACTGGCTATCCTGGAACTTTGGAGACTCCATTGAACCCTCCTTGAAAGTCGAGTTCCAGTAAGCAGCGCTTTCAGCCTGCAAGGGTGAGATACATTTTTTCAAAGTGAGAAAAACTTTGACCTTTTCTGTCTGCTTCCAGGCTCTTCTCTCTCTGCAGCTTTCTCTTTCTGGTGAATTTCCTCAGTGTCTGGAGCTTCATTTGGGAGTTGGGTTCAGTGCAGAATCTGTAGAAGGTGTCCTTTTTCTTAATTTCTCAGCACTGTTGTGAAGTTGGGGGTTTTAATCCCACTGCTGCTGCCATGAGGAATTCTGCTCCGGACACCATGGGCAGAATTTTCCCCCCCATCAGGGGGGGATGTTCAGGAGCAGGCGTGTGAAGACGCACCTCTGATCGGCGCCCCCTATTGGGGGCACACTGCCATTTTATGTGGGTGGGCCAATTAAGGCCATGCACTCCCTGTGTGGGCAGGGGAGGGTGGAATCCCTGAGCTGAGCGTGTGCTCTTTCATGCATGCGCACTCATCTCCCTGAGGCTAAGTGCAGCCTCAGGGAGATCGGCTCTATATTAAAAAATGTTAAAAACAGAAACAAAAATTTCCCTGACCTGTCCCCTCATGTGACACTGTCACATGAGTAGGGACATGTCCATCACTTTTAGTTACATTTCTATTAAATTTTAAAAAACCTACAAGAAACCTCATCCCACCCGTGTTTGAGGTTTGATACTTTTTCCAATGCCTGCCAGGGCTCCTGGCCTGCCCACCAACCTTAAGGTTGGACAGGCAGGTCCATTAACCACTTTAACTACTTTGTCAATGGCCTCAATAGGCCATTGACAAGTCGATGGGCGCACAGCTGATTCAGCTGAGCCCCCACCGACCTGTAAATGGAAATGAGGCGGGGTGACATTGGGAGTTCCAACCGATGTCATCCCATGTCATTTTATGTGTAGGTGAGCAGGCCCTGCCCCCGCTCGCCGACCGGGAAATCCTGGCCCATGAAATAGGCTTCCAGTCTGGAGTATGTTAACAGAAAGTCCTTATTAACAACTCTTAACTATGTACATATTTACAGTAGAAGGTGCAGGTTTCTAGATCTTAATCCAACTGTGTCCATCTCCAGACTAAGCCGGGCTGCGGGTCAGGTGTCTTCTTACATCCTGTGTGTGCAGTACTGTACTCAGTCCCACATTAACCCTTTAAATACCAGACTCTTTTACTACACAAATGATGGAATTTACCCAACCTGAAGGCCATGTGAAGGCCATGCCTTCTGTTTCTTCCCCCTTCCTTTTGTTTTTTTCCAATAAATTATATAGATTTTTCTTTTTCCCTCCTATTTCCATTATTTTTAAATATTTTTAAATCTTTTATGCTCCCCCCACCCCCACTAGAGCTACACCTTGAGTGTCCTACCATCCATTCTTAATTAGCACATTCGTTTAGATAATATCACCAACTTCGACACCTATGTGTTCTTTTGTTCTGCCGTCTGTGACATCTTTTGATGATCTGCTTCTATCATTGCTTTTGCCTATAACCACACCACCCCCCTCCATTTCTCTCACCCCACCACCAACCACACCCCCACCCCCCCCACCCACCCCCCGCACCCCCCCCCCAACCTTAAACCAGCTTATATTTCAACCCTTCCTAGGATTCACCTAGTTCTGTCGAAGGGTCATGAGGACTCGAAACGTCAACTCTTTTCTTCTCCACCAATGCTGCCAGACCTGCTGAGTTTTTCCAGGTAATTCTGTTTTTGTTGTGAAGGCCATGTGACTCTGGTAACCATTTTATTGCTTCTAATTGGAGGATAATTTTCAATGGATTTATTGCCATTAACCTACAATGATACCTCCTTCATCTCGTGGCTTACTGAAATAAGCTGCAGCTCTTTGCAACTGTTTAACCCTAGGATCAGTTTCAGTGGCATAGAACGAGGATAATACATTTTCCTTTATGTGTCTCTCTGATTTGGATTGCTCCTAGCTGTCAAGTCTTAGTCCCCCTTATGCCATTAGCATGATGTTGCTGGGTTTCCGAGTATTTTCCTTGGGTAACCATTTTATTTTGATTTTTCAGGAAGAATCTCCTGGTATAGTCTGAGCAGGAAAATGTTCCTCTGTGCTCTGGTATCAAGCTTCAGATTTATGGTTATGGGCTTATTTCTCACCCTCTTCCTGATCTGAATTGTTGTGTGAATTTCTTTTCTCTGGGAACTATCACGTCCAGCCATTTCATACAGCTGTATGATTCCTATGTCTATTGTTTCCTCAGACTCATCGTTATCTTTCAGGGTTTGGGTGTTTTAGTTTCTTTTCCTTCTCATTCAGCCTGTTACTCTGTGTCCGATTATTCCTTCCTATCTTCTTCCTTTATTCTGCGCATCTTTTCCCAGTGATTGGGCTATCCACAAGCTTGATCTGTTTTCTAGACATTTCCTTCTGTCTGTAAACTCAATTTGGCATCCACAGCTCTTGCACACCTTTCTCTCTAATTTACTGCATCAACCCACTGCCTTTCTCTTGACTTAACTGAAGGCTAACCATTTGGGTAGTCAGTGTTTTCATCTGTCTACTCATGTGCTCTGGCATTGTCGATAGCCTGTGATATTGTGAGCTTGTCCTTTCCAATAAAATTGTTTTGTACTTCAGGGTGTACAGAGCCCTGAGCTGATCTATGAGCCTTTTTTCTGATTCCTTGAATTTAAATTTTCTTGCAGCATTTTTCAATCTTGTTAAAAGAAATGTTACCTGGCTCACCTGGTTCTTGCCTCAGGCTTTGAAGTTCATGTCAGTGGATCTGATAATTTGACTTTGGCTGGAGATGTGAGCTAAATTTTCCAAAAGTTTTGTCCAGGTTTTTACTGTCATCCTCGTTCAGCTCCCAACCATTAAACAAATTTAACCCTTTCTCTCCTGCCCACAAAAGGATGTAGCTGGCCCTTTCCTCTTCACTTGTGCCTTTTAGAAAGCTATTGCAGTCAGCACTTTTAATTAAACTTCTCAGATGACTCTATGACACCATCAGCCTCCCAATTCATCCTGCGTGGAGCTGTGTGTTCATTGATGCAGACAGAAGTGGCAATTTCATTTTTGCACAATTCATTCAGTTTTTCTCTCTCTAGCACTAATTTGGTTGATTTTTTCCTCAATCTAATTCAACATGAAATCCATTTAAGATCACAGAAGCTGCTGCCACGATGTCATGTCTTCTAGTTCTCGGAAGTACAAAATAGTCACACTTTTAGAATCCAAGCACTGGAGCTTCATTGAGCATATTTCTTATAGTTCACAGTGTGGCTGGTGGGCTGTTACATTGTTGTTCAGCACTTGACTGCAGTGCAGCAGTAAATGTGGCGCCCTGGATGCACATTCTCTTAACAATTAGTTCCTAACTCTTTTCAAATAATATAATAATATAACAGGAGTTAACTGAGAGGTGATCCTGTAGAGGGATTGAGTAACTGATAAGAAAGGTTCACCTCGAATATTAGTTTCAAACAGAGCAGAGCTGGGGGGCAATGTTCCCTCTAGCTGGTGAAAGTACCCCACACAGGCCACACGCAAGTCAGCACCTTTAAGTTTCCATTCGTGTGTGGCCATGCAAAACAATTTAAAGGGGCTGTGCACTTAAACAAATGACCTGCGCACTCCAAGAATAATTAGAGGGTAAGTTGGCTTGGGTAAGTAAAAGGCAATTTTAGGACTTGCAATCAGGAAATTCTTCACACAAAGAGAGATAAGCACGTGGTATAAATGCTTAGAGAGAAGAATGGAGGTAAAATGTCTGAAATCATTTACCAAACAATTGGGTGCTAAAATGGGGGAGAGGGGCATTAGGACCTATCCAAATGGATGAATCCCATCTGTAATTGAAATGTGATATCATGAGATAAGCGCCTGCCAGTGAATATACAAAGAAAAGGGGGCAGAATGTAGGAAAAGAAATATGGGTAAAAGAGTAACCCAAGAAAACCAATTTCTCTCTTGGTCAATGGATTTCTTCAGCAAAGCTGTCTTTTAAGTGAAAGGATTGCTCATAGAATATGTACTTCAAATCAATAGAACAGTAAGGAAACTCTGGCAACTCTCCAAGGCTCCTTCGACAGCACCTCCCAAACCTGCAACCTCTACAACCTAGAAGGTCAAGGGTGGCAGACACATGGGAACACCGCCACCTGCAAGTTCCCCTCCAAGCCACTCAACATCTTGACTTGGAAATATTTCACCGTTCCTTCACTGTCACTTGGTCAAAAACCTGGAACTCCCTTCATAACAGCACCGTGGGTGCACCTACACCACATGGACTGCAACTCAAGAACATGGCTCACCACCATTTTCTCAAGGGCAATGGGCACTATAGAAATGTTGGCCTAGCCAGCGACTCCCACATCCCATGAAATAATTTTAAAAATATGATTTCCAAAAGCTTTTACACAAATCAGCTTACAGTCATTGTAGCAAGCAAATTAATGATGTAAAAAGGAATACCAGAGCTTTGTCTCTCCACGGCTTTTGGCGGTCAGTCAATTTACCATGACCCTCACTATAAAGAATTTCACTGGTAAAATCACAAACTGCACATGATTCATTAAGGAGCAATGGTACAAATCCTAATTATCTAAACAGAAATTCATCACAAGAAGAGGTCTATAGCAATCTAGTCACTCAGGACTCTCCTCAAAATTTACCTTCAAATATCTGCAAAAGAAAGGTCAGGAACTTGGCTTTATTGTTCCATCAGTAAAAGCTCAGTGAAGGGAAAAAAGAGGAAAGACTTACTTTATAAAGTGCTTTTCACAACCACTGGATGTTTCAAAGCACCTTAGAGCTAATGAAGTACTTTTGAAGTGCATATACTGTAATACAGTGAACATGGCCCAATTTGTGGACAGCAAGCTCCCACAATTAGCTATGTGACAATGATCAGATAATCTGTGAGTTTGACTGGTGGATAAATATCGGCCAAGACACTCGGTAGAACTTCTCTGCTCTTCTTCAAAATAGTGCCATGGGATCTTTTACCAGAGCAGATAAATAGGGCCTGGGTTAAACATCTCACCAGAAGACAGGGCCCCTGACAATGCAGCATTCCCTCAGTGCTGCACTGCAGTGTCCGCCTTGACTTCAAACTAAGAATACTACCAACTGAACCATAGCTGACACACCGATACAGCGAATTTTCCTGTGCTTCTTTTAATTTGCAATAGCCAATAGGGATTTGTTAAAGGCAAATAGTGTTTGATTAACTGGATTGAGTTCTTTAATGAAGTAACAGAGAGAACAAATGCGAATAATGCAGTTGATTTGAGTTTGTCATTGTACCACATAATAGGCTTGTTTAGAAGACTGGCGCCTATCAGAGTAAAGGGACAATGACAGTGTGGATATGAGATGGGTTGCAGAAAGGTCGGGTGATGAATGGTAGTTTTTCAGACTGGAGGCAATTCTACAGTAGTGTTCCCCAGGGGTCAGTATTGGGACAACTGCTCTTTCTGATATATATTAACGAGCTGGAGTTGGGTACGCAGGGATAATTTCAAAGTCTGGAGATGGCATGAAATTTGAAAATGCTGGGGTGAGGGACTTCAGTCAAATGGATAGTCTGAGGAAGCTGGGGTTGTTTTCCTTAAAGAAGAGAAGAGTGAGAGGGGATTTGATAGAAGTGTTCAAAATCAGAGTACATAGAGAGAAACTATTCCCATCAGCAGATGGGAAAATGGCAAAAACCAGAGGACAGAGCTTTAAGGTGGATTGGCAAAAAAAAAACAATCGTGACGTGGGGAAAACGTTTGTTGCAGTGCGTGGTTAGGATCTGGAATGCACTGCTTGAGAGTGTGGTGGAGGCAGGTTCAATCATGGCATTCAGAAGGGAATTGGATAAACACCTGAAGAGAAAAAAATGCAGGGCTGTGGGCAAAGGTTGGGGTAGTGGGACTAGCTAAATTGTTCTTGCAGAGAGCTGGCATGGGCACAATGGGCCAAGTGGTGGCCTCCAGTGCTGTAATCATTCTATGATTCTGTGGAAATGTAGTGTATTTGATTCCTTACTGCCCATGATCAGTTTGCCTTATATGAAAAGAAGAGTATGTTTTCTCACCCCTTTGAGTGTGTGTTCCAATTGAATAATTTCAGCAACAAGCTTTTGTGAGTTATAACATAAGGAAGGTTATTTATGCTCACAGTCTTACCTCAAATTATTGCAATGTTACCCACTGAATCTCTCTCTCTCACACACACACACAGATTGGATGCAGGTGAAGGGAATGTACTTTTACAGATTACAGGTATCTCAGTCTCTGGTTGACAATCTCTGCTGTCCCATGTGGCAGGCCTGTAGTCCCTTGGATGGTTTTGATGCTCTAAAGTTGAAGGGAGAGACTCATAAAGCAAAGATTCAAGCAGATTCAGGGGTTTCTTATAGTCGAATAGCTAGGAGATTGGTTCTCTAGCAAACTTTAAACTGGAAAAGATTTGGGGGCAGTGATGGGAGTCCTTCTCTCTGTTGGGATCTCCCACTTTCAAATTATTGCTGTTAATTATCTTGGCTGTTTGATGACTTGCAGTTAGCTCATGGTCTGGCTCTCTAACCAACTGACTGCTAACTGCAAACAGCACTTGGCTGCTTTTTAAAAGCCAACAAAAACATGGCTGCACCACATGGAAATCCTTTTCCAAGTAAGGGGTGGTGTTTCTGTTGATTTCATGGGGGAGGTGGTAGTGTAGGATAGTGGTTATGTCACTGAACTATAATGCAGAAGCCCAGGCTAATTCTTTGGGAACATGAGTTTGAATCTCACCACGGCAACTGGTGGAATTTAAATTCAGTTAATAAACCTGGAATTAAAAAGCTCATCTCAGTAATGGAGACCATGAAACCATTGTCGACTATTATAAAACCAGCCTGGTTCACTAATGTCCTTTAGGAAAGGAAACTGCCATCCTTTCCTGGTCTGGCCTATGCGACACCAGACCTGCAGCAATGTGGTTGACTGCCCTCTGAAATGGCCTAGCAAGACATTAAGTTATACAAAAACAATACAGAACCTTAAAAAAAAAGAAATAAAACTGGATGGACTACCCAGCATTGACCCTGGCACCCAAAATAACAATGGCATGCTCAGCCTTGTCTACCTTGCAAAGCCTTCCTTAGTAACACCTGGGGGCTTTTGTGCCAAAATTGAGAGAGCTGTCTCACAATTAGTTCAGCCTGATATAGGCATCCTCACGGAGTCATACCTCAAAGATAATGTCCTAGACACCACCATCACCATCCCTGGGTACGTTCTGGATGGGACAGACTCAGCAGAGGTGGTGGCACAGTGGTATACAGTCAGAAGGGAGTTGCCCTGGGAGTCCTCAACATTGACTCTGGATCCCAAACAGTCTCATGGCATCAGAACAAACATGGGCAAGGAGGCCTCCTGCTGATTACCATGTACCGCCCTCCCTCAGCTGATGAATCAGTGCTCCTCCATGTTGAACACCACTTGGAGGAAGCAATGAGGGTGGCAAGGGTGCTGAATGTACTCTGGGTGGGGGACTTCAATGTCCATCACCAAGAGCACCACTACTGACCAAGCTGGCCATGTCCTAAATGACATAGCTGCTAATCTGGGTCTGCGGCAGGTGGTAAGGGAACCAACAAGAGGGAAAAATCTACTTGACCAGATCCTCACTAATCTACCTGTTTCAGGTGCATCTGTCCATGACAATAGTGGTAAGAGTGACAACCTCACAGTCCTAGTGGAGACGAAGTCCCGTCTTCACATTGAGGATACCCTCCACCATGTGTGGTACTATCATCGTGCTAAATGAGTTACATTTCTAACAGATCGAGCAACTCAAAACTGGCATCCATGAGGTGCTGTGGGCCATCAGCAGCAGCAGAATTGTACTTAAACACAATCTGTAACTTCATAGCCTGTCATATCCCCCACTCTATCATTACCACCAAACCAGTGAATCAACCCTGGTTCAATGAAGAGTGCAGGAGGGTATGCCAGGAGCAGCACCAGGCACACTTAAAAATGAGGTGTCAATCTGGTGAAGCTATAACACAGGTCTACTTGTATGCAAAACAACATAAGCAGCAAGTGATAGACAGAGCTAAGTGATCCCACAACCAACGGGTCAGATCTAAGCTCTGCAGTCCTACCAGATACAGTCGTGAATGGTGGTGGACAATTAAACAACTCACTGGGGGAGGAGTGTCCAGAAAAATCCCCATCCTCAATGATGGGGGAGCTCAGCACATCAGCGCAAAATATAAGGCTGAAGCATTCGTAACAATCTTCAGCAAGAAGTGCTGAGTGGATGATCCATCTCAGCCTCCTCTGGAGGTCCCCAGCATCACAGATGACACTCTACAATACTAGCATCTACCCAACAACATGGAAAATTGCCCAGCTGTACACTGTACACAAAAAATATGATAGTGACGTAGTGCTAATGCTAATGTCACTGGATGAGTAATCCAGAGGGCCAGAGTAATGCTCTGCAGACACGGGTTCAAATTCCATCATGGCAGCTGGTGCAATTTAAATTCAATTAATAAAATTTGGAATTAAAAAAAGCTAGCTTCAGTAATAGTGGCCACGAGACTGTTCTTGATTGTCATAAAAATCCATCTGGTTCACTAATGCCCTTTGGGGAAACAAATCTGCTGTCTTTACCTGGTCTGGCCTACATGAGACCCCAGACCCACAGCAATATGGTCGACTCTTAACTGCCCTCTGAAATGGTCTGGCAAGCCATTCAATTCAAGGGCAATTAGGGATGGGCAATGAATGCGGGTCTTGCCAGTGACACTCACATCCCATGAAAGAATAAATTTATAAAAGTCCAACACAGCAAATTATCACCACATCAATAAACTCTTGATCATCAGCAAACTGATGGAAGTTGTCATCAACAGTGCTATAAAGTGACACTTACCCAGAAATAACCTGCTCACTGATGCTCAGTTTGGGTTCCATCAGGGCTACTCAGCTCCTGACCTCATTACAGCCTTGATTCAAACATGGACAAAAGAGCTGAACTCCCGAGGTGAAGTGAGAGTGACAGCCCTTGATATCAAGGCAACAGTTGACTGAGTGTGGCATCGAGGAGCCCTAGCAAAACTGGAGTTAATGGGAATCAGAGGGGAAACTCTCCGCTGGTTGGAGTCATACCTAGCACAAAGGAAGATGGTTGTGGTTGTTGGGGGTCAATCTTCTCAGGTCCAGGACATCACTGCAGGAGTTCCTCAGGATAGTGTCCTGGGCCCAACCATCTTCAGCTGCTTCATCAATGACCTTCCTTCCATCACAAGGTCAGGAGTGGGGATGTTCGCTGATGATTGCACAATGTTCAGCACCATTCACAGCTCCTCAGATACTGAAGCAGTGCATGTGCAAATGCAGCAAGACCTGGACAACATTCAGGCTCGGGTTGATAAGTGACAAGTTATGTTTGTGCCACACAAGTTCCAGGCGATGACCAACTTCAACAGGAGAGAATCCAACCATCTCTCCTTAACATTCAATAGCATTACCATCGCTGAATCCCCCATTATCAACATCCTGGGGATTACCATTGACCAGAAACTGAACTGGACCAGCCATATAGATACTGTGGCTACAAGAGCAGGTCAGAGGCTAGGAATCATGTGGCAAGTAACTCACCTCCTGACTCCCCAAAGCCTGTCCACCATCTACAAGTCAGGAGTGTGATGGAATACTCTCCACTTGCCTGGATGAGTGCAGCTCCTACAACACTCAAGAATCTCAATAACATCCAGGACAAAGCAACCCACTTGATTGGCAGCCCATCCACCGCCTGCAGAACTAACCAAGTCTCCTTCGATAGTTCCTTCTAAACCCATGACCTCTAGTACCTAGGCCAGCAGATGCATGGAAGAAACAGCACCTATAAGTTCCCTTCCAAGCCACTCACCGTCCATTTATCATTGTTCCTCCACTGTCACTGGGTCAAAATCCTGGAACTCTCTCCCTAACAGCACTGTGGGTGTACCTACACCACAGGGTCTGCAGCAGTTCAAGAAGGCAGCTCATCACCACCTTCTCAAAGGCAACTAGGGATGGGCAATAAATATTGGCCCAGCCAGCAATACCCACATACTGTAAAAAAAATAAATCTAAAAAATACCCTCCCCTTTCCACAGCACCTTTCCATGCAAGTACAGGAGATATAATATCTGCCATTTTATCTCCTCCCTCCTCAACATCCAAGGCCCCAACACTCCTTGAAATCGAAACAGTGATTAACTTGTACTTCATTTAATTTAGTATACTGTATTCATTGCTCACAGATGTGGTATTTTCTAGCCAGCAACACCCACATCCCATGAAAGAATTTTTTAAAATCCTGTGTCGTGGGTTTTGATCCTTCCTTTTCTTCAGCATGATACAGAGGCAGTTTATTAACTTCATTGTCTCTTTTTTTAATATTTGTTCATGGGATGCGGGCATCACTGGCTGTGCCAGCATTTATTGGCCATCCCTAATTGCCTTTGAGAACTGAATGGCTTGCTAGGCCATTTTGAAGGGCATTTTTTAAGAGTCAACCACATTGCTGCGGGTCTGGAGTCAAGTGTAGGCCAGACCAGGGAAGGACAGCAGATTTCCTTCCTTAAAGGACATTAGTGAACCAGGTGGGTTTTTACAACAATGGTTTCATGGTCATAATTAGACTTTTAATTCCAGATTTTTTATTGAATTCAAATTCAGGTGGAATTCAAACCCAGGTCCCCGGAGAATTACCCTGGGTATCTGGAGTAATTGTCCAGTGAGAATACCATTATGTCACCACCTCCCCTCTTGTGTAGGCCCATCCTTAAACAAAAAGATGTATGAACAAGCTCAGTGGCAGTGAATGTCCATATTTAATTAGGAATTCCACTGTGACTGTACGTAGTTCAAATGCCAAAGGTCACATGATTTGCAGCAGCCATTTTAATAGCTTCAGTTTTTAAATGTTTTTGACAGAAAGTGTATAACATACTGCACATGACAGTAACGAGCAGAATGGTAACAGATTCAGGAGGACACAGACAGACTGGTGAAATGGGCAAAATCATGATAGATGAATCATAACACAGGGAAGTGTGAAGTGATTCATGTTGGTGAAAGTCTGAGGAGATACAGTAACTAACTGGTGATTACTGGCAAAATACTGCAGCTGCTGAAAATCCAAAATTCAATAAAGTGCTGGAAATACTCATCAAGTTAGGCAACATCTGCGGAGAGAGAAACAGAGTTAACAGAGACAATTTGGATGGGTTTGGATTGGGTGAGATATAAAAAAAAATTACATCTCAAACCTGACTCCAACTTGCCCATTTCCAAATTTAACATGCGGAATTGTGGTGGGCAGCCAACCATCTCCCAAGCCATTTTAGAGTCATAATGAGGCTGGGAGGCTCACCGTAAACCTGCTTTATAAGCTGATCTCTGGCCTTGAGCAACCCAGCAGTTCATGTGAAACAAGGACTACATTGGGGAAAAAGTATCTGCACTGTTTGTGGGCCAGTGAGAGCAGGATTGCTTCCTCCAGCTGCCTAAGTCTACCTGCTTGCCTGACATTGCACCCTCCCCTACACCTACCCAACACCCGCATCCAAAGATCTTCTCCTCCAATTGGCATGGATCAGAACCCCACGTTTGGACACCCCTGAGTTGGGAATAGGAGCCCTTCCACCATGTTCCCACTAATGTGGCAATAGTTTCCTTCCCTATTCCTGCAGCAGCCCCTGGAGTGACAGCTAGACAAGCCAATGTCCTGGTTTCTGGGTGAGAATCCTGCGTAAAAAAAGAATGAAGTAGTGGAGATAGAATTCCACAGCATACAGGGAAATCCAGACTCTCGAGCCCTCTGATCAAAACTCCGCTCCCTCACCTAGGCTTATATCGGTCAATATCAGGTCCAATGTTTCAAGTCGATGGCCTATCAGGTTCAAGATGTAACAGGCTTAAACAAGTACAAAGGCAGGGAAAATAGAAACAGCAGAAAGAACAAAAGAGAAGGTCTGTGATAGGTGGAAGGTAGGAGAGACTAGATGTCAGAAGTGTTTATAGAGCAAGGTCAAAGGTGGGTTTAGAGGAAGTGTAAATGGCAACAGCAGAATCATCATCAGTAGCTGCTGTCCAGAAAAATGAGGGCAAGAGGTTATAGTCTGAAGTCCTTGAACTCAAATTTGCATTGAGAAAGTTGTGAAGTGCCCAGTTGAAAGATGAAATGCTGCTCCTTGAGCCTGTGTTGAGTTACATTAACACAGTGTAAGAGGCTGAGGACAGAGAGGCCAGAGTGAGAATAAGATGGAAAATTAACTCCATAGTAGAATTTTAAAGGGGGTTAAAGAACAGAGAGAGTTGGGTGGATGTACACAGATCTTTGTAGATGGCAGGAAAGGCTGAGAAGGCAGTTAAAAAACATGCAAACTTACGAATTAGGAGCAGAAGTCAGCCACTCGGCCCTCAGATTCTGCTCTGCCATTCAATCAGGTCATGGTTGATCTGATTATAAACTCAACTCCACATTTCCACCTACCCTGATAACCTTTCACGCTGTTGCTTGTCAAGAATCTATCTACCTCTGCCTTAAAATATTCAAAGACTCTGCTTCCACCGTCTTTTGAGGAAGAGAGTTCCAAAGACTCAAACCCTCTGAAAGAAAAAAATTCTCCTCAGCTCTGTCCTAAATGGGTGACCCCTCATTTTTAAACAGTGGCCCCTAGTTCTAGATTCTCCCACAAGAGGAAAAATCCTTTCCACAGCTACCATGTCAAACCCCTCAAGATCATATATGTTTCAATCAAGTCACCTATTACTCTTCTAAACTCCAGTGGATACAAGCCTAGCCTGTCCAGCCTTTCCTCATAAGACAGACCACCCAATCCAGCTATTAGTCTGGTGAACCTTCTCTGAACTGCTTCCAACGCACTGACATCTTTTCTTAAATAAGGAGACCAGTACTGTATAAGTATTCCAGATATCTCACCAATGCCCTCTCCAACTGAAGCATAACCTCCCTACTTTTGTATTCAATTCCCCTCACAATAAATGATAACATTTTATTCGCTTTCCTAATTACCTGCTGTATCTGCATACTAACCTTTAGTGATTAATGCACTAGAACACCCAGATCCATCTGAATCTCAGAGCTCTGCATCTCTCAGCATTTAGGTAATATGATTCTTTTTCATTCTTCCTGCCAAAATGAACAATTTCACATTTTCCCACATTATGCTCCATTTGCCAGGTCTTTGCCCGCTCACTTAACCTATCTATATCCCTTTGTAGCCTCCTTACATCCTCTTCACATCTTACTATCCTACCCATCTTTGTGTCATCAGCAAATTTAGCAACCATTCCTTCGTTGCCTTCATCCAAGTAATTTACATAAATTGTAAAAAGTTAAGGTCACCACACTGATCTCTCCTTGTCACGTACCCCCAACCAGAAAAAGACCCACTTATACCTTCACTCTGTTTCCTGTTAGTAAACCAAAAAGACACACAGCATCGGTGGCTTTACAAATAAAGGCACAAGGGAGAATTATTACCCCCCACCCCCCGCACCCCCAAATAAGTGGGTTTGGGTGAGGTATGCAGTTAAAATGTTAAAAATAAGTATGGGAAGAGGAGTGGGGCCAATTAAGGCCCAAAAAGCAGAGTGGAGGCATGGGGACTTGGCTCAGGTATTGAATAAATACTTTGTATCTGTCTTTATCAAGGAAGAAGATGCTGCAGAGGTCATGGTGAAAAAGAAGGTAGTTCAGACACTTGAAGAGTTCAAAACTGAAAAGGATTCTTGAAATTTGGTCATGGCAGGAGCTTCCCAGGAGGACAGTGGAAACACTTTATGGATGCTCTCAAAACATCCCTGAAGAGGTCAAACATCCCCACTCACTCAAGGGAGTCCCTAGCTTGTGACCAACCAAAACAGAGACCGCTCATCTTGGAATGCAGTGAACACATCATGAGACTTCATTGGGAATGTGCAGAGGAGAAGTTGAGGTGTTGGAGGTAGCACACAAACCTTCAAACAACCCATCAACCCAACTCTTCTAATACCACCTGCCCCACATGTGGCAGAGTCTGCAGATCACACATTGGATTATCAGCCATCTGAGAACCCATCAAACTAGAGTGAAAGCATGTCATCCTCGATCATGAAGGACTTCTTAAGAGAGGGAGAACTATGGTAGTGCACTTGAACTGAATAGACTCCTCCATTCTCTGTCCAGCCCCTGCGTTGCATCAGGGAACTTTAACATGTGGGAGCTCATCTCCAGCTTCCTTTCTCGTGACTCCTGAGTCTCTGCATCTGTGCCTGGCAGAAGAGGGTTGTTCCTGTTCTCCCTCCTCCAAGGGGAACTGCCCACAGCTGCCTCTGTCTCTGGCACCTCCTCCTGCCCACTAGTGCCATGATCTTCACCCTGTGCCACCCTATCTGACTATGTACAAGGACCCACCTAGGTGAGTGTAACTCTGCTGGTGGACAGTGCACTTGTAAGGAGTGACGGTGCTTCTTCAGTAACTTCTTGCTCCTCTGGGCCTGCAGAGGGAGGGGGAGACGGTGCCCTGGGTTGGATATCTGCATCTGTGGGAGGTAGAAGAAGAGATGATGAGAGCCAGCCTAAGAGAGTACAAACCTCTGCTTCCCAATGTTATTCTGTGCATGACGTTCTATCAGACAGGCTGGAGTGCCCTGCACCCCCATAATGACTACCCTACCCTCTAAAATCACCAAATCCACAATGAGCTCCTGTTTTGCCAGGCCTGATTGCCTCCTCTTCCATATCCTGGTTATCTCCATCACTGTCTGATCCATGTGGTAATTTGGAAGGAGAATGGCACAGCTCCTCCCATCTGGATCCTTTCTCCCAGACATTGAGCACCTGTTTCTCCCACAAGAACATAAGAGAGTGAGGTAAGGCACGGTAAGGCACTGTTGTCCTCTGTGTCCACTGTCATGTGTCCCTTTTCATTAGAAGCTACCCGTCTCAGTGGTGGCAGGTCCTCAGCACCACCACGGCTCTGAGGCTTCTGAAGGGTCAGTAAGTGCCCTGGGCACTGAACCCACCCATGTTCAGTAGCAGCCTGAAGCCCCCCAGATATTGTGTCTGCCAGAGGGTGCAAACCCTGAGGTGTGTCTGGAGGGTTGAGGGTTGCACTCACCTTGGCTGAGCAGATCATTTATTGAAACTTTTCCAGCAGTACTTCTGGTCTCACTTCCTCACTTCTGCCACTGACGACAGCAATCTGAACCCAGACCTGCTTGGTTTTGGATAGTGACCTCCTCCTGCCACTCTCTGGGAAGAGACCAATCCACCACCATCCCCCACCCCCCAAGTTACCCTCACAGCCCCCAACATTAGGTTCAGGTTGGCATTGATGAAATAAGGGACTGCCCTGCACTGGATACCAGGACTCCATCCTCCTGTGACGTCTTGCTTTCCCTGGAGCTTTGACACAATCAGCAAGTTTCTCCCCCAGGACAACTACCAACCTCAGTGCTGTCCTGTCGTGGTGAGTTAAATCACTCCCATACACCCGAGTCGGAGAATGGGACTGACTGGGTTACTCCGAGGGGAGCTGACGTGGATTCGATGGGCCAAATGACATCCTTCTGTGCTGGAAAAGACTTTATGACTCTATGACCCACCCGCACTCTCGCCTCCGCTGGCCCTAATCGCACAGGGAACGCACTTAGACCATAAGACCATAAGACATAGGAGCAGAAATTAGGCCATTCGGTCCATCGAGTCTGCTCCGCCATTCAATCATGGCTGATAAGTTTCTCAACCCCATTCTCCCACCTTCACACTTCCATGTCAAGTAAGACTTCATCCCCATAAAAGTCATGACTTCAATCAGCTTCCCTCTGGAGGGGGTGGGGGAGGGTGGTTTTCTGACCCAGGGATAATCCCAGATCCTGCTTCCTGCCCTCTATAGTGAAAATTCAGCCTGAGATTTCCAGACCTCCCAGGAATTACAGCATTAATCTTGCACTTCGACATTTCTCTTTCTCCTTCATCTATTCGTGTGCTTTAAATCCAACCCAGCAATGGATATGGATTGCCACGTACACACCGTGTGGAACCTGCCACTTTACATTTCAGAACCTGTTCTTGCAAAATCAGGAACATCGGAGGTAGTGGCAGATTTTTTTGGAACTGTTGGTCAGCTTTTGCTAGGAGCTGGTAAGTGTGTGTAAAACATTTTGAAATGTTGTGAGGATGTGAAGGTGCAATATTTTATTCAACTCTTTTATTCAATGCAGGGCATTTTAGAGCTGTGTGAATAAATGTGTCTCTGGACTATTGTCCAGTGCTTCATCTTCACTGTACCAGCCTGCTCAACTCACTCACTGAGAGCTCCTGGGTCTGATTTGAAGCCTTTGAGCACCACCTTGTGGTGAACATGTCAATTTCTAGACCAGCTGCCTTGCCTCCACCTGGTGCTCTATTTTCATTCATTTTAACATTAAGCAGAAACTTCACATGAG
Source organism: Carcharodon carcharias (assembly GCF_017639515.1). Classification (NCBI taxonomy): domain Eukaryota; kingdom Metazoa; phylum Chordata; class Chondrichthyes; order Lamniformes; family Lamnidae; genus Carcharodon; species Carcharodon carcharias. Next base: position 59,354,668 of record NC_054485.1, read on the forward strand.
AGGGAATATTCAACACATTTGTGTGGATATCATACGATGTGTGAGTGAATTTAACTGACCAGAACACATCCAAGCTGGGTGGGATGCATTATTATGTTATTTTTAAATGTAAAATCCATACCAGAATATAACCTACAGAACATTTTTTAAATTATTTATGCTATGGTGCTGTGTTTTGATAGTGCATGTTAGTACAGTAACAGGTTTCAGAATCAGATGGTTTCAGGGAAAAGTGGTAGATGTGAAATCAGTTACTGATTTCACCTGATACCTCAGAGTTGATGAAGAGTTTCTTTCAGCATTTTTTGTTTTTGGCTCTCTTTTTAAATTCATTCACAGTATGTGAGCGTTGCTTGGCTAGACCAGCATTTGTTGCCCAAAACAAAAACAAGAATACCTGGAAAAACTCAGCAGGTCTGACAGCATCTGTGGAGAGGAACACAGTTAACGTTTTGAGTCCGCCATCCCAAATTGCCCCTGAGAAGGTGGTGGTGAGCCTCCTTCTAGAACCGCTGCAGTCCATGTGGTGTAGGTGTAGTATAAGCGTGTTTGGCAAAGTGAAGGTTAATGTGGGACTGGAGAACAGTACCGCCAACAGTGTGATGTAAAGGGTCACATGACAAGGGACCTCAGACAGTCTAAGAGTATGAAGAGACCTCTGTAGAAGTAAGCATGGAGTCAGCTCATAGTCTGGGCTATACTTTGTACATATGTAAATGGTTATGTGTTATCAATAAACGCTACTGTTCAACCTTGTAAGCCTCTGAGCCTCTTAGTGAGACCTACTGAACAAGCCCTTACAACATGGTGGCAGCTCACCCAGAAGGGAAAAACAGTTTGGACCAGTATTCTTGTTGTCCAGTTTTTACTGGTGTTCCATTTTAAAGTATACAAGACCAGTTCGGACCAGTATTCTTGTTGTCCAGTTTTTACTGGTGTTCCATTTTAAAGTATACAAGACCTGTTCGGACCAGTATTCTTGTTGTCCAGTTTTTACTGGTGTTCCATTTTAAAGTATACAAGACCAGTTCGGACCAGTATTCTTGTTGTCCAGTTTTTACAGCTTTTTCTTTCTGGGCATTAAGGAACCCAGAACCAGAGAAGCTGGTGAAGGACCCCCAGAGTCTGAACAAGTTAAAGAACAACATCCTGACCTGACTGCAGCGCCCCTGAAATGAATACACAGCTGGAGATCACCTAAAAAGAAGCACCATTGCAAATGTGGAGGCTGTAGGGCATGAGAAAAGTCCACCATGCAGCTAAAGGACTCCACCAGAGCATGTGGAGATCCATTGTGAAACCTCTTCAATTGCAGAGACAAAGGAGTGAGTAAGGGTTGAGCAAAAATTCAGTTTTAAGGTTGAATTAGCCTTTAAAAATCTTCAGGTCATTAATCTGTCAGAGTATCCATTTCGTTAATCACTGCAGCCAACCCAGGTTCAGAAACAGTGCCAAACCATGGGCAGAATCATCTATATCTGCTGGTGTTGGGCATGCACTGCGGCATGAGCGGACAATATGGCGAGAAGGCCAGAAATCAGTTTCACAACATCTTGAAACCAGTTAGTAATCGTCCGCTCAGCCCATTGATGGCAGGCCACCTTTCCCATCATCAGACGTGGGGAATCTTGTTGTATTACATCTGCGAATCACTATCAGGCCAGTCCGCCGGAATTGTCCTCCCCACCCTGCCCCGCTGGACTGTCCGCCTATGTCGGTGTGATTGCACGCAGCATAGATAAGGCGTGCACTTGATGGGCTGTGTTTTGAGGGGGACTTGGAGGTGAGCACACAGTAAATTTGCACAGAGCCTGCCCGGGTCACATGGTGGACTTCAAGGTTGGGGCGCGTTGGAGGCCAGGGTTGCCCTCCGCTCAAGGCAACTTGGAAGGTGGGGCAAGGGATGCCCTGCGCTCGAGGCAACTTGGAGGGTGGGGCAAGGGCTGCTCTGCAGTTGATGGCAGTGCACAAGCACATGCGCAGTTGGGGGGAGGGAAGCGGCCACGCATTAGGGAAACCTTGTATAAAGTGACCATTCTTCTGCAGCTGAGACAGTTAAGGTGCAGACACATTGATATGATTGGAGTCGGACCTTTAGCTTCTCTGCCCACTCAAGCAACACAGAGGCATGAAAGTGCCACCATGTGCTCCATGCCATCACCCTGATTTGGACCAGTCTCCCCCATGGTTCAAGCTAACAGTGCAGCCTTGCAGTGTGGGTTAGGAGAATGCCTGTGACTGAGCTGAGAGCACAGCATGCAGTCTAATGGGTGAAGCTGCCACCAGTCGGTCAGGTGGAGTGAGGCGGAGGAGGGTGGGGTTTTGGACAGCCATGCAGCGCACTAAACCCTGGCCATCCAAGTGGTGGCAGCACTCTCCGGGATAAGTTAAGGGGCCTTCAGACTTAACCAAGTGAGGTTCTTAGTACACCCACGTGTCTCTCTCTGTCACCCTGCAGGAGAAGTACATCAGGTTCATGGAGCCTGGTGAATTAGCTATGTGTCTTGTGGCGTACAGGGAGCGAAGATGATGGAGGAGAGAGTGACTGAAGCTCCTGGCTGTGCAGAGGCAGGAGCAGCGACCTCAGGAAGAAGGGGTGGCTGGGGCTCCCACATACACTGCTGAAGTGAGACATCACTGGTCGGCCCCTAGCTAGACCTCGGGTCTATAAACGCCACCTTTCATTCCTGCAGATGACTGAGAACCAGTGTCATTGAAGACTGTGAATGTCTAGGGAACTGGTTGGTCACATCTGCTACCTACTGCAGGATTTGGCGCCATGGGGACATGGAGGGTATCCACTGCCAGTGGCTGTGAAAGTGACTCAATTTCAACACCAGTGGCTCCTTTCAGGGCTCCACAGGTGACCTCTGTGGGATCTCTCAAGCCTCCAACCACAAATGCATCCATGAGGTCACAGATGCCATCTCTGCGAGGGACAACTTTGTGCATTTTGCCCGGGACCAGGAGAGCCAGGATGTAACAGCGATTGGATTCACCCAGATCTTGGGTTTCCCACAGGTGCAGGGTACGATCGACTGCACACATGTGGTGCTCAGATCTCCATCGCAACACACGGTGAACTACATCAACCACAAGGGCTTCCACTCACTGAATGTGCAGCTGGTGTGCAACCACCAGAAACACATCCTGCAGGTGTGCGCACAGTTTCCAGGGAGTGTGCACAACACCTACATCCTCAGTCGGTCACGGATCCCTGAAGTCTTCCAGAATCCACAGGGGTGCAGGGATGGCTCCTTGGGGACAAGGGCTACCCACAGAGGCCGTGGCTGATGACACCCGTGCAGCTGCCTCAGGCTGCAGCAGAGCGACGCTATAATGAGGCTCATGCTGCAACTCGCAACTTGGTGGAGCAGACCATCTGGATGCTGAAGACAAGGTTCCAGTGCCTGGATGGGTCTGGTGGAGCCCTGCAATACAGCTCACAGAGGGTGTCACACATCATCGTCGTCTGCTTCACCCTTTCCAACCTGGCGCTGCAACGGGAAGAGGAGCTGGCTGAGGAGGAGATTGAGGAGCTGGAGGTCTCCTCCAATGAGGAGGATGTCAACGGTGATGAGTGTGAGGAGGTCCTCGAAGGTGAGAGTGATGGTGATGAGGCCCTCGTACTGGCTAGATGAGGCATGCGCACTCGGGAGCTGCTAGATTTGTGGAGGATGATGACGACATGCAGTAAGGGGACACCATAGATCCTCACATTGCACCTGTGAGCGTTTGTCTCCAGCCTGGCTGATGGCAATGCGCATACCCTCTGTGAAAATGCACCTGTCATTGAGTCACAGTAGAAGCCCTAACAGTCACTCGATTGCAGGAGAATGATGACGACATACATTGAGGACAATCCATAAATCTTCTGAGAATGTCTGACTCCTGTCTGGATGAGGGCAGATCACTTGCGCTCAGTGATCAGAGTCATTTCATAGAAATGCAGCCATCAAACTTTAGAAGCATCTAATCATTTGGATGCCTTCAGCACCTGAGCCCTTCAGGAGCACTGTCATTGATCACAGGTGCTGGTGTAATTGGGGCCAGCCCCACCTTAAAGGTGTTGAGAGCACACAGAGAGTATGAGAGAACTCTGTAGCACCTGCCCACTACATTCTGGCAGCAATGACCAGCATTGCCGAGGTGCAGCAATCAGTAATGTGTCCAGGGAGTGTGAGGCTGGACCATCACTGTGGTTTGAAAGTAGTACAGAGCACAGGGAAGAGGCCCTGGACTTGAGACACCTGCCTTTATCTTGTGCAGGAAGGTTTCACGTCTGAGTGACATGAACACTGCTCATCAGAACAAGGAGCCAAAGGCAGGGAGACATTCTTGGGAGTTTATTGACAATAGTGAACAGTGTGGAAAGTGATTCACACCCGTTCCCAGGCTTTGCAACTAATTCTTTTTAACCATCCTAATCCTGCCGCTATGTCTTGGTGCTACCTGGACATCCACAGCGGAGGTGGGGGCAGCCTGCTGACTGTGACTCCCTGTCTGTGATGACTTTGGCGGGCATCCTCTGGAGGGCTGAGACCAGGAGGTCCCAAGACTTCTTTTGGGGTCCTGTGGCAGTGGCACCCTCCTCGGCCTGTGGAACTGGAGCTGCTGGTGTGACAGGAAGAGGGGAGTTGGATGGGCAGGACACTCTCGGAGTCACCTGGATGGATGGGCCCGGAGTGTGCACCTGCTGATCCTCCTCCCTATGGGTGCCTGAGGGCCCCTGGCTGATTCCATGAGGGGAAGGGGTAGCCGGACTGAGATCGAGCTGCCAGGCACCCCTCTCGTGTACACACTGTTGGAGGCATCAGCTCACCAGCTTGTGATCCCGAGGCTACTCTAAAGCTAGGTCCCACTAAGGTGTGTGTCTCTGCGCTGGTGGAGGGTGTGGGTGAGTGCTGTGATGGGACTTCAGGGAGGGTGCCTTCAGATTCCTCTTCAGAGGTCTCTGTGCGGCTTGATTGGAGGCCTTGGGTCATGGACTCTGTCGGCTGTTTGGCAGAGGTGACTGTGAAAGCAAGGAGAGATAATTAGTGCAAGGCAGTGGCCTGTGAAAGAGGACACATCACTCACAGAATTGTTGTCTGATGGATGTTGCACTGTTGGACCCTCACTTGGTAAAGCAGCGCTGACCTCACCGTAAGCACAGGACCGGTCCAGATCCTCAACAGCCAGCTGGATGGGTCTGTTTGCAAAGTCCGTGAGGACCTTGATTTCGGGCATTCTGCCACTGATCTGTGACGTCTCCCTCTTGTTGTGTGCCAGCTTGTCCTGCACGGACAGAAATGGGGAGAGTGTAAGCAGGATGCCTGCTGGGCCAGATGATAAGTATGCATGGGCTGTGTGGGTGGTGACTGGCCCCATGGATGGGATGGGGACAATGATGGTGAGTGTGAGAGAGTGAATGGTGATGTGCCTTGATCTGGCAGTGAGTGAGGGCCCTGTGGATGTGTGCTGAGTTTGTGAATGTGTGAGTTGAGAGTGATGAGAAAAGTGACTTACCCTGGCGGAATGGAGGAGATCATTCATCCTCTTGCTGCACTGCGTGGCTGTCCTCTTTTGAAGGGCATTGGGGCTGACCAGCACTGCCACTGCCTCCCAAGGCTGCTTAGTGCTGTTGCTGCCCATCCTGTGGCCAGAGCGGGGGTAGAGGACATCCCAGGGGGCGCCATGGCTTCCAAAAGGTGCTCGAGGGACACGTCGCTGAACCTGGGGGCTGCAGTGTTCTTCAGTTTCAGGGCCACGTCTTCCGTGCAGCAGTGGTGAGCTAGAAGCTCTGAGATGTGCATGTGCAGCTGGACTTTAAACATGGCGCCCGGCGTGATGCAACGGCGGGGTGATGGCAGGTGGGCAAATGAGATCCTGCTCGCCATGGAAACGGCATGTTTCCGGGAGTGCATAAATAATGAGGCGGGTTTGGGATGATATGGAGTAAAAACCCGCCATCATGGCCAAAGGGTAAAATTTACCCACCCGCTACCGCACTTAGTGCAAATCTGGGATGATTTCACCTGAGGCTTCTGATAAGGAGACTTAATGAGGTTTATTTTGAGCAAACAGTTCAGAAACATCTAGACCATTGAAGGGCAAAGACCTACCTCAGAAACACCAATAGGTAGAGACTTGGATTTGCCTCTGCCTGAGGAACCGTACCAGGGTTTCACCATTGAACCTGGACTGGAAGAGAAGAAAAGAAACCGGCTCCTGCAAACAGTGAATCTGAACTTCTAAAACTTCCAAAGCTTTTATCTTCAGTGGACAAAATAAATTACAGACCTGCATGGTTTCAGGTCTACACCTATAACAGAGAACTCTAAAATCCTAAAACCCAAACACATGGTATTTTTGTAGCACAATATTTTCCTGTGTGTGTGTGTGTTATTTGTAAGGGTAGAATCGTCCCAGATTTGCTCTAAGTGCAATAGTGGGCAGGTAAAATGATGTTTTACCCATCGGCTGCAATGCCATATCGTCTCAGACCCGCTGCATTAATTATGCATTCCCGGGAAACACGCTGTTTCCATGGTGGGCTGGCTCTCATTCGCCTGCCATGCCATCACCTCGCCATATCATCACAAAAGGCGCCATATTTAAAGTGCAGCCGCACACACACCTCTTGTTGCTTCCAGCCCAGGGCTGCTGCATGGAGGACAAGATGGCCCCGAAAGGCAGAATGACTGCAGCCCCACAGTTTAATGACATGTCCCTGGGACACCTTTTGAACATTGTGGAAGCCCGTCATGATGTCCTCTACCCTCGCTCTGGCCACAGGAGGGACAGCGGCATCATCAATTCAGCATGGGAGGCAGTGGCAGCAATGGTCAGTGCCAACACCCTGCAAAAGAGGACAGACACCCAGTGCCGCTACAGGATGAATGATCTCATATGTTCCACCAGGGTAAATCACTCTTCTCAACACTCTCAACTCACACGCTCACAAACCCATTACACATCCGCAGGGATCTCACACCTCAAGGGACAACACCACTAACTCTCACACACACCCTCACATCTCCATCAGGCTCATATCCTCTGGAGCTCGTGTCCTCATCCCATTCATGGCTCCACTCACCACACAAACATTCCTCACAGTGCCGTGTATCCTGCTCCCACTCTCCATCTGTTTCTATGCAGGAGAAGCTGGCTCACAGCAGCAGGGAGAGGTCCCAGACCGGGGGTAGAGTGGCCCACATTAGGACCCTCACTCACTTTGAGGAGTGAGCCATCGCGCTGACTGCTGAGGATATGGACCATGCCTGTGGTGATGGTGAGGTCAGCGGGGAACACCCTCATGAGGACCCTGTACCACATCATCCCTCTCTCAACACAACTGTGAGTGCTCTCTCTCCTGCTTTTGACTCTGCTGCCATGCACTAATTATCTCTACTTTGGTTCACAGGGAGCTCTGCCAAGCGACCGACACCCTCAGACAACCAGTCCCTCAGCTCCATCCACATCCTCACCTCCAGCCGAGAGGACACCTCTTCCAGTGAAGAGCTGGAAATAAGCAGCCTGGAAGACCCATCACAGTGCTTACCCACACCCTCCACCAGCACAGAGACACACACCTCGGTGGGACCTAGATCTGGAGCAGGCTCGGGTTCACAATCTGGTGGTCACCGCACGGACACATGTCCACAGCAGGAGGAGGCAGGTTCACGCGAGCTCCCCGGTACCCGGAGGACTGCTGGAGAAGGGGCATCTGTGAGGTCCGAGTCAGATGATGAAACTCTGGATTTGGCCTTCCAGCTCATCGTGGAGAGTCAGCAGGAGGCAGGGGAACATCACACAGAGCTGGTGGAAGCCCTCAACAGAGTGGCATGTGAGTCAGAGGAGTGCGTCCGCCTGCTCTCTGATGAAGTGGTGCCCACATGTACACATATGGAGGTCTCCAGGGGGAGTATGGTGGGTGCCATGGAGACCCTGGTCCAGCAGAACGTGGCGGTGTGCACAAACCTGCACTCCATTGTGGGAGCCATGGGTGACCTCCTGCAGTGGCAACTTAGAGGGAAATGGGGCACCTCAATGTCCCTCCAGGTGCTCCTTCCCCTCAAGAAGTCAGGCCGGGGCCCCTAGGCACCCGAAGGGAGGAGGAGCAGCAGCTGGACACTCCTGGGTCACCCACTCAGGAGTCTCAGAGGCTGTCCTCTCCCTCCAAGTCCTCTTTCCCTGTGATCCCTCAACCTCATCCTCTGTCACCGCAGAGGGAGCAGCTGGGCAATGAGTGATTCTTGAGGAAGGATTGCGTGTGTGTGTGTGTGTCAGGGCCTTTCAGAGCCTGGAGAAAGCACACTCCCACACACGTGGACTCTTCCCATATCACTCTCTCCTCAATGTCCTGAACATTTTCATTGCTACCTGCTGTGGTTCACTTTCAGTGTCCATCTGAGCCAACCTGCATCTCCGCCCACTCACTGATCACACTCCCATACAGCACCCGGTCTCGCCCACCACAACTCTCGTTTCACTTTCAATTTAGACAGCATGGCCTAGATTCAGTTTCTCATGTGTTTCCCTGTCTTTTCCCCTCCCCAGGTCAGCCATTTCCTTTCCCTGTCACTGTTGACCCCCCCCCACCGCCACCAGAATCACCTTCCACCCTCCCTCCTGTGACCTTCCAGCCACAACCCTTTTCCTTTGGGAATGTCCAGGTGAACGTGCACATTCCCTTCCTTCCTGAAAATCCCACCCCCATCCACATCCATCACCCCAACCTCCTCCTTCCCACCCCCAGCATCCATGTCTGCCTGAATCCCCACCAACTACCCTCACTGTCCCTTCTACCACCACTGTCGAACCCTCACCCTCCCAACCTACTGCCTCACTCTACCCTCGGTCATTCTCACCATTCCCTCGTACCACACCCACCCTCAGTTCTCTCCCCAGGGGACAGTCATGGACACATCAGACTCCTCCCTTACACATTCACCTGGACACCACCACCACCACCACCCCCAACCCCCAGGCACCTCCTGCCCTCTGGACCCGTTCCCCCATTGGAACCCCTTCCCCCCTTGGAATGTCATCCCCCTACCCCCAGACTCCCCGCCCAGTTTGGTCCTCCCCCCACTCCAGCCTCCATCCCCGTTTAGTCCTTCCCCTTTCTGACACCCTTACTTCTTCCGCCACCCTTAGTCATTCCCTCCCCCGACTCCTTCCTCCACCCTCACTTCTTCCTTCAGCCTCACGCCCTCCCATCTCCATACTCCATCCTCCCCCCATACTTCCTTCCCTCTCCGCGCTCCTGCCTCCCCCCCGGACTGCTCCCCTCTTCACACTCCCTCCTTCCTTCCCCCTTCCCCCAGACTCCCTGCCCTCTCTGCACTCCTTCCCCCCTCTCTTACACTTTCCAATTCCCCTTACACCTACATGCTCAGTTGCCCCTCCTCCCCCATACTCCCTTTCCCCTCCAAACCTCCCCCTGACACCTTCATTCCTCCCCTCCCAACCTCACCCCTTCCTTACATCTTTATTCCCCCCACAAACCCCACCGGACCTCAGCCCATCCTGACACCTCTTCCTCTACCAGTCAATCCTAGATCTTCCTCTCGCACCCCCAGTACATCTTCCTCTCCCAAACACAGCTGGACCTTCCTCTCCACCCCCTCAACCATCATCTGTTGTCAGCAGACCCTCAACGGTGACTTTCCAACTTCCGTGAGCTGCTTCACAGCAGAGTCATGTGGCTGAGAATCCACCTGGCATGTCATGGATGGTCCTTCAGTGTGCAGTTGCTATCAGCCTGCAGCATCTTTGGCTCCTCGAATGTCCACGATGTGAGCAAGCTCCTGGCAGGAAATCATGACCATTGCACGTCAAACTTGTCAAGGCATGTTCTGTAATCATGCCAACGTGGACGGGCGATCCCATGGGCGGTGGTGGTGATTCAGGGAAATGCGGCCCGCCATCAATGGGCTGAGCGGACGATTGCAAACTGGCTTCACGATGTCGTGAAACCGATTTCTCGCCGTCTCGCCATATTATCCGCTCACGCCACTGAGCACGCCCAACACCAGCGGGCATAGAAAATTCCTCCCTACAAGAGTGTGTGTGTATCTTTATGAGTGTGTGTGTTATCTGTGTCAGTGTGTGTGTATATGTATGAGTGTGTGTGTATCTGTATCAGTGTGTGTGTACATGTGTGTATCTTTATGAGTGTGTGTGTTATCTGTGTCAGTGTGTGTGTATATGTATGAGTGTGTGTGTATCTGTATCAGTGTGTGTGTACATGTGTGTATCTTTATGAGTGTGTGTGTTATCTGTGTCAGTGTGTGTGTATATGTATGAGTGTGTGTGTATCTGTATCAGTGTGTGTGTACATGTGTGTATCTTTGAGTGTGTGTGTTATCTGTGTCAGTGTGTGTGTATATGTATGAGTGTGTGTGTATCTGTATCCGTGTGTGTGTACATGTGTGTATCTTTATGAGTGTGTGTGTTATCTGTGTCAGTGTATGTGTATATGTATGAGTGTGTGTGTATCTGTATCAGTGTGTGTGTACATGTGTGTATCTTTATGAGTGTGTGTGTTATCTGTGTCAGTGTGTGTGTATATGTATGAGTGTGTGTGTATCTGTATCAGTGTGTATGTACATGTGGGTATCTTTATGAGTATGTGTGTTATCTGTGTCAGTGTGTGTGTTTATGTATGATTGTGTGTGTATCTATATCAGTGTGTGTGTACATGTGTGTATCTTTATGAGTATGTGTGTTATCTGTGTCAGTGTGTGTGTATATGTATGAGTATGTGTGTATCTGTATCAGTGTGTGTGTACATGTGTGTATCTTTATGAGTATGTGTGTTATCTGTGTCAGTGTGTGTGTATATGTATGAGTATGTGTGTATCTGTATCAGTGTGTGTGTACATGTGTGTATCTATATGAGTGTGTGTGTTATCTGTATGAATTTGTGTGTATCTGTGTGAATGTTTGTGTTATCTGTACAAGTGTTTGTGTGTATCTGAATGAGTGTATGTGCATTATCTGTATAAGTGTGTGAGTTATCTGTATGAGTGTGTGTGTTATCTGTATGAATGTATGTGTAACTGAATTAGTGTGTGTGTTATCTGTATTTTTTTTATTCATTCATGGGATGTGGGCTTCGCTGGCTGGGCCAGCATTTATTGCCCATCCCTAGTTGCCCTTGAGAAGGTGGTGGTGAGCTGCCTTCTTGAACCGCTGTGGTCCATGTGGTGTAGGTACACCCAAAGTGCTGTTAGAAAGGGAGTTCCAGGATTTTGACCCATTGACAGTAAAGGAATGGTGATATATTTCCAAATCAGGATGGTGAGTGACTTGTAGGGATACTTCTAGGTGGTGGTTTTCCCATCTATCTGCTGCCCTTGTCCTTCTAGATGGTGGTTGTCTTGGGTTTGGAAGGTGCTGTCGAAGGAGCCTTGGTGAATTCCTGCAGTGCATCTTGTGTATGGTACACGCTGTGCCACTGTGCGTCGGTGGTTGAGGGAGTGAATGTTTGTGGATGTGGTGCCAATCAAGCGGGCTGCTTTGTCCTGGACAGTGTCAAGCTTCTTGAGTGTTGTGGGAGCAGCACTCATCCAGGCAAGTGGGGAGTATTCCATCACACTCCTGACTTGTGCCTTGTAGATGGTGGACAGGTTTTGTGGGGAGTCAGGAGGTGGGTTACTTGTCGCAGGATTCCTAGCCTCTGACCCGCTCTTGCAGCCACAGGATTTATATGGCTGGTCCAGTTCAATGGTCAATGGTAACCCTCAGGATGTTAATAGTGGGGGATTCAGTGATGGTAATGCCATTGAACATCAAGGGGCAATGGTTGGATTCTCTCTTGTTGGAGATGGTCATTGCCTGGCACTTGTGTGGTGCAAATGGTATTTGCCACTTGTCAGCCCAAGCCTGGAAATTATCCAGGTTTTTCTGCATTTGAACATAGACTGCCTCAGTATCTGAGGAGCCGCAAATGGTGCTGAACATTGTACAATCATCAGCAAGCACCTCCACTTCTGAACTTATGACGGAAGGAAGGTTATTGATGAAGCAGCTGAAGATGGTTGGGACTAGGACACTACCCTGAGGAACTCCTGCAGTGATGTCCTGGAGCTGAGATGACTGACCTCCAACAAGCACAACTATCTTCCTTTGTGCTAGCTCTGACTCCAAGCAGCGGAGAGATTACCCCCTTATTGCCATTGACTCCAGTTTTGCCAGGGCTCCTTGTGTGAGTGTGTGTGTTATCCGCATGAGTGTCTCTGTGTCTGTATGAGTTTGTGTGTATCTGTATGTGTGTGCATCTGTATGAGTGTATGTATATCTGTATGAGTGGGTGTGTTATCGTTATGTGTGTGTGTATCTGTATAAGTGTGTGTGTTATATGTACAAATGTGTGTGTGTGTATCTGTATGAGTTTGTGTGTATCTGTATGAGTGTATGTGCATCTGTATGAGTGGGTGTGTTATCGTTATGTGTGTGTGTATCTGTATAAGTGTGTGTGTTATATGTACAAATGTGTGTGTGTGTATCTGTATGAGTTTGTGTGTATCTGTATGAGTGTATGTGCATCTGTATGAGTGGGTGTGTTATCGTTATGTGTGTGTGTATCTGTATAAGTGTGTGTGTTACATGTACAAATGTGTGTGTGTGTATCTGTATGAGTTTGTGTGTATCTGTTGAGCGTGTGTGTGTGTGTGTGTGTGTGTGTATCTATACTATTGTTTATGTATCTGTATGAATGTGTGTGTTATCGTTATGACTGTGTGTCTGTGTGTGTGTAAATGTATGAGCGTGTGTGTTATCTGGACAAGTGTGTGTGTATATCTGTAAATTTGTGTGTACCTGTATGAGTGTGTGCATGTGCATCTGTATGAGTGTGTGTCTGTGTGTGTGTTTGTGTATCTGTATGGAAGTGTGTGTTATCTGTATGAGTGTGTGTGTATCTGTATAAGTGTGTGTGTGTGTGTTACCTGTACAAGTGATTGTGTATCTTTCTGAGTTTGTGTGTTATCTCTACGTATGTGTGTGTGTGTGTGTATCTGTATGAGTGGGTGTGTTAAAGTTATGAGTATGCATGTGTATCTGTATGAGTGCGTGTGTTATCTGTACAAGTGTGTGTGTGTATCTGTATGAGTTTATGTGTATCTATTTGAGTGTGCATGTTATCTGTATGAATGTGTGTGTATCTGTATGAGTGTGTGTGTTTTCTGTACAATTGTGTATGCGCATCTGTATGAGTGTGTGTTACCTGTATGAGTGTGTGTGTGTATCTGCAAGTGTATGAGTTATCTATTTAAGTGTGTGTATGTGTGCGTATATCTGTATATGTGTTATCTGTATGAGTGTGTGCATGTATCTTTATGACTGTGTGTAGCTCAACAAGTGTGTGCATTATCTCTACAAGTGTGTGTGTTATCTGTATGTGTTTGTGTGTCATTTGTTTGAGTGTTTGTGTGTATCTGTAAGTGTATGGAATTGTAAGTGTGTGTGTGTACCTGTATGAGCGTGTGTGTGTGTGTGTGTGTATCTGTACGTGTGTGTTATCTGAACAAGTGTGTGTTTCCATCTGTATGGGTGTGTATTTTATCTGTACAAATGTGTTTATCGGTATGAGTGTGTATCATCTGTATGAGGTGTGTGTATCGGGATGATTGTGTGTGGGAGTGTATCTGTATGAGTGCATGAGTGTATAATTATTTGTGTTATCATATGAATGTTTGCATGTATCTGTATGAGTGTGTCTGTTATCTATATGAGTGTGTATGTAGGTATTTGTGTTTGTGTTTGTATCTTTATGAGTGTTTGTGTGTATCTGAATGAGTAGGTGTGTGTATTTGTGTGCTAGCTGTTCAAGTGTGTGTGTATCTGTACCTGTGTGTGTTATCTGTATGAGTGTGTATGGCTGTGTTATCTGTATGAGTGTGTGTGTCTCTGTGAGTGTGTGTGTTATCTGTATGAGTGTGTGTGTATCTGTATGAACGTGTGTGTTTCTGTATGAGTGTGTATTATGTGTATGAATGTGTGTGTTATCTCTGTTAGTGTGTGTGTCTATCTGTGAGTGTTTGTATTATCTGTTTAAGTGTGTCTGTATCTGTGTGAATGTGTGTGTTATCTGCCTAAGTCTGTGTGTGTATCTGTATGAGTGTGTGTTATCTGTATTAGGGTGTGTAAGCCTTTATGAGTGTGTGTGTTATCTGTACAAGTATATGTGTGTATCTGTATGACTATGTATTTTAACAGTATGAGTGTGTGTGAGTCTGTATGAGTGTATGTCTACCTGTATGACTTATCTTTATCTGTATGAATGCATGTGTATCTGTATGAGTGTTTGTGTTATCTGTATGTGTGTGTGTATATCTGTGAGTGTGTGTATTATTTGTATAAGTGTCTGTATGTTTCTATATAAGTTTGTATTTATCTATATGAATGTGTATGTGCATCTGTTAGAGCGATTATGTCTTCTGTATGAGTGTGTGTGTATGTCAGTGCCTGTGTGCTATCTGTATAAGTATGCATGTGTAGCTGTATAAGTGTGTGTATCTGTTTAAGCATGTGCATTATCTTTATGAGTGTGTGTGTACCTGTGTGAGTGTATGAGATATCTGTTCAAGTATGTGTGTGTATCTGTATGAATGGGTGTGTATCTGTATGAGTGTGTGTTATCTGTATGTGTGTGTGTCTATCTGTGAGTGCGTATGTTATCTGTATAAGTGTGTGTATCTATCTGTATAAGTGTGTGTGTATCTGCTTGTGTGTGTGTGTTGTCTGTATGAGTGTGGGCGTATCTGTGAGCATGCATGTGTTATTTGTATAAGAGTGTGTGTGTATCTGTATGAGTGTATGTGTATTTCTGTATGAGTGTGTGTGTTATTTCTATAAGTGTTTGTGTGTTATTTTTATGAGTGTGTATATTATCTGTAGAAGGTACATGTGTGTCTGTGTGTATGTGTGTGTTATCTGTATAAGTGTGTATGCGTGTATCTGTATAAGTTTGAGTGTTATCTGTACAAATGTGTGTGTTTCTGTATGAGTGTGTATTATACGTATGAGTGTGTGTGTTATCTCTATTATTGTGCGTCTATCTGTGAGTGTTTGTATTATCTGTTTAAGTGTGTGTGTATCTGTGTGAATGTGTGTGTGTGTTATCTGCCTAAGTCTGTGTGTGTATCTGTATGAGTGTGTGTTACCTGTATGAGTGTATTGTGTAACTTTATTTGTGTGTGTGTGTGTGTGTTATTTGTAAGAGAGTGTGTATATTTGTGAGTGTGTGTCTTGCCTGTACGAGTGTGTTTTTGTGTATGTGTGAGTGTGTATGTTATCTGTATAAGTGTGTGTGTGTATTTGTGAGTGTGTGTTATCTGTCTAAGTGTGTGTGTGTGCTTTCTGTCTAAGTGTGTGTGTGTATGTGTATGAGTATGTGTGTTATCTGAATGACTGTGTGTGTGTGTGTGTGTCTGAATGAGTCTGTGTGTGTATCTGTATGAGCCTGTGTGTGCCTGTAGGAGTGTGAGTGCTATCTGTATGAGAGCATGTGTGTGTGTATCTGTATGGGTTTGTATGTTATCATATGAATGTTTGCATATATTTGTATGAGTGTGTGTGTTATCTGTATGAGTGGGTGGGTGTATCTGTACGAGTGCGTGTGTATCTATATGAGTATGTGCGTTAGCTCTATAAGTGTTTGTATGTTATTTTTATAAGTGTATATGTATCTGTATAAATGTGTGTGTAACCTGTACAAATGTGTGTTTATATCTGTATGAAATGTATATTTTATCTTTACAAATGTGTGTGTGTATCTGTATGAGTGTGTGTCATCTGTATGTGGTATGTGTATCTGAATGAATTTGTGTGTGAGTGTATCTGTATGAGTGTGTGTGATATCTGTACAAGTGTGTACATTATCTATATGAGTCTGTGTGTGTATCTGTATGAGTGTGTGTATTAACAGTTTGAGTGTATGTAAGTAGTATGAGTTTGTGTGTGTGTTATCTGTATGAGTTCATGTGTTATCTATATGATTGTCTGTGTTATCTGTACGAGTGGATGTGTGTATCTGTATGAGTGTGTGTATCTGTGAGTGTGTGTGTTATTCTGCATTAGGGTGTGTATGCCTTTATGAGTGTGTGTGTTATCTGTACAAGTGTGTGTGTGTATCTGTATGAGTGTGTATTTTAACAGTATGAGTGTGTGTGTCTGTATGATTGTGTGTGTCTACCTGTATGAGTTATCTGTATCTGTATGAGTGCATGTGTGCCTGTATGAGTGTTTGTGTTATCTGTATGTGCGTGTGTGTCTATCTGTGATTGTGTGTATTATCTGTATAAGTGTCTGTATGTTTCTATACAAGTGTGTGTGTATCTGTATGAATGCGTGTGTATCTGTCAGAGTGTGAGTGTCATCTGTATGAGTGTGTGTATATGTCAGTATCTGTGTGCTATCTGTATAAGTATGCATGTGTAGCTGTATAAGTGTGTGTATCTGTTTACGCGTGTGCATTATCTTTGAGTGTGTGTACCAGTGTGAGTGTGTGAGATATCTGTTCAAGTATGTGTGTGTATCTGTATGAGTGTGTGTGTTATCTGTATGTGTGTGTGTCTATCTGTGAGTGCGTATGCTATCTGTACAAGTGTATGTGTCTACCTATATAAGTGTGTGTGTATCTATTTTTGTGTGTGTGTTGTCTGTATGAGTGTGGGCGTATCTGTGAGTATGCATATGTTATTTGTATAAGAGTGTGTGTTTATATCCGTATGAGTGTTTTTGTTTTCTGTATGAATATGTACATGTATCTTTATGACTGTGTGTGTAGCTAAGCAAGCGTGGGTGTTATCTGTATAAGTGTTTGTCTTTTATCTGTATGAGTGTTTGTGTGTATCTGTTTGTGTCTGTAATTATATGTGTGTGTGTATCTGTATGAATATGTGTCTGTATGAGTGTGTGTGTTATCTCTATAAGTGTTTGTGTGTTATTTTTATAAGTGTGTATGTTATCTGTACAAGTGTGTATGTGTTTGTATCTGTATATTTGCATGTTTTTAATCTGTCCAAGTGAGTTTGTATCTGTTAGGGTGTGTATTTAATCTGTACAAATGTGGGTGTATCTGTATGATTTTATGTGTACCTGTGTGAGTGTGTGAGATACCTGTTCAAGTGAGTGTGTGTATCTGCATGAGTGCATGTGTATTTCTGTATGAGTGTGTGTGTTATCTCTATAAGTGTTTGTGTGTTATATTTATGAGTGTGTATATTATCTGTACAAGGTATACGTGTGTGTGTGTGTTATCTGTATAAGTGTGTATGCGTGTATCTGTATAAGTTTGAGTGTTATCTGTACAAATGTGTGTGTATCCATATGAGTGTGTGTCATCTGTATGAGTGTGTGTCATCTGTACAAGCGTGTATATGTGAATGAATGTATGTGTGTGGGTGTATCTGTATATTTGTGTGTATGTGTGTGTATCTGTGGTGTGTTATCTGTTTAAGTGTATGTTTGCATATTTCTATGAGTGTGTGTGTTATCTGTACAAGTGTTTGTGTTATCTGTATGAATGTGTGTGTGGGTGTGTCTGTGAGTTTGTGTTTTGTGTGTTATCTGTACGAGTGGGTGTTTGTATCTGTATGAGTCTGCGTGTTTCTGGACGAGTGTGTGTGTGTCTGTATAAGTGTGTGTGTTATCTACATGTGTGTGTCTATCTGTGAGTGTGTGTGTGTTATCTGTACAAGTGTGTGCGTGTATCTTAATGAAGTTTTGTTTTATCAGTACACATGTGTGTGCGCACCTGTGTGTTATACATACAAGTGTGTCTGTGCGTGTCAGTATGAGTGTATATGTTAACAGTATGAGTCTGTGTGTCTGTATGAATGTGTGTGTGTGTATGAGTGTGTGTATTATCTGTCTAAATGTGTGTGTATCTGTATCAGTGTGTGTTATCTATATGAGTGTGTGTTATCTCTATGAGTGTGTGTATCTTTGAGTGAGTGTGTTACCTGTTTAAGTGTGTGTGTGTATCCATATGAGTGTGTCTTATCTGTATGAGTGTGTGTATCTGTATGAATATGTAATTGTATAAGTTTGTGTGTCTCTGTATGAGTGTTTGTGTTTCTGTATGAGTATGTGTATGTGTCTGTATGAGTGTGTGTGTTATCTTTATAAGTGTTTGTATGTTATTTTTGTTAGTGTGTATGTTATCTTTACAATGTGTGTGTGTATATGTGTGTGTCTATATGTGTATCTGTATGTTTGCATGTGTGTTATCTGTACAAATGTGTTTGTATCTGTGTGGGTGTGTATTTAATCTGTACAACTGTGTGTGTATCTGTATGAGTGTGTGTGTACCTGTGTTAGTGTGTGTGATATCCGTTCATGTGAGTGTGTGTATCTGCATGAGTGTGTGTGTCATCTCTATAAGTGCTTGTGTGTTATCTATACAAGTGTGTGCACATCTGTATGAGTTTTGTGTTATATGTATAAGTGTGTATTATCTGTATGTGTGTGTGTGTGTGTGTTATCTCTATGAGTGTGTGTATCTGTCAGTGTGTGTGTTATCTGCATAGGTGTATGAGTGTATCTGTATAAGTGTGTGTATATGTTTAAGTGTGTGTGTTATCTTTATGAGTATGTGTGTCCCTGTGTGAGTGTGTGAGATATCTGTTCAAGTGTATGTATCTGTATGATTGTGTAAGTTAACAGTATGAGTGTGTGTGTGTCTGTATGAGTGTGTGCGTGTCTGTATGAATGTGTCTATTATCTGTATAAGTGCGTGTGTCTACCTATATAAGTATGTTTCTATCTGTATGAGTGTGTGTGTGTGTGTTATCTCTGAGTGTTTGTGTGCATCTGTGAGTATGTGTGTGTTATCTGTATAAGTATGCATGTTTATCTGTATAAGTGTGTGTGTATCTGTATGAGTGTTTGTGTATAAGTGTGTGTTATCTTTTTTGAGTGTGTGTGTATGAGTGTGTGAGATATCTGTTCAAGTGTGTGTGTTTGTATCTGTATGAGTGTGCTTGTTATCTTTATGAATGTGCATATGTATCTTTATGACTGTGTAGCTCAACAGGTCTATGTGTTATCTGTATAAGTATTCATCTGTATGAGTGTTTGTGTGTATCTGTATGTGTATGTAATTGAATGTGTGTGTATATCTATATGTGTATGTGTGTTATCTCTAAAAGTGTTTGTGTGTTATTTTTACAAGTGTGTATGTTATCTGTACAAGTGTGTCTGTGAGTGTGTGCATCTGTATGTGTGTGCATGTGTGTGTTTTCTGTAGAAATGTGTGCTTGTATCTGTATGATTGTGTTTTTGATCTGTACAAATATGCATGTGTATCTGTATGAGTGTGTGTGTTATCTCTACAAGTGTTTGTGTGTTATTTTTACAAGTGTGTATGTTATCTGTACATGTGTGTGTGTGTGTGTATCTGTACAAGTTTGTGTGTATTTGTATAAGTGCATGTGTTATCTGTAAAAATGTGTGTGTGTATCTGTTTGAGTGTGTGTCATCTGCATGTGTGTGTATCTGAATGAATGTTTGTGTGGGCATATCTGTATGAGTGTGTGTGTGCATGTATCTGTATGAGTGCATCTGTTATCTGAATGAGTGTGTGTGCACATCTGTATGAGTCTGTGTATTTATCTGTATGAGTCTATGTATTTGAATGTGTGAATGTGTGTGTGTATGTATGTGTTTGAGTGTGTATCTGTATGAATGTTCATGTGAATCTGTGTGAGTGTGTGTATCTTTGAGTGTGTGTGTATCTGTATGAGTGTGTATGTTAACAGTATGACTGTGTGTGTGTATGAGTGTGTGCGTTATCTGTACAAGTGTGTGTGTGTATCTGTATGAGTTTGTGTGTTCCCTGTCTGAGTGTGTGTGTGTGTATGTGTTTGAGTGTGCATCTGTGTGTATCTCCGTAAGTGTGTGTTTTACTGTATGATTATGTATTATCTGTATGAGTGTGTGTGTGATCTGTACACGTGTGTGTGTGCATCTGTATGAGCATGTGTGTATCTGTATGAATGTGTTTGTGTATCTGTATGAGTGTGTGTTATCTGCATAAGTGTGTGTCTGTGTGTGCTATCTGGACAAGTGTGTGTATTTGTATAAGTGTGTGTGTTATCTGTACAAATGTGTGTGTGTATTCATTTGAGTGTGTGTCATCTGCATGTGTGTGTATCTGAACAAATGTGTGTGTGAGCATATTTGTATGAGTGTGTGTGTGCGTGTATCTGTATGAGTGCATCTGTTATCTGAATGAGTGTGTGTGTACATCTGTATGAGTCTGTGTGTTTATCTGTGTGAGACTGTGTGTGTATCTGTATGACTATGTGTGGGTTATCATATGAATCTGTGTGAGTGGGTCTGTATCTGTACATGTGTTCGTATGTATCTGTATGTGTGTGTTATCTGCAATTGTGTGTGTATATCTGAGTGTGAGTTATCTGTACAAACATGTGCCTCTATCTGTATCATATGAATGTTTGCATATATCTATATGAGTGTGTGTGTTATCTGTACAAGTGGGTGTTTGTATCTGTATAACTGTATGTATGTATCTGTATGAGTCTGTGTGTATCTGTATGAGTTTTTCTGTTATCTGTATGAGTGTGTGTGTTATCTGTATAAGAGTGTGTGAGCATGTGTATCTGTGAGTGTGTGTTATCTATATGAGTGGGTGTTTGTATCTGTATGAGTCTGTGCGTGTATCTGTATGAGTGTGTGTGTGTGTCTGTATGAGTGTGTGTTATCTGTATGAGTGTGTGTTATCTGTACAAGTGTTTATGTGTATCTGCGTGGGAAAGTGTATTATCATATGAATATTTGCACATATCTGTATGAGTGTGCATTATCTGTATGGGTGTGTGTGTTTATGTGTTTGAGTATGTATCTGTATGAGTGTTTGTGTGCTTCTGTGTGAGTGTGCGTATCTGTCTGAGTATGTGTGTGTTACCTGTATGAGTGTGTATGTATCTGTATGAGTTTATGTGTTATCTGTATGAGTGTTTGTAAGTCTGTATGGGTGTGTGTGCCTGCCTGTATGAGTGTGTGTGTTATTTGTACAAGTGTGTTTATGTACCTCTATGAGTTTGTGTTACCTGTATGAGTGTGTATGTTATCTTTTTAAGTGTGTGTGTGTATCTGAATGAATGTGTGTACGCGCGTCTGTATAGGGGTGTGTGTGTATTTGTGAGTGTGTGTGTTATCTGTACCAATGAGTGTTTGCATCTGGATGAGTATGTATGTGTATCTGTATGAGACTGTGTGTATCTGTATGACTATGTGTGGGTTATCATATGAATGTTTGCATGTATCTGTATGAGTGGGTCTGTATCTGTATATGTGTTTGTATGTGTCTGTATGTGTGTGTTATCTGTGCAATTGTGTGTGTATATCTGTGAGTGTGAGTTATCTGTACAAACGTGTGATTCTGTCTGTATCATATGAATGTTTGCATATATCTGTATGAGTGTGTGTGTTATCTGTACTAGTGTGTATGTGTGTATGAGTCTGTGTGTGCATCTGTATGAGTGTTTGTGTGCCTGTATGATTGTGTGTTATCTGTACAAATATGTATGTGTATCTGTGTGGGTATGTATATTATCATATGAATATTTGCACATATCTGTATGATTGTGTGTGTTATCTGTATGAGTGTGTATGTGTATGTGTTTGAGTATGCATCTGTATGAATGTGTGCATTTCTGTGTGTGTGTATTATCTGTATATGTGTGTGTGCATCTGTGAGTGTGTGTGTCATCTGTATAAGTGTGTGCATATCTATGTAAGTGTGTCTGTATCTGTATGAGTGTGTGTGTTATCTGTATAAGTATGTATGTTTAACTGTATGGGTGTGTATTTTCTCAGTATGACTGTGTGTGAGTCTGTATCAGTGTGCGTATGCATCTGTATGAGTGTGTGTTATCTGTATGTGTGTTTGTGTATAAGTGTGTGTGTGTCTCTGTATCTATGAATGCGTGTGTATCTGTCTGAGTGTGTGTGTTACCTGTATGTGTGTGTGTATCTGTGTGTGTGTGTTATCTGTATAAGTGTGTGTATCTGTATAAGTGTGTGTGTAACTGTATGAGTGCACATGTACCTGTGTGTGTGTGTATCTGTATGAGTGTGTGTGTACCTATGTGTTTGTGAGATATCTGTTCAAGTTTTTGTATGTATCTGTGTGAGTGTGTGTGTTATTTGCATAAGCGTGTGTGTATTTGTATGACTGTGTGTCATCTTTATCAGTGTGTGTATCTGTATGAGTGTGTGAGATATCTGTTCAAGATTGTTTGTGTACCTGTATGCGTGTGTGTTTGTATCTGTGTGAGTGTGTGTGTATCTGCGTGTGTGTGTTTGTATTTATATGAGTGTGTTTGTTATTTGTATGAATGTGTATGTGTATCTTTATAACTGTGTGTGTAGCTCAACAAGTGAATGCGTTATCTACAATTATGTGTGTTATCTGTATGAGTGTTTGTGTGTGTGTATCTATGCAAATGTGTGTTTTTACCGTATGAGTGTGTGTTTGTATATGTATGAGTGTGTGTGTTCTTTCATAGAGTTATAGAGTTATACACACAGAAATAGACCCATTAGGCTGAATTTTCTGTTCGTCGGGCGGGCGGGCACAGACCTCATCGCTGGCGGTGATCTGGGCTGCGTTGCCATTTTGCGCAGGTGGGCCAATTAAGGCCTGCCCAGTGCATTTCACACTCCTGTGGAGACCTGGACTTTTAAAATTGCAGCAGGCGTGCACAGACCGCTGGTTCCAATGGGGAACTGGCATTCTGTATAAAGAAAGGCCAGGCAGCCTCCTTTAGGCTGATCACCATGGCCAGCTCCAGGCACAGGGGGTCTGCACATCAGGCTTCAGTGGAGGGAAGGCCAGAGGAGGAGGGCAGGTTGCAGGGTAGGCCAGCAGGGGGGGCAGTGTGCCCCTCGCTTCTCTGATGCCTGCCTTGCTGCCATTTTTGAGGAGGTTGCAGCACAGCGAGAGGTCCTGGTTCCACAGGATGGGAGGAGGAGGACCACGTGACGAAGCGGGCCTGGCAGGAGGTGGCAGAGGTGGTCAGCTCCATGGATGCTGTGCGGCGAACATGAACCCAGTGCTACAAGCGCTTCAATGATTTGTTGCACTCTGGAAGGGTGAGTACCATGTTGGCCTTGGCCATTTAACCCAGCAGGTAGCCTTAGCCTTTGAGATCCCCCCAACCCCCCATGTCTTAGTGTCGTTACTGCATTGGGCATTTGGCACACACCGGGTGGGCAAACAGATAGTGACCATGCTTACATCAGCCTTAGTGGTTGAGGAGAAGATGGGTTCTCCCTGCAGCATATGTTGGCATTTGTCACATTTGAGTAGTCTGGGGGTAACCTGCAGGGGAGGCAGCTGGACACATACTCAGAACTCCAATTCATGTCATATTGATGGTGATGAGATGGTGCAAGGGGAGCCTCAAGATGTTGTGGCCAAGAGCCATCTGCTGGCCTTGGCGCCGCACCTAATTGCGCCTCCTTGCCCATGGGCGCTAAGACCCGTGTGTTATTCAAAGTGATGGGCGCCAAATGTTTCCAAGATGGCCAATGGGGGAGGGGGTTTGGGAGCAGCCATACTATCTTTTGGTGACTGATCACCAGTAGTGTGGACAGGAGCTGCTGGAGGCCTCAGATGGGCCACTGTGGTTGGGGTGCGACGTGTGCGTGCAGAGTACATGAACGATCAGCCCCAATAAATCCTCTTCTCTGTTCTGCAGGCGAAAACTGCACCCAACATCCATGAGCGTTTGCACACTGGTGGTGGCCAGGCCATGCTCCACACACTGACCCAATTCAAAGAACAAGTCATGGAGCGGAAAAGGAGCCAAGTGGCCAGGTCGTCAGGTGTCGGTGAGGCTGGGGTGCAGTGGCCAGGTATTTGAGGCCCACAGTCCCATCCACTCTGTCTTCCCACTATCCAAAGCACTGACGGTTGCTGCAATCGTTAATGCAGCAACACTGCTCATTCACAGACTGATACAGTCAGATGTGTGGGTCAAACACAAAGGTCCCTCAGCCCCTCGAGGATGCGCATCTCGAGCACCTTCCAAAGTCGCCTTATCCCATTTGTGACCACTATCCCAATGGGCTAACATGCCATGGCATCGCTGCTTCACATCCAAAGACTTATTGCATCTTAGGGGTTTGGAACCTCTACCACCCTTTCAGCCAGTGAGCCCCACATTACTCTGTCCAAAAGGTCCTCAGCACCTCGCCTGTCAACCTCATGGCACTCAACTTAAATAAATGCCAGCACGTTAGTCATCCCTCTGCCAAGGGGAAATGTTGCCTTCTGTCCACCCGTTCTATGCCCCTCATAATGATATGAAGGTCAATAATGTGACCTGTCAATCTCCTGTACTCCACGGCAAATGTCACAAGTGTATGCAATGTTTCGTCATCACTCCAACTCTCCAGGCCAGCATGCATCCAGGTCAGGCACCTCTGCACTTTCTCCACTCCAGTGCCATCCCTCCCATGAAGCACAGGTCACAACTGAAAGCAGAAGTGTAGCTGTGGCCTCAACAGCATTTTCTACACTTGCAACATGACCTCCCCTTTCCTACGTTCTATTCCTCGTCTAATAAAGGCAAGTTTGGCTTTTACCTTGTTAAACGTCTTATGTTCCTGTTCTGCTACCTTAATGGGTCTGCCCAGCAAGGTCCCTGGAATCATCCTGACTTTCCATGGTCCTACCATTACTCATGTATTCCCGTACCTTGCTTGTCTTGTCCAAGTGCTTAACCGCACATTTATCCACATAACATTCCATGTGGCATTCCTTAGGCCATCTGACCAGCCTGTCTGTATGCGTGTGTAATGTTTGGGCCTCCTCTTGACTATTTACCACCCCACCAATGTTCATCTCCTTAGGTTCTTGAAGGTTGAGTGCATTATGAGGCGGGGGGAAAGGGATAAATTGTTTTACTGACTGAACGTTAACTGATGCACTGTCCTTGTTGTTAATTTCAGCATCACCACCGCATGGCTGCCACCAACATGTCCAGAGCCCCCACTTCACACCTGAGGGACATCAATTGGCATGAGCGTCTCATCCTTTCAGCGAGCCAGGCACCAGCGCAGCGACAAACACTTCGGTAGGGAATGTAACATCAACTAGTGTCCCGGGGCACAGTGGAGAGGGCACTTCACAATCGCTGGAGGAGATGGCACGGACAGAGAGTGCCAATGGCAGCAGCAGCCAGAGGACTGCAGGGTTCCAGGCACATGCTGAGTCCAGCAGTGATAATGTGCCTCTGGAGATGTCAGCCACGCAGCAGCTGCAGGACAAGCGGCCGGGTGCACGGGAGCATCTGGCATGAGGGTGTGCTTCAGTTGGTCTCTGTGGTGGAGGAATCAGGCAGAGTGTCAGTGATGGCATGAACCTCAGGACAGAGCTTCAGGCTTCCTCCATGGAGAGATTGGCGACTCTCATGGAGAGGGGCTTCCAACGGATTGATCGGCTTCTGATTGGATTACGCTCTGACCTGCAAGCCCTCACAGCGCTAATGGCCACAGGTGGTCATTGGCAATGTGGGAGATGTTCTGGGCACTAACTGTCCCAGCTTGGTGCCCATCCATCTGCGGTGAGCAGGGAGGTCCAATGTGACCTCAAGTCGCTGCGAGCTCCTCTCAGGGGGCTCCGGATGAGGGCAGTATCTCCTCCACCCCTCTGCCAGTGACTGTTGCATCCGTTGAGGCTGCGACAACTGGGGAGGTGCCAGTCCTGGAACTGGCCACTTCCTCCCAGGCTTCACAGGCCAGAGCACGGCCACCGAGGTCATCGAGGCCACCAGGACAGCAGAGTCAGCAGGCTATATCACAAGCCACTCCAAACAATGGGGCGGCATCTAGACGTAGCACCCGCAAACATAAGCATTAGGCACGTTAGGCACTCCACGGGTTTCTCACTGGTGCTTTTCTGTTGGCCTGAGATTAGGGAATTTATATTTGTCAATGTAGGAGCATCGTTTTGTTATGTTTTTTGTGGCATCATCCGATGGATGGAAATAAAGTCCACATTTGTTACCATGGCTGAGGGTGTCTCCTTTGTGCTGCATTTGTATGTTTCACAGATATCTCATGAGTGTTTGAGTGGGCATTATTGTTTCTGTACTAAGCCCTTAGTTGCAGCTGATGAAGTGGAAGATATGGCACCTAAGTGCCACTTGTGGAAGCGCCAGGCAATGCTGATCCATGTGTGAGGAGTTAGCTGAAAGTTCGTTGGATTAAATTGTCCCGGGTGTCCCTGCCTCCTTGGTGTAGTAGCGGGTCGGCGTGCTGCCCCTCATCATCGCCCTGTGCTTCCTCATCCTCTGAGCCACCGCTGGATTCATCATGTGCAGCCGCATCCACCCCATCAAGGTCTTCATCGTCAACTGCATCCTCCCTTTCCAGCACAAGATTGTGCAGAGTGCAGCATGCTACCACTATCAGAGAGATGTGATCTGAGGGGTACTGGAGTGCACCCCCTGAGTGGTCCAGGCATCGGAAGTGCATCTTGAGAAGACTGATGGCTCTCTCCCCCACAGCCCTTGTGGTGCCGTGGTTCCTGTTGTACCGCTGCTCAGCTTCTGTCCTTGGATAGCGGAGAGGAATCATGAGCTACCTTCTGAGGGGATAGCCCTTGTCACCCAGCAGCCATCCATCCAGCTGAGCCGGAGCACCGAAGAGCCCCGGCACCTGGGAGTGTCTGAGGATGTACGCGTCATGGGAGTTGACTGCGTACCTTGCACAGACTTGTAAAATCTGCATCCTGTGATCACACACTATCTGCACGTTCATGGAGTGGAAGCCCTTCCTGTTGATGAAGACACCGGGCTCACCTGCTGGCGCCTTGATGGCCACATGTGTGCAGTCCAGAGCACCCTAGACGTGGGGGAAGCCAGCAATGGTCGTGAAGCCTCTGGCTCACTATGTCTGACTTGCCTGGTCACAGCGGAAGTGGATGAAGGTCAATGCCTGTCTGAACAGAGCGTCTGTGACCTGCTTGACACAAATGTGAACAGCTGATTGGGAGACACCTCAAAGATCACCCACCGAGCCCTGGAAGGAGCCAGAGGCATAGAAGTGGAGGGAAACTGTGAGCTTCAGAGTCACTGGCACGGGATGTCCACCCACACAGTTAGGAGAGATCTCAGGGCCAATCATCTGACAGATGTAATTGACTGTTTCCCTTGACAGATGGAGCCTCCTTTGGCACTGCACCTCAGTCATATTGAGGTAGCTGCTTTGCCACCAGTATACCCTGGCAGCAGGATAATGCCATCTTCTGTGGCCCCTTGCACCTTGGACAACCTCTTGGTCCTGCGCCCCTTGTGCCTGCGCCTGGCCTCCCAAAGGTGGCTCCCCTGGAAGCTGATTGTCCAATCCTGGCCTCCTCCTTATTCTATTCCTCCCTTCCTCCTCAGATGAGCTGCCTCCAGTGGAGATGTCAGATCCCGTACCCAGGCTAAACGGAGGCCTCCAGAAAGCTGCAGGCCCGATGAAGATTACAGTCTGCAGAGTCCTGAGCTGAAGCTTCAAAGTACACAGAAAGCTGTTGGAAATCGATCTGAACTGCTAACAACCACACAGGCAAGTTTAAAACACTTGCTAGGAATTTCTGAGGAACAAAGGGACCTTGGCGTGTGTGTCCATAGATCTCTGAAGGCGGAGGGGCATGTTAGTGTGGTGGTGAAAAACGCATAAGGGACACGTGCCTTTATCAATCGAGGCATAGATTACAAAAATAGGGAGGTCATGTTGGAGTTGTATAGAACCTTGGTGAGGCCACAGCTGGAGTACTGTGTGCAGTTCTGGTTGCCTCATTATAGGAAGGATGTGATTGCAGTGGAGGGGGTGCAGAGGAGATTCACCAGGATGTTGCCTGGGATGAAAATTTAAGTTATGAAGAGAGATTGGATAGACTTGGGTTGTTTTCATTGGAGCAGAGAAGACTGAGGGGCAACCTGATCGAGGTGTACAAGATTATGAGGGGCATGGACAGGGTGGATAGGGAGCATCTGTTCCCCTTAGTTGAAGGGTCAGTCATGAGGGGAAATAAGTTCAAGGTGAGGGGCAGGAGGCTTAGGGGGGATGTGAGGAAAAACCTTTTTACCCAGAGGGTGGTGACGGTCTGGAGTGCACTGCCTGGGAGGGTGGTAGAGGTGGGTTGCCTCACATCCTTTAAAAAGTACCTGGATGAGCACTTGGCACATCATAACATTCCAGGCTATGGGCCAAGAGCTGGTAAATGGGTTTAGGTAGGTCAGGTGTTTCTCACGTGTTGGTGCAGACTCGATGGGCCGAAGGGCCTCTTCTGCACTGTCTGATTCGGTGATTCTGATCCTGCCAGTGGAAGAGTTTTGTTAAAAAGTCACTTACCTGCCTGCCCGTTGCACACGTGCGCCGAGCCAAAGATCGCACGGGCGCCTCAAAATCGGCGTCGATCGTTGAATTAAGGGCCTTAACAAGCTCTTTAATTAATGGCGGGTGTGTGTCGCGCTTCATCGCACGCCCGCCCACCCAGCTAAATATCGCGATGGCACGCGGTGATGTCAGGACGCTCGCCCGACGTCAGCACGTGCCATTTTAAACGCTGACGTGCAGGGCCCCCACCTGCACATCACCCAGCAAATTCTGCCCATTGTGTCATGTCACCGTCAAGCCACCTATCTATTCTAATCCCTTTTTCCAGCACTTGGCCCGTAGCCCTGTATGCTACGGGGTTCCAAGTGCTTACCTAAATACTTCTTAAATTTTGTGAGGGTTCCTGCCTCTCCCGCCCCCTCAGGCAGTGAGTTCCATATTCCAACCACCCTCTGGATGAAAAAAAATTTCCTCAGATCCCCTCTCAACCTCCTGCCCCTTACCTTAAATCCATGCGCCCTGGTTATTGACACCAACGCTGAGAGGAAATGTTTCTTCCTATCTACCCCATCTATGCCCTTCATCCTCATAATTTTGTATACCTCTATCAGGTCACCCCTCAGCCTTCTCTGCTCTGAGGAAAACAACCCTAGTCTATCCAGTCTCTCTTCATGTCTGAAACACTCCAGCCCAGTCAATCTCCCCTGCACCCTCTCCGATACAATCACATCCTTCCTACAATGTGGTGACCAGAACTGCGTACAATACTCCAGCTGTGGCCTAACCAGCGTTTTATACAGTTCCAACATAACCTCCCTGCTCTTATATTCTATGCCTCAGCTAATAAAGGCAAGAATCCTATATGCCTTCTTAACCACTTTAACTACCTGTGCTGCTGCCTTCAGGGATTTATGGACATGTAGCCAAATTCCCTCTGATCCTCTACCCTTCCTAGGGTCCTACCACTCATTGTATATTCCCTTGCCATATAGTCCTCCCAAAATGCATCAGCTCACATTTCTCAGGATTAAATTCCATTTGCCACTGCTCTGCCCATTTTACCAGCCCACCTATATCCTCCTGTAATCTAAGACTTTCCTCCTCACTATTTACAACACCACCAATTCTTGTGTCATCTGCGAACTTACTGATCATACCTGCTATATTCATGCCTAAATCATTAATGTACACTACAAACAGCAAGGGTCCCAGCACCGATCCCCGAATTTTTTCCAATAGTTTTCCTACCACTCACTGGCCTGTAATTACCTGGTTTATCCCTACTACCCTTCTTGAATAATGGTACCACATTCGCTGTTCTCCAGTCCTCTGGCACCTCTCCTGTGGCTAGAGAGGATTTGAAAATTAGTGTCAGAGCCCCTGCAATCTCCTCCCCTGCCTCACATAGCAGCCTGGGATACATCTCATCTGGGCCTGGGGATTTATCCACTTTTAAGCCCACTAAAACCATTAATACTTCCTCCCTTTCAATGCTAATTTGTTCAAGGATATCACAGTCCCCCTTCCTGATTTCTACACCCATATCGTCCTTCTCCATAGCAACCACAGATGAAAAGTAATCATTTAAAACCTCACCTATGTCCTCCGGCTCCACGCACAGATTGCCATTTTAGACTCTAATGGGCCCTACTCTTTCCCTGGTTATCCTTTTGCCCTTAATATATTTATAAAATGCCTTTGGATTTTCCTTTATCTTGCCCACCAATGTTTTTTCATGCCCCCTCTTCGCTCTCCTAATTACTTTTTTTAAAATACCCCACTACACTTTCTATACTCCTCAAGGGCTTCCGCTATTTTCAGCCCTCTGTATCTACCATAAGCCTCCTTTTTTTCCTTATTCAATCCTCTGTACCCCTTGACATCCAGGGTTCCCTGGAATTGCTGGTCCTACCCTTCACCTTTACGGGAACATGTTGGCCCTGAACTCTCACTATTTCCTTTTTAAATGATTCACACTGGTCTGATGTAGACTTTCCTACAAGTAGCTGCTCCCAGTCCACTTTGGCCAGATCCTGTCTTATCATATTGAAATTGGCCTTCCCCCAATTCAGGACCTTTACTTTTGGTCCATCTTTGTCCCTTTCCATAGCTACCTTAAATCTTACTGAGTTATGGTCACTATCCCCGAAATGCTCCCCTACTGACACTTTTACCACGTGCCTGGCTTCTTTCCCTGAGATTAGGTCCAGTATCGCCCCTTCACTTGTGGGACTTTCCTGGATGCACTTTAAGATTTCCGCCCCCTCAAGCCTTTCACATTAAGACTATCCCAGTTAATATTAGGAAAGTTGAAATCCCCTATTATTTTTACACTTCTCTGAGATTTGCCTACATTGGTTAGTTCCTTATCTGTATGAGTGTGTGTGCATATCCATATCAGTCCGTGTGTGTGTGTGTATCTGTATGAGTGTGTGTCTGTGTGTATCTGTATGAATGTGTGCTTGTGTGCATCTGCACCAGTGTGTGTGTTATCTATATGAATGTGTGTGTATATCTGTATGAGTGGGCGTGCATCCGACCCAACTGGTGTAAAATCACACGAGATGACATCGGGCGAGGGTCCCAATATCATCCTGCAGGCGAGCTATCTTCAGGTCGGGGGGCATGCGCAGGTGTCAGAGTCATGTCCACCATCAATTAAGAGGCCACTTAAGGCCATCAAAAAGGCAACTGTTCTCAATTTCACATTGCCCGTGCGATTTCACACTTGTCAGATAGGCAAAATGGGCAGGCGGGCACCGGACTTTTTGCAAAACCTCATCTAAGCGGGGGGGATAAAAAGGGTGAGCAGCATTGCCACTGTGAGTAGTGAGGAGTTTAGGAGTTAGTTAGCTGTTGGTTGCTTATTTGAACTTGACAGCTTCATCTCCGTTCTGAGCTTTATTCTTAGCATTTCCAGATTTCATTTTAGAACTCACTGGTGTCTCCAACGCCCCTGAAGAATTTTGACTGTGTGGACCCTTCCAGGTATCAGACAGCCTTCCCTTACCCTGGTAATGGGGATTGTGCTCTCCACTGGAGGCACCTCTTCTGAGGAGGAAGAGAGGGGCAGAAGGGAGAGGAGGCCAGGTGTCCAATGCAGCTTCCAGGGGATCGACCTGTGGGAGGAGAGGTGCCGGCACAAGGGGCACAGGGCCAGCAGGTAGTCTAAGGCATAAGGGCCACAAAAGATGCCACCATCCTGCTGCCAGGGTTTACAGGCAGTGATGCAGCTACCTCAATATGTCTGATGTGCAATGCTGAAGGAGGCTTCGCCTCTCCAGGGAGACAGTGACCTCCATTTGCCAGATGATAGGACCTGAGATCAGCTCCGAATGTATGGGTGGACACCCCATGCCAGTGGCTCTGAAGGTCACAGAGGCCCTCAACTTCTATGCCTCCGGCTCTTTCCAGGGGTCAGCGGAGTCTCCCAATCAACTGTGCACAGTTGCATCAAGCTGGTGACAGAAGCTCTGTTCAGGTGGGTACTGACCTTTATTCATTTCTGTACGGATGAGGTCAGCCAGGCTGAGCGAACCAGAGAGTTTTCAGCAATTGCTGGCTTCCCCCGCGGCCAGGGTGCAATAGACTCTACATATGTGGCCATCAAGGCGCCAGCAGGTGAGCCCGGTGCCTTCATCAACAGGAAGGGCTTCCACTCCATGAACATGCAGATACTGTGTGAGCACAGGATGCAGATTCTGCAAGTCTGTGTAAGGTACCCAGGCAGCTCCCATGATGGTTACATCCTCAGACACTTCCAGGCGCCGGGGCTTTCAGTGCTCCAGCCTGACTGGATGGGTGGCTGCTGAGTGACAAGGGCTATCCCCTTGAAAAGGTGGCTCATGACGCCTCTCTGCCATCCAAGAACAGAGGCAGAGCAGAGGTATAACAGGAGTCATGCCTCCACAAGGGCCATGATAGAGAGGACCACAGGTCTTCTGAAGATGCACTTCCGATGCCTGGACCGTTCAGTGGGAGCACTACAATACCCCCCAGAGTGGGTGTCACTGATCATGGTTGCATGCTGCACTCTCCACAATCTGGCACTGGCAAGGGGGGACCCACTGGAGGAAGAGGATCCAGAGGTAGCTCCACAGGGCACAGAGGATGAGTCCAGTAATGAGTCAGAAGAGGAGCCTGGTGAGGAGAATGCTGAGGGCGTGGAGCCAGACTTCTGTATCCTTCAGGGAGGCAGGGACACCAGGGATGCCATGATCCAACTTTCCTTCAGCTCGGCTGCTAAAGATCAGCTTCCACCTCATGCCAGGGCTGCCGCCTCCATCCCGGATGTCTGAAATGATCCTTTCATTTGAACCCAAAGTCCACTGAATGCTCACCTGTGCAATAAAGTTTAGAGCCACTCACGTCCAGCATTACATACTGGCACATCCTGCACCAGAAAGAAAAGATGAGGTGTATTCAGGCCAATAACACAAAAGCAACATTAATATAATTTTGACACTCATGACAAATGAACATTACCATATCTGGTGTTAATGCCCACACCAGTAAATACATAAACTAAATATGGCAGAACAGAAGATCACCCGTGAACTGTCCCTCTTGTGCTCATGGTGCCTGAAACTTAGGTTTCCGAGTGCTACATCTCGGTGCCCCTACCCCCCTTGCTGGCACCCGCATTGGAGTCAGCCTGCCGACTCTGCTGTTTTGTTGGCCTTGTTGACTTTGGTGGTACTCTGACCAGTGGATTCTGTGTTGACCCCGCCTGGGAGGGTGCGGCCAGTGCCACAGCTGGCATCTCCCCAGTCATTGCAGCCTCATCAGATGCTACGGTCACTGGGAGAGGGTTGGAGGAGCTCTTGCCATCATCCAGAGTGCCCTGAGAGGAGTCCACAGGGACAACAAGCAGCTCGGGCACCAATGTGAGGTCGCTCTGGACTTCCCTGTTCACCATTAATGGGCGGGCACCTAGCTGGGATACTGGGTGCCTCATCCATCTCCCACACTGGCACTGACCAGCTGAGGTCAGTGCCTGTGTGAGGCTTGCGGGTCCATGTGCAACCCCAGGAACCCTGGATTCTGTCCCTGGAGCTGTCTCTCCATGAGAGTCACCACTCTCTCTCAATGGAGGAAGCAGAGTGCTCAGCGATGAGCGTCAATGCAGTACTCATGATTCACCTGGACTCCTCCAAACGGAGATCATGGCACGCAGACCCTCATGGATTCCTGCCAGATCCTCCCACACAACTCACTGGACGTCCAGCATCTGCTGCCTAATGGGCGACTGCAGAGGCTCATCATCTGCCTTTGACTCAGCATCGTCCTGATCTCCAACAGTCCTTCGACTGCCGGCACCCTGGACACTCTCTGCCTCTGCCTGCTCCTCAAATGAGTGTGAAATGCTCTCACCACTGTGCACGGATGTTCCAGCCAATGATCTGATGCCCACTGAGGTGCTGGTATCTGCACTGGTGCCTGGTTCAGAGAGTGGGTATGAAGCAGGTGCAGCTGAAGCCCAGCAGCGCTTTGGGGTTCAGAGAGCGAGTGCTTGCTGGTGAATCTAAGGGAGAAGAAGGACATGTCATTAGTTTAAGTCATCACACTGTCACTGTGCATGCCAGGCACCCTGGTGAGACAATGGAGATCTGCATCATGGTGCAATCGTCTTTCACTGATCAATGGGGACTCCAGGTTTGAGGCTCCCATCAATTAAGAGACAACACTAGAATGGTTGCACAATCCAGCACTCATCTCTGTGCACTGCACTCTTACCTTCGTCAGAGACCCCTGCCTCTCCATGATGGGCTGAATGAGGTGGGTGGCAGCTTTCCAGCTCCAAAGTGTCTATTTCAAACCCCGTCATGATTAGGAGGTTTTGGAGTCCTCTGCATGTCCGTGACCTCTCCAAGTTGTTATGGGTCGTATTCTCCTGAAAGGACAGAGGAACATTGATTAGTCCACTTTCTACCTGCAGTGCCAATGCTGCAACCCCACCTGAGGAACACCTCTCATGGCACATCTGAGTCGTGGTCCTCGAGCTGCAAGGCACTCAGGTCAAGCAGCCAGGGCTCACCCACCGTGGCCAGCTCCGGCACCATTGACAGCTGGCACTCAAACTCTAACACTCCTGAGCTCCATGGGAGGACGGCCAGTTCTTAACACTTCACCACACTGATCCAAGCCAACACGGTATTCACCCTTGCTGAGCACAGCAGGTTGTTGAACATTTTGCACCCAGGTGGATCTCACGACATCGTGGCTGCTGACCTCGGCTGCCACCTCCTCCCAAGCTTTTTTGGTCTGATGCTGTGGCCTCCTCCTGCCATCCCTGGGAACGAGGGTGTCCCACCAACACTCACCTCCTCCTGGAGAACTGCGAGGCACTCGTCTGAAAAACGAGGGCGCCAAGTGTCCACCCAGGCTGCCCTCCTGCCTGACGTCTCCAGCTGCTGGCGAGGCCATGTCTCCTGACCGAGGAAAGATTCTCCCTTGGCAGCCTTCAGGGAGCTGCCTCTGCCAATTTTAAACTGCCCACCAGGCCACCATTGGACCTGGCGCCAACAGGCCTCCACCCATGCCCGGCCCTTCCCGACCATTGGGAAGATACGTTTCACGCTGGGCAGGCCTTAATTAGATAGCCAGTGTGAAATTGCGGTCATGGGCTGATCGCATTCCCAACTGTTCCAGTTTCCCAACCACATCCGGACCTGCTGACCGTGTGTACGACAAGGGAAATATTCAGGTCAGTGTGTGTGTGTGTTTCTACGAGTATGTGAGTATCTGTATGAGTGTGCGTATCTGTATGAGTGTGTGTATCTGTACGAGTGTGTGTGTTTCTGTATGAGTGTGTGTATGTGTGTATCTGTACAAGTGTATGTGTATCTGTATGAGTGTGTGTGTATCTGTATTAGTGTGTGTATGTGTGCATCTGAATGAGAGTGTGTGTGCCTGTATTAGCGTGTGTATGTATGTGACTGTACGATTGTGTGTGTATCTGTATGAGTGTGTGTATGTGTGTATCTGTACGAGTGTGTGTGTATCTGTACGAGTATGTGTGTATCTGTACGAGTGTGTGTGTATCTGTATGAGTGTGTGTATGTGTGTATCTGTACAAATGTGTGTGTATCTGTATTAGTGTGTGTATGTGTGCATCTGAACAAGAGCATGTGTGTCTGTATTAGTGTGTGTATGTATGTGACTGTACGATTGTGTGTGTATCTGTAAGAGTGTGTGTATGTGTGTATCTGTACGAGTGTGTGTGTATCTGTACGAGTGTGTGTGTATCTGTACGAGTGTTTGTGTATCTGTATGAATGTGTGTATGTGTGTATCTGTACAAATGTGTGTGTATCTGTATGAGTATGTGTGTATCTGTATTAGTGTGTGTATGTGTGCATCTGAACGAGAGTGTGTGTGTCTGTATTAGCGTGTGTATGTATGTGACTGTACGATTGTGTGTGTATCTGTATAAGTGTGTGTATGTGTGTATCTGTATGAGTGTGTGTGTATCTGTATTAATGTGTGTATGTGTGTATCTGTACAAGTGTGTATGTATTTGTATAAGTGTGAGTATTTGTGTATCTGTACAAATGTGTGTGTATCTGTATGAGTGTGTGTGTATCTGTATTAGTATGTGTATGTGTGCATCTGAACGAGAGTGTGTGTGTCTGTATTAGCGTGTGTATGTCTGTGACTGTACGATTGTGTGTGTATCTGTATAAGTGTGTGTATGTGTGTATCTGTACGAGTTTGTGTGTATCTGTATGAGTGTGTGTACGTGTGTATCTGTACGAGTGTGTGTGTATCTGTATGAGTGTGTGTATGTGTGTATCTGTACAAATGTGTGTGTATCTGTACAAATGTGTGTGTATCTGTATGAGTGTGTGTGCATGTGTGCATCTGAACGAGAGTGTGTGTGTCTGTATTAGCGTGTGTATGTATGTGACTGTACGATTGTGTGTGTATCTGTGAGACTGTGTGTATGTGTGTATCTATACCAGTGTGTGTGTATCTGTACGAGTATGTGTGCATCTGTACGATTGTGTGTGTATCTGTATGAGTGTGTGTATGTGTGTATCTATACCAGTGTGTGTGTATCTGTACGAGTATGTGTGCATCTGTACGATTGTGTGTGTATCTGTATGAGTGTGTGTATGTGTGTATCTGTACGAGTGTGTGTGTATCTGTACGAGTATGTGTGTATCTATACGAGTGTGTGTGTATCTGTATGAGTGTGTGTACGTGTGTATCTGTACGAGTGTGTGTGTATCTGTATTAGTGTGTGTATGTGTGCATCTGAACGAGAGTGTGTGTGTCTGTATTAGCGTGTGTATGTATGTGGCTGCACGATTGTATATGTATCTGTATGAGTGTGTGTACATGTGTATCTGTACGAGTGTGTGTGTGTATCTGTATAAGGATGGAGAAGATAAAGTGGCAGGTATTATATCTCCTGTACTTGCATGGAAAGGTACTGTGGAAAGGGGAGGGTATTTTTTTAGATTTATTCTTTTTACAGGATGTGGGCATCGCTGGCTAGGCCAGTATTTATTGCTCATCCCTAAATGCTCCTGAGAAGGTGGTGGTGAGCTGCCTTCTTGAACCGCTGCAGTCCATGTGGTGTAGGTACACCCACAGTGCTGTTAGGGCAGGAGTTCCAGGATTTTGACCCAGCGACAGTGAAGGAACAGTGATATATTTCCAAGTCAGGATGGGGAGTGACTTGCAGAGGAACTTCCAGGTTATGGTATTTCCATGTTTCTGCTGCCCTCATCCTTCTTGATGTTAGCAGTCATGTACTTGAAAGGTGTTCAAGGAGCCTTGGAGAATTGCTGCAGTGCATCTTGTAGATGGTACACACTGCTGCCACTGTGCGCTGGTGGTGGAGGGAGAACATGTTTGTGGATGTGGTGCCTATCAAGCGGCTGCTTTGTCCTGGATGGTGTCAAGCTTCTTGAGTGTTGTTGCAGCAGCACTCATCCAGGCAAGTGGAGAGTATTCCATCACACTCCCGACTTGTGCCTTTTTGATGATGGACAGGATTTGGGGTGTCAGGAGGTGAGTTACTCGCCATAGGATTCTTAGTCTCTAACCTGCTCTTGTAGCAACAGTATTTATATGGCTAGTCCAGTTCAGTTTCTGGTCAATGGTAACCCCCAGGATGTTGATAGTGGGGGATTCAGTGACGGTAATGCCATTGAATGTCAAGGGGCGATGGTTGGATTCTCCCTCGTTGGAGATGGTCTTTGCCTTATGTGGTGCGAATGCTACTTGCCACTTGTCAGCCCAAGCTTGGATTTGTACAAGTCTTGCTGCATTTGGACATGGACTGCTTCAGTATCTAAGGAGTTGTGAATGGTGCTGAACATTGTGCAATCATCAGCGAATATCCCCATTTCTGACCTTATGATGGAAGGAAGGTCATTGATAAAGCTGAAGATGGTTGGGTCAAGGACACTACCTTGAGGAACTCCTGCAGCGATGTCCTGG
The DNA here is from genome assembly GCF_017639515.1 of Carcharodon carcharias. Lineage (NCBI taxonomy): Eukaryota > Metazoa > Chordata > Chondrichthyes > Lamniformes > Lamnidae > Carcharodon > Carcharodon carcharias. Next base: position 59,392,476 of record NC_054485.1, read on the forward strand.
AGCTCACATGACTGACCTCCAACAACCACAACCATCTTCCTTTATGCTAGGTATGACCCCAACCAGCGGAGAATTTCCCCCATGATTCCCATTGACTCCAGTTTTTCTAGGGCTCCTTGATGCCACACTCGGTCAAATGCAGACTTGATGTCAAGGGCAGTCGCTCTCACCTCACCTTGGGAGTTCAGCTCTTTTGTCCACGTTTGATCCAAGGCTGCAATGAGGTCAGGAGCTGAGTAGCCTTGACGGAACCCAAAATGGGCGTCAGTGAGAAGGTTATTGCTAAGCGAGTGCCGCTTGATAGCATTGCTGATGACCCCTTCCATTACTTTACTGGTGATCGAGAGTAGACTGATGGGGCAGTAATTGGCTGGGTTGGAGTTGCCCTGCTTTTTGTGCACAGGACTAACCTGGGGCAATTTTTCATATTGCCAGATAGATGCCAATGTTGTAGCTGTACTGGAACAGCTTGGCTAGGAGTGCGGCAATTCTGGAGCACAAGTCTTCAGTACTATTGCTGGAATATTGTCAGGGTCCATAGCCTTTGCAGTATCCAGTGTCTTCTGCCATTTCTTGATATCATATGGAGTGAATCAAATTGCCTGAAGACTGGTATTTGTGATGCTGGGGACCTCCGGAGGACGCCAAGATGGATCATCCACTCGGCATTTCTGGCTGAAGATTGTTGCGAATGCTTCAGCCTTATCTTCTGCACTGATATGCTGGGCTCCCCCATCACTGAGGATGGGAATATTTGTGGAGCCTCTTCTTCCTCCAGTGAGTTGTTTAATTGTCCACCACCATTCATGACTGGATGTGGCAGGACTGTAGAGCTTAGATCTGAATCATTGGTTCTGGAATTGCTCAGTTCTGTCCATCACTTGCTGCACATATTGTTTGGCACACAAGTAGTCCTGTGTTATAGCTTCACCAGGTTGACACCTCATTGTAGGTGTGCCTGGTCCTGTTCCTGGCGTGCCCTTCTGCACTCTTCATTGAACCAGGGTTGATCCCCTGGCTTGGTGTTAATGGTAAAGTCGGAGATAAGCTGGGCCATGATGTTATAGATTTTGTTCAAGCACAATTCTTCCACTGCTGATGGTCGACAGTGCCTCATGGATGCCCAGTCTTGAACTGCTATATCTGTTTGAAACTTATCCCATTTAGCATGGTAGTAGTGCCACACAACACATTGGAGGGTATTATCAGGAAGATATAATCCTCATCATGTTATTGGAATTTATTGTAAAATAGTGGTATCTGTGTCTGTATGTGTCTGTGTGTGTGTGTGTGTGTGTGTGTGTGACACTTTAATTAGATTAAAGGTGGCTGGTCTGAAGGCTTTGATGTAAACATGGTAAACATGGGGGATGTTTAGGATATAAGGCGTAAAAGGATATTTGCATTTTTAAATAAACCAGACTAGATTGTTTTCAAAGGAGGAGTGAAATGTGTCACCTAGCCACATGAAGTTTAGAAACAGTGTGTTCATTTTTCCCAAAGATTACTGGTAAAACTTAGCACTATGAGAGGTTTTAATTATCAGAAAGGTGAGGGCCAAAGACATAGTTTAACAATGGGAATTTGTATTCAAAGGGGAAAATATGTATAAAGGAGCGAAAGTTGTGTGTAAGGGTAGGCATTTTTAAGAGCTAACAAGTGTGAAGAGCTTTTAAGATGCTGTTTGCAAAGAATTAAGAAAACTCACTTTGAATTCAACTTGTTCAGTGTATTGTGTGTCACCTTGCATGTGTCTTTTAAAATCTATGTCATTTACTGTTGCCTTAACGAAAGTGTAGCTGGAAGTTAGATTAAGTAGGGGATTTAGAAATTATCATAGTAGTAAGTTGATGATCTACGCATGTATTCAAAATCATTTCTCCTATTAATAAATATTTAATCCGGTTTTATAAAAACCTATAAGACTTGATGGTCTTATTACTACTGAATTCAGGGCACGCATCTCAAAATTCAGACAAATTGCAAAGCAAGCTATGGCCGTTGTTTCAAGTTTCCCTCTGGGATTTGAACAACTCGGCATTTACCATCAGCTTCACCTCCACAATGACTGTGCAGTGGTCACTCCTAACCATATTGTCATGGACAGATGCATCTGGGGAGGGAGGTTGGTTAGGATGAGGTCAAGTATGTTTTTCTCTCTTCTTGGTTCCCTCACCACCTGCCGTAGACCCAGCCTAGCAGTTTTGTCTTTTAGGACTCGGCCAGCTCAGTCAGTAGTGATGCTACTGATCCGCTTTTGGTGATGGACATTGAAGTCCCCCACCCAGAGTACATTCTGTGCCCTTCCAACCCTCGATGTTTCCTCTAAGTGGTGTTCAACATGGAGGAGCACGGATTCATCAGCTGAGGGAGGGCGTTACGCGGTAATCAGCAGGAGGTTTCCTTGTCTATGTTTGACCTGATGCCATGAGACTTCATGGGGTCCAGAATCAATGTTCAGGACTCCCAGGGCAACTCCCTCCCGGCTGTATAACAATGTGCCACCACCTCTGCTGGGTCTGTCCTGCTGGTGGGACAGGACATGCCCAGGGATGTTGATGGTGGCGTCAGGGACATTAACTATAAGGTATGATTCCGTGAGGTTGACTATGTCAGGTTGTTGCTTGACTAGTCTGTGAGACAGCTTTCCCAATTTTGGCACTAGCTGCCAGATGTTAGTAAGGAGGACTTTGCAGGGTCAAAAGGGCTGAGTTTGCAATTGTCATTTCTGGTGACTAGGTCGATGCTGGGTGGTCAGTATGGTTTCATTCTGGAATAATTGAAGAGGCAACAAAGAGTGGTGGAGGAAACAGTACCTTTGGAATGGAAAAGAAGAGTGGAAACGTGATTGCTGTTGACATCATCCTGGAGGTGGCAGAAATGGCAAAGAATGAGTTATTGAATCCAGAGGATGGTAAGGTGGAAGGTGAGGACAAGGAGAACTCTATCATGGCTCTGGGAGTTAGGTGGGGAAGGGGTGAGAGGAGAATTGCAGCGAATGGAATGAACTCGGTCCACAGTGGAGGGAAATCCTCAGTTGAGGAAAAGGGAAGACATATTGGATGCATTGGCAGGCAAGGTGGCGTTATCAAAAAAGATTTTTATTTATTAATTTGTGTTATTGGCAAAGGCAGCATTTGTTGCCCAACCCTAATTACCCTTGAACTGAGTGGCTTGCTCAGCCATTTCAGAGCGCAGTTAAGAATTTACCAGTGGGTTTGGAATCACATGTAGGCAGACCAGGTAAGGCTGGCAAATTTCCTTCCTTAAAGGACACTAGTGAACAACAACATTACAACAATTGATGATAGCTTCATAGTCACTGTTTCTGAAACTAGGTTTTTAATTCCTGATTTTGTTAATTGAATTTACATTCCTGTAGCTACCATGGTGGGATTTGAACCCATATCCCAAAGCATTAGCCTGGTGCTTCTGGATTACTAGTTTGATGACATTACCACTATGTGACCATCTCTCCCCCTCAAAATACACTGGAAACAAAGAAACTAGAAGAAAGGAATTGAGTCCTTAAAGGAAATGGGACAGGAGGAAGTATAATCAACTTGCATGTTTGGTTGTCCCTTTAATTACTGGAATTGTGATCACATTGTGCATGTCTGGACTATATCCAATGCCATTGATTGAATTTGAAACCCGGAACAAAAATGCTAATGAGGTGGCTGAGTTAAAAAACCGTTATTAGATGTGCTTAACATATATCTGATTTTGCCATGTGCTATTAGTAACCCACTCCCAGTAATAAAATCCAGCCCAAAGACTCTGTAGTCTTGATGATGAAAACTTTGCCTTTAAACTCAAATAAATCCATTCCCAAATGCTGCCATGGTCTGAAGGAAAAGTGAAGGGATTCACTCATCTGTTGGCTATTCACTGCACACATTAGGCAATTCATTATTTAACTCAACAATGGAGTGACTGATGCCTGGCCACCAGACTGACTGCTGGGCTCATCCTCGGCAATTCGCTCTTCCCAAGTGACCTTGATGGATTTTCTGATGAATGTCGAATTGAAGTGATTGTCATTAAAAATCAAGAAATCATTCATGACTGTGGCTGGTTTTCTCTGTTTGAAGAATTGGTGAAGTACTGGGTTTTTAGGAGTGTAATCCAGCCATCCATTCTGGCAATACTCTTTTGTTTTGATGCACTTGTCATCTAGCTGTTGTGCTTGTTTAATTTCTTGTAATCTCTTCTCAGTGGCTATTATATATTTGGTAATTAGTGAAGTATATGCTTCCACTTCCTCGGTAAAATTTAAATCTTCCAGTTTGACTCCTTCTAGTGATATACTTGATAATGTATCCACTGTTGTCTGGTACTTCCCTTGAACATTCTCAGTAACTGAATCATATTTCATGATTCTCAGTTTAAAACATTAAATTCTAGGTGGCATTTTTGCAATTTCCTTGAGGTTAAGAAGAATAACCAAAGGTTTGTGATCATTTTCCATTTTAAACCTTAATCCCATGACACAATCAGAGAACTTCTCACAGGCCCATGTGGCTGCTAATGCTTCTTTCTCAATGGTTACATACCTCTCCTCTGTGTCCGTGAGAGATCTTGAGGTATAATAAACTGGTCTTCTTTGTCTATCTTTTTGAACTTGAAACAGCACAGCACCCAAGTCTGTAGATTATGCATCCGTTGCTACAATTGTTGGCAACTCTGGATCAGAGCACGCTTGAGTTTTTGGTGATATTGAAAGATTTCTGATTCTGACAAAAAGTATTTTGCTGGTCCATGTTCCAGCACCACTGTTGACCTTATCTCAACAGCTGTCATAATGGTTCATTGATTTCTGCCAATTTTGGAAGGAACTTACCTAGATAATTGACCCCCAAGGAATCTTTGTAAATCTGTGATGATTTTAGGCTTTGGGGAACTCTCTAATGACCTTGGTTTTCTACGGTTCAGCTGTAATTCCCAAAGCTTGCACAACATGGCCTAAGGATTTTATCAGGCTTTGCAAATTCACATTTGTACTTTAATGTCAAACCTGCCTCTTATCGGACTTCAAGGACAGATCTCACTCGATGGTCATGTTCTTCCTTTAATAATCAGAATGTTGGCCATATGGCATATTATTCCTTCCATGCCTTCGTTCTTTGGAATATCTCAAGTGCAGAAGCAATTCCAAATGGTAAACTGTTAAAACAACAACGACCAAATGGGGTGATAAAAGTAGTTAACAATCTGGATTCTTTGTCCAGAGACGACTGCTAAAAGCTACTCTTAGCATCCAATTTTGTGAAGAAGGTGTTTTTTGCTAATTTGGTGAGACTTTCATCTACTGATGCCATCAGGTGGATCTTGTGCTCTACTGGCTTGTTTAATTGAGTAAAGTCCATGCAGATTCTAATTGAAGCATTAGGCTTTGGTACTGTGATCATTCCAGAACACCACTTTGTCAGTAAGTTTACTGGTGAGATGACCTCTTGTTGTAACATGTGTTCAATCTCACTCTTGACTTTGTCTAAGAATGGGAGAGGGATCTTCCTCACCATGAAGAGACACAAAGCTTAGCATCCACCCTTAGGGTTATGTGATATCCTAAGCCTGAAAATAGGGTGGAAATTCATTTCTGAATACAATACTGGACTGTTCATTGGCAATTTTACCTCAGCTGCAAGCATGCTTTTCTGCTCAGTAATGATGTCTCCTGGTTCTGTATCACATACAGGGGTTCCACAATTTCTTTATCCGTCTATCTTAATCCTGCCAAGCTTTGGCCTGTTACTTTTACTGTCGTCTCTCCTGGATCTTGCAACTGGATGGAGCATAACTATAATGTGACATTTTGAAGCCATTTTACTTCATCAGATAATATTGAAACACCTGCCTCAGTATCTAGCTGAATTCTGTGGGTGACTGTGAACTTCTAATTTAATGCTCCAGTAACTATTTTCTATTTTGTTAACTTCTCTTAAGGTTATTTGTTCTTTCTGTGACGTTTCCACTTATTAATTTGACTTAGTTTTGTTGTTATCTTGTTCTTCCTATGACCTATAGGAACTTTGTATCTGCAGACTATTGTAAAATGGCCTAATTTCCCTCAACTCCCCCTGTGGGCATTCTTCCTGCTGGTGCTGGGTTTTTCCGCCACACCAAGAACACCTCAAGATGGCGGTTGGTGCACTTTTTCCCGATTTCATGGGACTTTACTTTACTACCCTTTCTCTTTTTTGTCTGACATATTAGACCATAAGACATAGGAGCAGAAATTAGGCCATTCGGCCCATCGGGTCTGCTCCGCCATTCAATCATGGCTGATAAGTTTCTCAACCCCATTTTCCTGCCTTCTCCCCGTAACCTTTGATCCCCTTACCAATCAAGAACCTATCTATCTCGGTCTTAAATACACTCAATGACCTGGCCTCCACAGCCTTCTGTGGCAATGAATTCCATAGATTCACCACTCTCTGGTTAAAGAAGTTTCTCATCTCTGTTCTAAAAGGTCTTCCCTTCTCCCCCTCCCGGATGTGCCGCAGTGTCCGAAGCTCAGACTCCAGCTCATCAATTCTGAGCCAGAGTTCCTCCAGCAACCAACACTTGCTGCATATATGGTCACTGCAGCTCGCAATGGGATCTGCCAGCCCCCAATTCATACAGCTACAACTCTTATTAAATTTTGGTCACTCAATGATCAAATTTTTTTGAACCCTGAAATATGAATCGAATGCTTGGAGGACTTCCTCATCTGAGCTCAAAGCCTCATCAATGCACTGTCTTGACATAACATTGTTTGCTATGGCCCCTACTATGCAGGGTAAAGTACTGACCTGTTCCTTCTGTTCCTTCTTATGCAAACCTGAAGCTGTTACGTATCTGGAGAACCTCTTCCACCAATTGTCCCAGTGTTGAGCCTGTTGTGAGTTGTCCACGCTTCGGAATGGTTCTGGAGTGGCAACGTAGGCCCCATGCTTACCCTAAGCTCTGGATCTGTTGCTAGTTCAGTAGTTTGGCTGTTTGACTGTGTCCTATACTCACTGCTGTCTGGACTCTGGGTCTGTGTGTCTGCTTGAATCTCCAGCACCTATGATGCCCCATTCTCAGGTGAGTCTTCAATCTTTTGACAAATAACACATGGCTTGCATTTCACTTAAGTGCTAGGTTGATGACCATCTCCAACAAGAAAAAGACTAACCATCTCCCAAACCTGGGGCATCCACCGCTTAGAAAAACTGCAGGAACATGTGAACAACATGGAAATATATCACAATTCCTTCACTGTTGCTGGGTCCTCCCTAACAGTACAATGGACCTACCATGACAACACAGACTGCACCAGTTCAAGAAGGCAGCTCACTGCCACCACCTTCTTGAGGGCAATTAGTGATGGGCAATTATTGCTGGCCTTGCCTGAGACTCCCACATCCCATGACAGAATAAAAAGAGAATCTCCTTTGACCTTAACTGGCCCCACCATTGCCACATTCACTACCATTAATATCTTTCTTCACAAGCACAGTCCTACAATGGAACAGGCTGCCAAAAGAAATAGTCACAGCCCCATCATTGGAAATCTTCATGGCCCACCCTCTCAACTATTTCCATTTAAAAGTTTTCATTATCAGAACTACCATTTCAGAGGTGGCTCTGAAGGAGGGTCATATGGACTCGAAACGTTAACTCTGTTTCTCTCTCCACAGATGTTGTCAGACCTGCTGAGTTTTTCCAGCACTTTCTGTTTTTATTTCAAATTTCCAGCATCGATAGTATTTCACTTTTATCTCAGAGGTCATGCGAGGGTCAGGTAGCACTATCCATATAAATGTTGGCAGAATACATATATTAGTCTGTGATGCCGACACAACAGAAGCAGAAGCTGCAGAAACATCCTGCTGGGCTCACTGCTGACCAGAGGTTTATCTGAATCAGCCACAATAACACTGCGGCTATAAGAGCAAGTCAGAATTTGGGTACCCTGAGGCAGGTAATTCACCCCTTGACCCCTCAAAGTCTCTCCACTATACAATTAACAATTGTTGAAAATTCAAGAAGCTTGGCACCATCCAGGTCACAGCAGTTTGCTTGTGTGCCTATTGCCACAGGACTCAAAATCCACCGCCTCTATCAATGCTATACTCTGGCTGTTTTATGAATAATCTACAGAACACATTGAAGCAATTCACCAAGTTCACTCCAACAACACTTATCCAAATGTCTCATGCCCCCATTTATAGCATCCACTTCTGCAGCCTTCCCTGGTAACTTATTCCATAACATTACATAAATAATGTTCTACCTGACTTGCCCTCTGACTCAAGATATCTGGGTACTTGGATGATAATTGACAATGTCTGTGTGACAAGTTCAATGACCTTTGGACTAAAAAGATCAACTTTGGAGTTAATTTATGAAAGCGCAAGTTGCTAAGCTTGTCAAAGCCCAGTCTGTGCTAAATCGAATAAATAGGAAGCTTTGGTAAAACTTGCAAGGAATGTAGTCAATGCTTTTGCTTTTGTTCTGATTGGAACTCATTGGAACTTTTGTTCCGATTGGAACTCATTGCTAAAATTCAGTTAGGAATTTTAGCTGCCAGGTCTAGCGAGCAGCTGGTCCGCCCAGGAGGAAGGAGTCCTGCTCCTCAGCCCCACAAAGGAAAGTTCTGAATTTACTGGAATTGTCTGGGGTTCCACCCAGGGTCTTGCTGTCAGACAGCCATGCAGACACCCCTCTGACTTCCTTGTTAAAATGATGTCATAGTCCTGATGAAATAACTGGACACCAATTTCATAAATGTATGAGGCTTTCGCCTGGCTCAGGTCATTCTTGAAGCCAGTCCCACAAACATTCAAGTAAAACTCCTGCAAAATAAATTACAATGGACTGAACACTGAGTCTGGTTGGCTGAAAAGTGTCTCCTCACTATACACCTCTTCCGAACCATCTGACGCTGGCTCAGTTGCGCCAGTCAGTGTTTGACAACAAAGACCTCCGCAAGTCAACACAAGTCTACGTGTATAGAGCAGTTGTTGTCACCACACTCCTGTACTGCAGTTAGACCTGTGGGATTGTAGAGGTCCACTCTTCATATTGGAAAGAACCGAGAATTAAAGTGATTCACATACATTGAATTACTTTAAACTGCTACATAGCATCCAATAGATTCATACCAAGATTCACAAACTATAATGTGATTGCTGGTCAGTCAGCCTGGGTATTTTTTTGGATGGTATTGGTTGAGGGTGAAATGTTGGCTAGGACACTGGGAGAACTTGATGCTCTACAAATAATGCCATGGGGTCTTTAATATCTTCCAGGGCATACAACTGTTTAGAATGTATCTTCTTGATGGATCAGCCCTCTTCTCTAATGGAATATTAGGATTAGGCTGCATGCCCAAACTGCTGGAGGGTGGACCTTCAAACTGGACCTTCAGATCCAAAGGTAAAAAAATCTACCAGTTGATCCAGTGGTGTTCCATAATGGCATGCCTCAAACAGAACTTTTCCAGGACTAAGCCATCCTATCAATGACAGCTAACAATAGTTTTCTTTAGTTGACTCTTAGGGAGGAATTGTGTGGCAGTGATGGGGGGTCTCAGAGATCTGGTGAGACCCCTGCAACGTTTCTTTTTGAGAAGGCTGCATCTTGTGCCACTCAGGCCACTTAACAGGCCATTAGTGGGCCTTGCTCCAGGATCAAGAACCCTTGGGCGGAAGTCACACTCACGGAGAAATGCCAGCCCGGAAGGGGTGGCTGCTGCCGGTACAACACCCTCCTGAGGCCTCGGATCAAGGAAGAAACCAGACACAGCTGAGTGATGGTGGAGGGGAGGGGCAGTCAAGGAACGGGGTCCCCGAGGAGGGGCTATCCGCATCAAGGGCAGGAGCATGGCTCTCAGCTTCCCGGCTCCCTTTCCCAAAGCAGTGTCCTTCAATCAGACACTGAGTGCCTTTGAACAAGGAACCCCTGGGTGCCCACATGCAATCCCTCACGGGTTTTGAATGTCATGGTCTATGCATGATAAGTTCCCCGCCCAATGCTGGATTAAATGACTTAATTGGGGTGGAGGTGGGAAGGTGGTGGGGTCCCCACTGGTCACTCTCTGCCCGATTAAATACCCTCTGCCACTAAACTTGCCAGGCGGAGGGCACAAGATGCTGCCATTGCAACAAGGTTTCATTGACTATAAAGTGCTTTGGAGAACCCTGGGGTTGTGAAAAGCACTATATAAATACAAACTTTTTTCCGATTACACCTAATCTATAGCTCAAAGAAGCTCTTCATCAATAACAAAGAACAGAAGTTTTGTTCACCAATTTTGTGGCAGTCTGGAGGTATCCGCCACCTTCTGAAGAGTTAGTAAGCCTGACACAAGCAGAATCTGATCAATAGTTTATTCTCTATTATCTCTATGAGGTGTTAACACTGTTAGTGCAAACACCCTCTTTTAAATCAATAAACCATTACAGGAAATTATCAACCAGCTTGCGTAATCCTTTGAGTGCAGTGATTAACTCATCTTAATGATTATATGATGGATCAACCATTTGCCTTTGCATTGAATTCATGAGTAGGAAACTAAAATCTGGGGAAACAACCTGATGGTGAACTCATTCACACTAAAGAATAAAGTGTGCATTTCATACTGAAAACATGCTATGTTACTCAGAAACCTTATGAACCAGGAACATGATTACATTGTAGAAGTTTCATTATCCCAATAGTGCAATGCTGAGATGGAGAAAAGAAAATTATGGAAGGGGAGATGAATTTTTTCATTTCCAATGTTTGTGATTGGAGGTGAACATGTCCTGATAATCATTAATGATGTAATTAAGTCTGAACAAATGAACAGTCCATGCTGATAAACTACAGAAATTCCCCTAAGCTGGGTAAAAGATAGTGTATACATGTTAAAGTTAGAAACATAGAAACAAAGAAAATAGAAACAGGAGTAGGTCATTCAGTCCTTTGAGCCTGCTCCGCCATTCACTGTGATCATGACTGATCCTCTATCTCAACGCCAGGCTCCCGCTGTCTCCCCATACCTCTTGATGCCTTTAGGGCCTAGAAATTTATCTATTTCCTTCTTAAATATATTCAGTAACTTGGCCTCCACAGCCCTCTGTGGTAGAGAATTCCACAGGTTCACCACCCTCTGAATGAAGAGGTTTCTCCTCATCTCAACCCTAAATGGCCTACCCCATATCCTGAGACTGTGACCCCTTGTTCTACATCCCCCAGCCAGAGGAAACATCATCCCTGCATCCAGTCTGTCCACCCCTGTCAGAATTTTATATGTTACAATGGGATCTCCTCTCATCCTTCTAAACTCCAGTAAATACTGGCCTAGTTGGCCCAATCTGTCCTCATACGACAATCCTGCCATCCCAGGAAGCAGTCTGGTGAACCTTCACTGCATTCCCTCATTGGTAAGTATATCCTTTCTTAGGTAAGGAGACCAAAACTGCACACAATACTGCAGGTGTGGTCTCACCGAGGCCCTATACAGCTGCAGTAAGACAGCCTTGCTCCTGTACCCGAGGCCTCTCGCAATGAAGACCAACATTCCATTTGCCTTCTTAACTGCTTGCTGCATCTGCATGCTTGCTTTTACTGATTGGTGTACCGGATACCCAGGTCCCTTTGTACATAAACATTTCCCAGTCTACCACCATTTAAATAATACTCTGCCATTCTGTTTTTGTACCAAAGCGGATAACTTCACACAACCATATTATACTGCATTTGCCATGTATTTGCCCACCACGCAACCTGTCTAAATCGCCTTGAAGCCTTTTAACATCCTCCTCACCACTCATATTCCCACCAAGTTTCATGTCATCAGCAAACTTGAAAATATTACGTTTGGATCCCTCATCCAAATCATTGATATATTGTGAAGAGCAGGGGCCCAAGCACTGATCCCTACGGTACCCCACTAGTCACCACCTGCCACTCTGAAAAAGACCCATTTATTCCTACTCTCTGTTTCCTGCCCAATTCTCAATCATGCCAATATATTGCCCCCAATCCCATGTACTTTAATTTTGCACACTAATTTCTTGTGTAGGACTTTATCAAAAGCTTTCTGAAAATCAAAATGCACCACATTCACTTATTCTCCCTTATCTGTTCTCAAAAAACTCGTCGGTTTTCCCTTTCATAAATCCATGTTGAATTTGTCTAATCCTGTTGATATTTTCTAAGTGACCTGTTATCATATCCTTTATAATGGACTCCAGCATTTTCCCTACTACTGATGTTAGGTTAACCGGTCTGTAATTCCCTGTTTTCTCCCTCCATCCTTTTTTAAATAGTGGAGTTACATTTACCACTGTTACTGCCAAAAATAAAGGTCATCATATTTACAGGAAGATAGGGAGGACAGGATTGTGAGAGAAGCTAGTGTCACAGACTCATTGTGTTACAGACTCATTGTGACACAGAAAGAGGTCATTTGGCCCATCAACTCCATGCAAGCTCTCTGTAGAGCAATTTGGGTAGTCCCATTCCACCCACCCCTCTATCCCTGTAGGCCTGAAAGTTTACTTCCCTCAAAAGTCCATCCAATTTCCTTTTGAAATTGCTGATCATCTCTGCTTCAACCACTCTAACAGGCAGCGAGTTCCAGGTTATTACCACTTGCTGCATAAACAAGTTCTTCCTCACATTCCCCTCTGTATCTCTTGCCCACAACCTTAAATCTGTGTCCCTCTGGTCCTTGTACCATTAGCTAACAACAGCTTTAATTTGTCTACCTTATGTCATCTATATATGCTGAGGACCTTTGGCCTGAAAGCAGTACAGTAAGGAAAATTTGTAATTTCTTTTAAAATATCTGTGGAATCTGTAATTGTTTAAGAATGTTTGAAAAGGACTTTTAAGGGTTTGTATCAATAGTTAAGACATCAATTGTAATTTGCTTGGATAATAAGAAATATTGGCCTATGTGCACTGACAACTCTTGACTTGTAACAACACCAACAGGAAGTTCAGACAGAAGCCATGTGGACTGACACAAAGGAAAACTGCATGCAGGAGAGCTGGAGGGTGAAGGCGATCAGCACACAGATGCAGACACAAAGAGAGAGCAGCTGGAGACAGAAAGAGGAAGATAGAATTTTTGTGAGAAGACAGCAAAGCCCTATGAAAAGATTGTTTTTTTGTTGGGCAATAAGAAGAAAAATATAATTGCAGAAACCCTTAGGGAAATGATGTACAGGTGAGCTAAAAGGGATTGAATTCTAAGAAGCAGGGTGAATATTTCAGGCAAAGGAGCTGAGAGTTGATATCTGAGGCCGAAGTTGTGAACTGGGTGTTGTAGGTTGGTTCAAAAGGAAATCTGGAAAGCTATGCCACCAAGACTGACATGACTTGAGTGAGAGAGGGTTAGTAGGCATGTGTCCTGTCACTGCTAATCGTATCCAGGGACCTCAGATGGAATACGCCTGCTGGTGAATGGGACTTGAAGGCCGAAATGATTAAATTGGAAAGACTACGAGATTGCACGTGATGCCATATTTGTGAGGGGACTAATGTGTGTGCTTGTGTAAGATGTATTTTTGTTGTATCGACTATTTAAGTGAAATTTACATTTTCATTTTAAGTATCATTTTCCTGTTAATTCACATTTAATTTGCATTGGTTCTGATTCGTATTAGAGTGCAAGTTACAAAAAGTGAAATCTTGTTGGTAATTTCTTCACTACTTGAATATTCATCACAGTTAAAAAAGGCGCAAGGCTTGATCATATTCCTTTTGTCTGAATTACCCGGGAGCTTGCGGAGCCTATACTTCCCTGTTGCTTTCTCCATGGCAATGCCTTAACCAATCAGAGTCGACTTGCCAATCAATGACATGATTAGGATCTGGAATGCACTGTCTGAGAATGTAGGAGAGGCATGTTCAATTACAGTTTCAAGAGGGTATTGGATCGTTATCTGAAAAGGAACAATGTCAAGGGCTACAGGGAAAAGGCAAGGTTTTGGCACTAGGTGTATTTCTGCTTCAGAGAGCAAGTGTAAACATGACAGGACGAATGGCCTCCTTCTATGCTGTAATGATTCTATGATTATTTAGAGTGAAGTATTCAGTGCTGTTTCCTATGGGTTAGTATTAGGCCCACTGATCTTTTTGATATATATTAATGCCCAAGACCAAAGTGCAGTTTTCAAAATTTGCAGATAACACAAAGCTTGGGAATGCAGTAAACAGTGAGATGAAGAATAGCAGACTCTAGCAGGACATAACACTGGTGAAATGGTTAGATACATGGTAAGTTAAGTTTAATGAAGAGAAAAATGAATTGATGAATTTTGGAAAAAAATGAGAGCCAACATAAGTTAAATGGTACATTTTTAAAGGGTATGCAGGAAGAGAGAGAGATCTATGAGTTCACATGTATAAATCTTCCAAGTTGCCATGACAAGTTGATAAGGCTCTTTAAAAAATATACAGGATCCTTAATTTTATAAATAGAGACATAGAGCACAAATGCAAGAAAGTTATTCTAAACCTTTATAAATCACTAATTAGACCTCAGCACGCATATTGTGTCTAATTCTTGCCTCAACACTTTAAGAAGGATGGCAAGGCCTTGAAGATGATGCAGAGGAGATTTTCCAGGGATTAGGTACTTCATCTATGTGGAGAAACTGTGGTTGCTGTCCTCAGAATAGAGAAGGTTAAGAAGGGATTTAAAACTTGAGGGGTTTGCTAGAGTGAATAGCGGAAAACTGTTTTCACTAGTAAAAGAAACAATAACCAGAGCACACAGATTTTTGGCAAAAAATCCAAATGGGTGATGAGAATTTTTTTACAGTGACTTCCCAGAAGGGAAAAACAGTTCAAAATTTTCAAATCCCAGTAAAAATCAGTTATGCCGGGGTTCCATATTAAGGTATACAAGACCAGTTCAGAATAGTTTTACTGGTTCTCTATTTCTGAGTTTTACTGTTTTTTTTCCTAATTGTTATGATTGGGAATGCACTGCTTGAAAGGGTGGTCGAAGCTAATGGCTCAGTGGTTGGTACTTTTGCATCTGCTTCAGAAGATTGTGGGGTTAAGTCCCATTCCAAAAATGTGAGCACATTATTTATGCTGACAATTTGATACATTGCTGATGGAGTGCTTGTTAGAGGTGCTGGGTTTAAAGATGAGCTGTTACACTGAGACTTGTCTGCCTAGATGTAAAAGATCCCAAGTCACTATTTCAAACAAAAAGCACAGAAGTTATCCCTGGTGTCCTGATCAATATTAATCCTTTAATCGTTACAACAACAGATTATCTGGCCATCACACTGCTGCTTCTGGGAGCTTGTTGTGCTTAAATTGACTGTTGTACTTGCTACAACCGTGACTAAACTTCAAAATCAAGTGTTCTGAGACTGTGAAAGGTGCGATATGAATTGAAGACTTCCATTTTTCAAATGGGAATTGGATATATCCATGAGCAAGAATCTTTGCAGGGCGATAGGAAAAGAGCAGCGTAGTGAATCGGATTGGTTTTTCAACGATCGCGATGGCCCGAATGGCTTCCTTTGTACTGAGATTCTACCAAAACTTGGCTTGGATCAGACATCCCTTTAAGAACTATTTAAATATTAGACGCCAAAAATTCAAAGCGGCCCCTTTAAGAAGCGAGAGTGAGCGCTGAACTCTCGCGAGATGTGTCTCTCCCTCTCTCCTCCGAGGAGCGGCGCGGGAGCCATCTTGTTTCCAAGCGGAATTTCCTCGCGGGGGGAGGGAAGCAAGTGGAGAAGAAGCGGAGCCGGTCGGGTAGCAGGAGACGAGACTGGGCGGCGCTTCGCAAACTGTTGGGTGAGTGTAGGGGTCCGAGCGGCGGCTGGGGAGCGGCCTGGGGCGGGGAGCGAGAGCGACGGCGCTGCGCTCAGCCGCCATCTTTTCGCCTTGGTCTCCCGCCGCTCTCATTGGTGGACACGGGTCAGAGGTTTGATTGGTTTGAAGGTTTCGGCCGCTATTGGTTCGCGGGCCCGGGCCTGTGAGCGGCCGCCGGTCACCCCGGGTCCCAGGTCGGACTCCCCCTTTACCCCGAGGGAGGCTTCTCCTCACCCCGGCGGCCGCCACTCAGCCCGCCCTTTTCCTCCAGGCCGACTTGGCGCCTTCGTTGAGAAGCCACCGCGCTGCGTCTCAACCGAACTTGACAGCCACTTAGATTGACAGCAGCCTCGGCCAATTCCCAGCTGCAGATTGTCTAATTGCTAGGGGAAGGCCCATCTTTCATCCAATCAGTACGCCCTGGAGGTAGGGCTGGTGCTCCAAGCAAGTTAGGTTGATTGCAGTCTGCCTCAATGTAAAGCAGCAGAAATAGTGATGCTGCAAAGTTTGTTGAGGATTAGTGCATGGGACTTGCGGGGGCATAGAGATCCTGGCTTGTTGGATGTATTGTGGCAGGATCCTGACTTACTGGATCAGGGAGGACACCTTGGATGTACTGGGCCGGGGGTTACTCTGGCTTATTAAATTACACTGGGCTGGACAGTACTATGGCTCACTGTTGTCGGGGGTGGGGGCTGGAAGTACATTGGCTATACTGGGCCCGCAGAGGTTAGGGGCTCACTGGATGCACTTGGGCTTTGTCGCGTGGGGGGGGCTCATTGGGTGCTCTGGACCAGGGACACACTGGCTCACGCAACGCCTTGGTGCACTAGGCTGGGGCTTCCAGTTCATTGGGTGCACTGGACCAGAGGAGAGTGCAGTTCTGATTAATCTCTGCTCTAAATCATAGCACCCTCTTTATCGGCTTCTCATTGTCACACGTGGCTGCTTCACAGGAAATAGGAGCAGGAGTAGACCATATGGTCTGTTTCACAGAATGAGCCTACTCTGCCATTCAATACAATCATGGGCTTCAGCTGCACTTTCCTGCCCACTCCTCGTATTGCTTGATTCCCTGAGAAATCAAAAATCAATCAATCCCAGCCTTAAATGTATTCAACGATAGAACATCCATAATCCTCTGGGGTGGAGAATTCCAAAGATTCATAACCCTTTGAAATAATTTCTCCTTATGTCAAATCTAAATGATCAACCCCTTCTCCTGAGACTTACCCCCCCCATTTCAAATTCCCTGATCAGTGGAAATCTCTCAGCATTTACCCATTCAAGTCCCCTCAGATTCATATATGTTTCAATAAGATCACCTGTCATTCTTCCAAACTTCAGAGAACATAGGCCCAATTTACTCAGCCTTCCATCATAGGACAACCCCCTCATCCCAGGTACCAATTTAGTGAATCTTCGCTGTACCAACTGCAATGCAAGTTTATCCTTCCTTAAATCTGGAGACCAAAACTGCACACAGTATTTCAAATGTGGTCTCATCGAAGCCCTGTACAATTGTACTAAAACTTCTTTATTCCTGTACTCCAATCCCTTTGCAATAAAAGCCAACATGCAATTTGCCTTCCTAATTGCTTGCTGTACTTGCAGGCTAACTTTCTGCATCCTTTGTGTGGGTACACCCAAGTCTCTTTGAACAGTGACTTTTACAAGTTTCACACCTTTTAAAAATTCTGGTTTTCTCTTATGCAAGGTGAATAACTTCACACTTCCCCACATTGTACTCCTCCATCTGCCCTCTTGTTGTCCACTCCCTTAACCTGTCTATACCTCTTTGCAGCCTTTCTGTCTGCTTCCCACAGCTTACCTTTCAACCAGCCTGGGATCATCAACAATCTTACTCTGTGGTACATTACTTTGTGCGCTTCATCTAAGTCATTCATATAGATAATAAATAGCTGAGACCCAGCACTGATCCTTGTGGCACTCCACTATTCACTGCCTGCCCACTTGAAAAGCTCTGTTTATGTGTACTCTCTGCTTTCTGTCATTAACCAGTACTCTATCTATGCTAATATATTACCCCCAAATTCATGAGCCCTTGCCCAGTAACCTTTTGTGTAGCACCTTATTGAATGCCTTTTGGGAATCCAGGTATACTACATTTACTGGTTCCCCTTTATCTACCCATTAATTAAATCCTTAAAAAAACCCTAAAAGATTTGTCAAACAGGATTTCTGTTGTGTAAAACCGTGTTGACTTGTTCTAATCATACAATACTTTTCTAAGTGCATTGTTAAAACTTTCTTAATAATAGATTCCAGCATTTTCACGATGTTAGGCTAAAAGGCCTGTAATTCACTGTTTTCCCTCTCCCTCCTTCCTTGAAAAGCTGTGTTATATTTGTCAACTTCCAATCTGATGGGACTGTTCCTGAATCTATGGAATTTTGGAAAATCTTAGCGAGTGCATCCACCATCTCTGCAGCTATCTCTTTTAGAATCCTGGGTTGTAGGCCATCAGGTCCCAGGGACTTATCGGATTTTAGTCCCTTAAGTTTCTCCAATACTTTTTCTCTGCTGATATTGATCTCCTCACTTTTTAGCCACTAGGTTATCCTCTAGTATGCAACTTAAATCTTCTACTGAGAAGACACACACAAAATATTTGTTCAATGCCTCTGCCATTTCCTCATTCTCCATGATAATTTCTCCTGTCTCTGCTTCTAAGGGACCAACATTTACTTTAGCTACTCTCTTCCTTTTTATATATTTATAAAAGCTCTTACAATCTGTTTTTATATTTTAGGCTAGTTTACTCTCATTCTATTTTTCTCCCTTTTTATCAACTTTTTATCAACTATCCTGGTTTCTAAGACACTCCCAATCCTCAGAATTGATACTGTTCTTTGCAACATTATAAGCCTCTTTTTTTAATCTAGTACTATCCTTAACTTCCTGAGTGAGGCATGGATGGGTCTTTCTTGCTGAGTTTTTGTTTTACAATGGAATGTATTTTTGTTGGACATTTTGAATTGTTTCTTCAAATGTTTCCAACCGTTAATTTACCTCCATACCTTTTTGTCTATTTACCCAATCAACCTTAACCAATTTGCTCCTTATGTCTATGTAATTGGCCTTGTTTAAGTTTAAGATTGTTGTTTGCAATTGAGGGATGTCTCTTTCAAACTTAACATGGAATTCAATGGTGTTATGATCACTATTTCCCAGTGGATCTTTTACTATGACATTACTAATTAACCCTGCTTCATTACACAATACTAGATCTAAGATAGTTTTAACCCAAGTCGGTTCCACAACGTATTGTGCCAGAAAACATTCTACAAACTCATCTTCCAGATCACGCTTGCTAATTTGATTGACCCAGTCTATATGAAGATTAAAGTCCTCCGGTTATTACATTGCCTTTGTTATAAACACCAATGATTTTTTGTTTAGTGCTCTGCCCAATCGTATAACTACTGTTAGGAGCCTGTAAACCACTCTCGTCAGCATTTTCTGACTCTTACTATTCCTAATTGCCACCCTTTTGACTCTGCCTCATGATCTTCAGAGACCAGATCCTTTTGCACTAATGTCCTTATGTCATCCTTTACTATCAGGGCTGTCACACCACCTTTGCCTTTCTGTCTGTCCTTCCAAAATATTATGTACCCTGGAATATTTATTTCCCGATCATGATCACTTTGCAACTAGATCTCTGCAATGGCAGTTTAAACCACTAAGCTCTATTTGTGCCATCTTTCTTATTGCAGATGATTTTCTACTTTTATTCCCTGCAATAACCTTATTCACTGCACAATTAACGTTAAACTCTCTATCCCTTCCCGTCCCACTCTGCCTGTTTTACCCAGATCGCTACACTGTTCCAATGCCTCGACCTTTCCCTTTGGATTTCTAAATCTCCCTTCACTTGGACCTCCCCACTCCACCCAGTTAGTTTAAAGCCCTGACCACAGCCCTACCTACACTATTGGCTAGGACACTGGTCCCAGCCCGGTTTAAGTGGTGTTCATCTCAACAGAATAACTCCCTCTTCCCTGTGTACTGATGCCAGTGCTCTATGAATCAAAACCTCTCTTCCCACACCACTCTTTGAGCCATGCATTTAATTCTCTAATCTGTTTGACCCTATGCCAATTGGCACATGACAGAGATGATTACCTTTGAAGCTGTGTGTTTTAATTTGGACCCTAACTCCTCAAACTCTATCAGCAGAACATCATTCCTGGTTCTATCTATGTTGTTGGTTCCCATGTGTACCACGACAATTGGATCCTTGCCCTCTCACTCCAAGTTCCTCTCCAGCTGCCAGGAGATGTCCTTAACCCCGGCACCGGGCAGGCAACACAATCTTAGGAGCTCCTGGTCGCCGCTGCAGAGAACTGTATCTTCCCCCCTGACTATACTGTCTCTTGTCACTACCACATCCATCTTCACTCCCTCCACTTGAATGGTATCATCCATGGTCAGTCCTTGCACCATCTTGTTCATCCACCTTGCAGTCCTTATCCACACAGGTGACAAGTACCTGGTATCTGCTGGACGAAGTTAGGAGCTGAGGCTCCTCCATCACTGCTTGCTGCTTACGATATCTGCCTGACTTGTAGACACACCCTCCTGTCCCTGACATGGACCGACTCTAAAGTTCTGCCTAACCTTAAGGCTGTGACTGCCTCCTGAAACAAAGTGTCCAGGTAACTCTCCCCCTCCCAGATGCCCCACAATGTCCGCAACTCAGACTTCAGCTTAGCAACACGGAGCCAAAGTTGCCCAAGCTGCAGAAGTTATGCAGATATGGTTGTCCAGGATTGCAGTGCGTTCCACAGATTCCTACATGCTGCTATCGGGGCACACCACCAGCTCTGTCATATCTATCCAACCTTATTTATTTAATTAGTCAATTGATGAAAAATTTACAATGCAATAAAAAGTTACACTCTCCCAGCTTGGAGACAAAGGAAGACTCAGCAGCTACTGAAGATTGAAAAAAAGATAGCAACAGGAGCACCTCTTTCCCCCTCTGCATCGAATTTCCATGTTAACCAAATTCCCAACTTCATTCTCCATCTATGTCGCACTCAGGCGTTGTCTCCTCCCTGCCCATTCAGTTACTCCCAGTACTTTCAGTGCTGCAGACCAAGATTGGCTTGGGCATAGTCACAGCCACAGTTGATGGTAACCTGGCAAAGCATTTATTTTCCGTAGTGTCAATTTGGCTCAGTTGATAACACACAACCTCTGAAGAGTCATGGGTTCAAGCCCCTTTCCAGGACTTCCTATAATCTGGGTTGATACTCCCTTGCCATTTGTGGGACTTTGCAGTACACAAATTGACTGCCGTGTTTGCCTACAAAATAACCACACTCCAAAAGAAGATAATTTGCTATGAAAGGAGGCAACCGTGAATCAGTGGGTAGCACTTTTGCCTGAGCCAAAACGTTTTGTGATTAAGTCCCACTCCAGAGACTTGAGCACAAAGTCCAGGCTGATGCACCAGTGTGGTACTGAAGGAGTGCTGCACTATTGGAGTTGTCAACTTCTAGATGAGATATTAAACCAGCAATAATCTCTGTCTGTCCCCTCATTTGGACATGGGGAGTAGTATAGAGGAGTTCTCCCAAATGTCCTGACCAATGTATATCCTCAATCAATACCTAAAACAGATAATCTGCTCATTGCTGTTTGTGGAACTTGCTCTGTCCTCTTCATTATAATAGCAACAGCGCTTCAGAATTGGCTGTAAAATGTTTTAGGATGTGAAAGGCGCGATATTAAGCTTTTTAAGTGAAAGCTGTTATTTAGTAAGTGACATACCGCATACATAGAAATGAATCTTCCCTAGTGGTGGTAGTGAGATTTGGAGTAATGAGGCATGTACCAAGTTATAAGTTGGCTGATGCCTGCTGCAGTAATTCTGGTTTTACAAGGGATGTCCAACAGGTATGAGAGTTAAAAACAAAACACTGCGAATGCTCGAAATCTGAAATAAAAATAGAAAATGCTGGAAAAACTCAGCAGGCAAACTGAGTTTTTGCAGCATTTTCTGTAGGTATGAGAATTACCATGCTTACCAATTAGGTTTTTATAGAAGGTCAAGTTCACTTTTAATATTCTCTAAACCTTTACACTTGATGCAAAATGTTGAGCTTCAACTGTTGCTGCTACAAATATAGGGTCAATGTTACCCTGACTAACTGTTATGTTGCCCCTATTATAATTATGCAGCTAATTGATGAAACTGACAAATTTTTCCATTTAGTTTCTATGTGAATCATTTTTAGCCAAGAATCTACTGATCTGAAAAGGTTTGAATTGCAGAGTCTGGGAGCAATTTCTTGAACGTTTCCAGCATTGCATCAGTTTCCACACCAACCTTAACTGCTTATTTGCCCCATAGCAGACAGCTGGGATTAATAAGCCAGGGAGATGAACATTTGTTTGACAGAATTAGCTGTTGGCATTACTAAACATTGTTACTTATATTTAACATGATCAAACTTGGCTTCAATCCATCTCCGGATGTTTCCACTCCCCAACCTGCCATTGACTGACCCTGCTGCTTCTGTACCTTTGCTTGCCATCTAACATTGGTGTGCTGTGCCCTGTGGTTGTCCTGTCTGATTTTGGTGATGCTGTGCCCTGTGGTTGTCCTGTCTGATTTTGGTGATGCTGTGCCCTGTGGTTGCCCTGTCTGATCTTGGTGATGCTGTGCCCTGTGGTTATCCTGTCAGATTTTGACGATGCTGTGCCCTGTGGCTGTCCTGGCTGATCTTGGTGATGCTGTGCCGGTGGCTGTCCTGGCTGATCTTGGCGATGCTGTGCCGGTGGCTGTCCTGGCTGATCTTGGCGATGCTGTGCCGGTGGCTGTCCTGGCTGATCTTGGCGATGCTGTGCCGGTGGCTGTCCTGGCTGATCTTGGCGATGCTGTGCCGGTGGCTGTCCTGGCTGATCTTGGCGATGCTGTGCCGGTGGCTGTCCTGGCTGATCTTGGCGATGCTGTGCCGGTGGCTGTCCTGGCTGATCTTGGCGATGCTGTGTCCTCTCGTTGTCCTGGCTGATTTTGGCGTTACTGTGCCTGTGGCTGTCCTGTCTGATTTTGGCGTTGCTGTGCCCTCTCGTTGTCCTGTCTAATTTTGGTGATGCTGTGCCTGTGGCTGTCCTGTCTGATTTTGGCGATGCTGTGCCTGTGGCTGTCCTGTCTGATTTTGGCGATGCTGTGCCTGTGGCTGTCCTGTCTGATTTTGGTGATGCTGTGCCCTCTCGTTGTTCTGTCTGATTTTGGCGATGCTGTGCCCTCTCGTTGTCCTGTCTGATTTTGGCGTTACTGTGCCCTGTCCTTGTTCTGTCTGATTTTGGTGTTGCTGTGCCCTGTCCTTGTCCTGTCTAATTTTGGTGATGC
The DNA here is from genome assembly GCF_017639515.1 of Carcharodon carcharias. Lineage (NCBI taxonomy): Eukaryota > Metazoa > Chordata > Chondrichthyes > Lamniformes > Lamnidae > Carcharodon > Carcharodon carcharias. The sequence goes on from NC_054485.1 coordinate 59,415,673, forward strand.
TGTGCCTGTGGCTGTCCTGTCTGATCTTGGCGATGCTGTGCCCTCTCGTTGTCCTGTCTGATTTTGGCGATGCTGTGCCTGTGGCTGTCCTGTCTGATTTTGGCGATGCTGTGCCCTCTCGTTGTCCTGTCTGATTTTGGCGATGCTGTGCCCTCTCGTTGTCCTGTCTGATTTTGGCGATGCTGTGCCCTCTCGTTGTCCTGTCTGATTTTGGCGATGCTGTGCCCTCTCGTTGTCCTGTCTGATTTTGGCAATGCTGTGCCCTCTCGTTGTCCTGTCTGATTTTGGCAATGCTGTGCCCTCTCGTTGTCCTGTCTGATTTTGGTGATGCTGTGCCCTCTCGTTGTCCTGTCTGATTTTGGTGATGCTGTGCCCTCTCGTTGTCCTGTCTGATTTTGGTGATGCTGTGCCCTCTCGTTGTCCTGTCTGATTTTGGTGATGCTGTGCCCTCTCGTTGTCCTGTCTGATCTTGGTGATGCTGTGCCCTGTCGAGGTCTTGCCTGACTCTGGTGTTGCTCTGTCCTGTCTGAACCTGGTGGTGTTTTTTTTCAGCTTGCCCTCTCTGATCCCAGTGTTTTGCCTATGGTTGCCTTTTGCAACCCTGGTGCTTATCTGCTTAGTGGTTGACAGATTAAAAATTTGCCCAAGTATGGAATAGGTATGTCAGATGAAGAGAATAGGTCACTTTGGTCAAATTTTATTGGTAGATATAAATTAGTTGTGTACTTAATATTGAAATATTCCTGAGGACATCTTTCTCGTTTAAGCCAACTCTCAGTTACCTGTGGCAGTTGCGTTTAGTTTTGCAAAACTGGTCTCTTGAGCCAGAGTAAGTTGGCGCCTTATTAAATCTTTTTGAGGAATCTGTAAATATCAATGGGAAAGGATCCTTCAGAATGACGCCATCTGTTTCCGGTGATTGATGTTGCTGTTGACCAATCGGGTGCAGGGCGGTTTTGGAATGGAATGTTGGCAGGCCAGTGTTGACCAATGGGAAAGGCCGTGGGACGGGACAGCTTTGCTGAAGGGAAAAGCGGCGGAAAGTTTGCAAAAAAAAAGCCTCATCGCTGTTAAACGGGAGAGAAACAAAGCAAGGTTACACGGTGAGGGGACAGTGGAATCTAAACGTACCGCCATCAAATTCTGCCAAGGGGAAATGTGCAAATGCACTGGCAGATAAATGCAAGAATTACTGATTAGTTTTAATCAAAACGCTCAGACCTTTTATTTACACATTTCTACAATTACATTGTAGTTTTTTTTTATTCAGTATGTGTTTCTATTGAGCGGCTCCAGTGCCCAGGCCTCCCCTATCTCCTCTGACCCCTATTCTGTAGGGCAACCTAACCTGAAACCGGAAGTGTCAAATCGCCAGCAGATTGACGTGGTGGCTCTCCAATCAGGATGCAGCTTCATAGTGAAGGGTGAGGTCGCGGGCCAATGGAAGGCTGATGTGCCAGGGAGGCGGGTCTTGAGTGGTTAGCAGGTTGGGCTGAGTTTCAGCCTTCACTTGCCAGTGGGGGAAAAAAGGCTGCAGGTTTGTTGTAGTGAGTTTATCACTGAGACAGGGGTCAAGTGAAAGACAAAGAAAAATGGCGATTGCGTTCATTTACTGGCTTCAGAGCAGCAAGCTTTCTACTTTGCAATGTGTGCCGCCTGCATTGCACTGGAGCTGCCTTAGGGATTGTCTAAATTTGAGACGCTTTTGATTGTTGGCCTCCTTTTTTTGGAGCCTAGGAGTGTCTTCCATTCCTCCTTCTCCCTCCGGACCCGGAGAGGGAAGAGTATACCATGAAGCTGGATGTTAGGGTAAGTTTGAGATTTTTCTTTAATCAGAACGAGTTAATGGCTGCATCGATATTGTGGTAGGTTCGCAAGGTGGTGGATTTCCCTCAAAAATTAGTCGAATCAAAATTCTACTTGTATATGATTCTTGTTTTGCCCTTCAGCTTTCTGTTTCTTTACTAATCACATACAAGTAATCGAAGGAATATAAGCAACCTCGAATTTCTTAAGGGCCAGTGAGTATGCACTGGTTATTAAAGGAAAGGTCATGTAAATGTTTATTTTGATCTAGTTCTTAGGAAGGATTTTACTTTGGTCATATTTATCTACAGTTGAGAAAAACTATTAAATACCTTAGATGGGGTAGTGAATGTGTCCTAGTTTTGAATGCTCTTTCTTTCCATTCTCGCAAAAAATCTAGCTTGGATTTTTTTTTAAGTCTAATATGTCAGCAATATTTTGGTTTGTTAGACTTGCAGTGGTCTAGAGTGGTTGTGGAGAGTATGTTCAGACTAGACCAGCAGCTTCAACAGACTTTTCACAGTATTTCAAAACTAGATGACAGACTCATTCAAAGTTGTATATTTGTGAACCTGACTGTTTAGGAATCCTGCCACCATCTTCTGATAGTCTCTCTAGTAAATGTCTTGTAGTCTGTCATGACTTCTGATGGTATTCCCATTATTGACAATGACTATTTGATTACAGTTCCTGGGGCTTCAGTTTGTTATTAGAATATAGTTGTGGGAGTCTTCTTGAAGACAAACCATTTGAAATTTAGTAGTCTTTCCTCTGTTATATAGGCAACATGTCATATCCTTTAAAGGGAGAGAAACAGACAAGTGCCCTGTCCTTTTGTTTGGCTTGAGAATAGTGTGTGAAGGTCACTGGAATGTTGGCTTGAATAGCTCAGCCAGTCAGTGTCTCTCAAATGAAGTACTGAAACACCGAAGGAGAAATGGAAGAGGAAGTAAACAACACTTTTACTTTTGAATTTAACTAAAAGTCCATTGGGATTCTTATCTGTGTAGTGTTCGAATGGCAGTCAGCTTTGTTCCCGTTTTGAGGGGTGACGAAGTATGCTTGAAGTTGGCGTAGCTGGGCCTTGAACTGAAAATAAATGACCTTGAGATACAGTTGCTTGATAGCTGTTGAAAGGGTGTGATTAATCCATTGAATGGGAATGGGTGCAGGGTATGAAAACATTTTGTTAAATTTGTTAAATGCTTCATAACTTTGCCATGGGGTTGTATTTAATTGTCTTGTATATAATTGTCTTCCTGTGCTTTATGTAATTTGGATGAAAGGTTGCAATTTGAAAAAATAACAGGATTGATAACTTATTGCGATTCATAAGTTATTGTGATAAGTTATTGTAACATGCTGAATATGTTTTTAAAGAAATTGTGACCATTAAGGAATCATGTGATGCTGTGTACACACGTAAGGTGATTGTTGAGCCAACATAATTTGCCTGTGACAGATTTAATGCAAGAATGAGTTGAGAACGTAAAAGCTAATTTATTGGGATAATTATTTGAATCTAGTGCTTGAACATGGTTTTAAAATGTCCTCGTAGGTTGTTCATTCATTTACTTTAATAAGAAATTGATTATTCTCCAGTGTTACATAGTTATGAGACATTGTACCTCTTTCACCTGTCTGGTAAACGTCATATTATTTTGAAACAGGTGATATATAATTCACGTCAATGTGAATTAATTCCATGGGACATATTGTGATGAGTAACTCACTCCCACCTTGTAGAATGTATATTATACCCTTCAGAATGGTGTCCCTGAAGCCCACTCTTTGCCTATCAAATATGGAGGAAGCTTCATCTGTGTAGGGCATTTGCTGCTTCTAGATAATTTAGGGGAACCACTGACATCATAACATGCCCATTCTTAGGAATAAGAAATGACTTGTGAAGCCCAATAATTATCTGTTCCTGACAGGCTCCATCTGCCAACATTCTTTGACCATTTTTTAAAATCTGTTTTCTCTCAAGAAACATATTTAATTGTCTTAAGTACTTTTCTGTTGAGCCTTCAAATTATCCCAGAACACTCTGAGCCTCTGGGTGAAAGTGTTCTGCTGTCCTTAATTTTAACATGTCTACCAGTGTTTCTGTTATTGTATTGCTGTTGGTTCCACGCTGTGCCCTCATTCTTTTACAGTGCAACATATTGCCTGCACCTTTTATAACTGTGAAGAGTATCAGAAAATATATATATATATATATATATATATATATGAGCATGTAATTCTTCCACTGCCAGTATAAGTTTATTGCCAGTTGCAAAACAAAAGTAGGCTGTCATGTAAGTAGCAACCACAGATCTGAAGGAATGCTGTACTGTAATATGGTGATCACAGACAGCCATTTCATTTCAGGATATACTGGTGCTGTCCAAAACCCTCCCACAAGCACAGCTCTTTGTATTGCTGCCAGTCTTACATTGGTGATACTAGCTTGCCCAAATGGGGAAATTATGATAGTATCTTGGAATTGAAGGGATAGTTGCGGAGTCTTTTGAATAACCCAGTAAAGAAATGCTAACACCTATTATTCCTATTAGATGATTCACTGAATTCCTTCATCACACTACCTGCATTGCTGACCTTCCTGTTTTGAAGCTGTTAACATTCTGTAAGATGGGAAGAGTATCTCCCCAGTGGTCTTTGATTACCGCAAAAACAAATGAAACAGCAATTTGATTGTATATTGATTAAGGGTGGTTTATTCATTTACAGGGAAAGCATTATAATGCAACTGCTACTAAGGTTTCGATATTCACACACTGCTTAAATTTTGCCCTTATTGTCACATTTAACACCACAGTGTTCATGCTAAGAGGACAAGAAGGTAGTCTGCTTCCAAGCTTTTGTTTTTCCACATACTGACAACTTTAAAACACGGCCTGGGGTGATTTATCTTCTTAACTGTAGGTTAGCCTTATAATTCACTCTGTGGCAGGAGAGCAACTTGTCGGGGTGTGTTTACAGAATCTTTCCCACCCACCCATGACAAATAGTAACTCACAGTAATCTTCTCTCTAATTGTGCTCATATCTTGCATTGTTTTACTTTGATTTGTAAACACTGGAAAGAGAGAGATTCACTAGTACACTGTAACCTGTCTGGACATCAACTGTTCAGAAACACCAGTTATCCAGAAACTTTGAGCAGACCCAAGCAACCCTCTGCATCATTTTAGTAAAATGTAAAACAATTTTAATTCCTGATTTTTAATGTTTAATCGTTGTTTTATTCTTCAAGTAAATATTTACACCTAAAATGTTTTCTAGTTCAAACACTAGTGATTCGGCATTCTAACATTCTACAATGCAGAAAATTCCAAAATCCAGAAATGCTTTGATCCAAAGTATTTTGAACTGGAAAGCTTACAGTGTATTTGCAAGTGTTGATAGCAAAGCTCAATTCCTTGAGTAATCAGTGTTCTACATATATATTTGTGATGAGTTTCTGTTCTGCATCGAGTGGAAGTTGTGTGTCTTCCTGTTGGAGCAATTGAAATAGCCCTGTTCTCCCAAATGTCAAACGACTTTTTCTATCAGTTATTGCAAGCTAATTGGTGTTTTGGGGAGTAGACGAGAACCTTGCTGATTGCTCTCAACACTGAAGTGTTGATGGCTTTGCATGATCTTCCAGGGTCACAACGAAAACCAGTGTGCTGTACTTTCCAAAAGTGGGACAGTATTGTGTACATAGAAATATTGTATTATTAAATATTATGAATACATACACTTATTAAAATGATTGTGCCTGTTGATTTTTCTTTATAATATTTGCTATTGTTGACTATTTCTCAACTATTCCTGCAATACCAGCCACTCCACTCTTTGCTTAAATATAAGAGTGTTCATTCTAATTGTCAGTTGCACCAAATGCAAGGGGTAAGAACGGCAGCTATTGCTGATTGACCAGCCACACCCTGGAATGTTCTGAGAAAATGCTTAGTTTTGTCCAAGAAACCAAAACAAAACTATAACTGGTTGTAATTGTGGCTCAGAATCTGACATTGAAGTTACAATCATGGGGACTGGATATCACACCACTTTAGAACAGGTGTTAGGTTGACACAGTGGATAGCATCCTTGCATCTAAATCAGAAGGTTTTGGGTTCAAGCTCCACTTGCACACAAACTAGGCCAGCACTCCATTGTAGTATTGTCAGGAGTTTCATACTTTGGATGTAACGATGGATACTAAAAGATATTGCTGTGCCATCTGAAGAAGAGCAGCAAATTCTATAGCATCCTAGCCAACACTACTCCTCCAACTGGTTATTTATTTCATTGCTGTTTGTGAATCTTGCTGTGTACAAAATGGCAACTACATTTGTCTTCATAATAACATTGACTGTAACTTCAAATGAATTCATGATATGTAAAGGAATTTGGAACATTTGCGATAAAGGCGCTATATGAATGTGAGATTTCTTTGGACTGATAGGATGTTTGCTTTAAGTCCTAAAAGCAATGAGTTTCAAGCAGCCTGAGCCCAAGTTCAAGAGGTTTTGAGCCCACAGCACAATACCACTCATTAGTGCTAAATTAAACGACTTTGAGAAAGTATGGAAATAATTGTGGGAAATGACTATCACAGTGCATTGGGCCTAAAGTACACAAGGAAACTTTGTTCTGTACCTGTCTGTTTGACCTGGGAGTAAATTACTAGATGTTATGCAAGAAAACTTTACTGTCTGTACTTATAACCCATGCTGTACCTAACCTTAGCAATAAGGATGGGTTCAAAATATTGCATGGATCTGATGGAAACCTGTTAATTTATAACCCCATATTAAAAGTTATAGTTATTTTAAACAATGCAAGGCTGGAAAATTTGTGCTAGAGAAGGTTTTGTTGCAGCTCAAATGTCAAAGTATCTTGACAATCTACAAGTGTCAGTATATTTATCATTCCATTTCCAATCCAACCTTTTCTCTTTTACAGCTTTCTTGTGTTCGACCCCACAGTAGGCTGTTGTTGTCCCATTGATCAGCCTATCGTCTGAATCAAGGTATATTCTATTGCTTTTTAAAGGAAAGTTTTTCTCTTTAATGCGCTAGTAAAACATAAAATTAAATAAGCGTTTATAGTTGAGCACCATAAAACCTTTTGCCCAGCCCTGAAGTGCTATAACTATCCAAATAAAACAGCAGAGCAGAAACTCTGTGTTAGGCACAGAAAGTCACAAACTGTTCAGTACCATTTGTGACTCCTCAGATACTGAAGTAGTCCATGCCTACAGCAAGACCTGGACAACATTCAGGCTTGGGCTGATAAGTGGTAAGTAACATTCATATCTCACAGGTGCCAGACAATGAATATCTCCAACAAGAGAGAATCTAACCATCTCCCTTGAGATTCAATGGCATTAACATCGCTGAACCCCTCACTGTCAACATCCTGGGGGGTTCCCATTGACCAGAAACTTAACTTGACTACAAGAGCTGGCCAGAGGCTGGGTATTCTGCAGAGAGTAACTCACTTCCTGACTCAAAGTCTGTCCACCATTTACAAGGCACAAGCCAGAGGTTTAATGGAATATTCGCCACTTCCCTGGATAAGTGCAGTTCCAGTGACATTATAGAAGTTTGATACCATCCAGGTCAAAGCAGCTTGCTTGATAAGCAGCCAACCACCACCTTCAACATTCCCTCTGCCACCAATGCAGAATGACAGCAGTATACAAAATGCACACTGCAGTGACTTGCCAAAGCTCCTTTGACAACATCTTCCAAACCCGCCCCCTCTGCCATGTAGAAGAACAAGGGCAGAAGGTGCATGGAAACAACAGTACCTACAAGTTCCCCTCCAAGTCACACAGTATCCAGACTTGGAACTATATCACCGTTCCTTTCACTGTTGTTGGGTCAAAAACCTGGAACTCCCTCCTTAACAGAACAGTGGGTGTACCTATACTACACAAAGCACACACACACTCCGAATGGTCCATCCAGTCCATGTTGACATTTGAAGAGCAATTCAATCAGTCCCAATACCTTGCTGTTTCCCCATAGCCTTGCAAGTTTGTTTCCCTTAATTGCCCACCATATACCAGCCCCATTTGAACACTGGAAACTGAATTTTGTGTAACCACAGTCTGGTGGCTGTGGCTTGTGGTTTATTGAAGAGTTCAGGTCAGATGCCAGACTATGAAGAGATCACCACACGAAATGTAGCAAGGATAAGAGGAAAAAACTGTAACTGCCCTACTCTTTTATACATAACAATATAAAATGGTTGATTGTTAGGCTGATTAATTTCCTGGTTTTAGTTGGGGCCGCAGCAGCTTCTCTACAATTGGCTACAGTATTCTTAGGGTAGGTGAGGGAAATATCACTTGAGATTCTGCTGGTCATGTGTGTGGCACTCAGATGAGGCTTGGTTGCGCCATTATTGTCATTAGGCGGAAATGTATTTGCAAGACACATCTGTAGGATCAGATGGTTCTGTCTCCTTCTGTTTTCTCATCTCGCTGTGTCATTGAGCTTTTCAGCCTCAGGCACCTTGCTGTGAATCCAATTTATTAGTTTTTACTTGCAGACCTAATATTCTATGATGGCTGTGTGCACCATGTCCTGTTTTGTAGCAACCCTTCTAATGTTGCGTACACGGCAGAGCTGTTCACTGAAGGTAGAAACTCTTGCCACAGTAACTCTCCGCAATTGATTTTAAAATTTCACGTAGAAGCAAGTGGTACGTGTAGCACTTTATCCAACATGGTTACAAGGCTGCAACACAATCTCAGTGTTCAAGTGTCCTCAAACTGCTTTACATCTGAAACTCCTGTTTTTGTAACCTTCTGGGTGCACCAATACCATGCTCCCTCAATACACTGCATCCTTTCAATAGCATACTATTGAGTAGCGTCTCTTGGCTTAGGGCAATTCACTAGATGAACTGTCCTCATTAAAAGTGGTTGCTAAATTGTTTTTGTTTTAATCTTACCTGATCACAGTACCACTCAGCATTTGGGAGGTACATGATTCATCTCTGTACCTTCAGATGTCATGTTGATGTTCAGTACACTTCCAACCAAACTATTCACCTTGTTCTAACCTTCAGAACATGATGATCTAAATAGTGTCCAGTATTTGCATATTTTCCAACTGGAAAACACACTCCAGTGTAAGATTAGGAGAACCTAGCAAATCATTGTTTTAATCACTGCTTGCATTTTAAAGCAACCCTTGACAGTCAACATACAAATCCTGCTTAAGGTAAAAGAAATCTCTTGAAACCCATGATATATTGAATATAAACAATGTTCAGTCTCGCAGAATAAACTTCTTAATGTGATTATAATGCTATCAGAATGTGAGTGCATCTTCATATAATAACAATTAAGTTATTTTTGATATTTTGCATCATAAATTGGAATTTACCCCAAGCTTTCATTTCTTTACTACTTTAGACAAGATATGATTTCCCTTCCTCCCCTAAAATGCCGAATTGTAGTAAATCCTTTATCTTATGAACTCCAGACACCACACCCCACCCTCACCCCACAATTTCACCCAAGGAGATGTACCACGTGCAAGTCTAGACATTGATTGTGGCTGGACATAGGTGCAGGAGTTGGTCATACAGCCCCTCGTGCAAGCTCTGTCGTTCAATAAAATTATGGCTGAAGTTCTACGTAACTTTATTTTCTCACCGATCCCCATGTCCTTTGACTTCCTTAGTGCCCAAAAGACATGTCGATTTTGATCTTTAATATACTCACCTGAGGACCCAGAGCCCTTTTAGGGTAGAGAATTTCAAAGACTTTCAACACTGAGTGAAGACATTTTTCCTCATCTATGTATTAAATGGCCAATCCCTTTATCCTGAGGCTGTGACCTCAAATTCTAGACTCTCCTGCTGGGGAAATAGCCTCTCTTTATTTATTCTTTCAATCTCTCCAAGAATTTGCTTCATTTCAATGCAGTCACACCTCATTCATGTAAGCATTAGGGAATATTCTACTCAGTCTCTCCTCATTAGACAACTCCCTCATCCAAGAAATCAATTTTTAGTGAACCTTTGCTGCACTACCTATAACAGTGCTCCAGGAGTGGTCTTACCAAAGCCTTATATAATTGCAGCCAGACTTCCTTACTGCATCCCTCATTGCAATGAAAGCTAACATACCATTTGCCTTTCTATTGGTTGTTGTACCTGCATGTTGACTTCCTGTGATTTCATTAGCACAAGTTCATGTACAGGACAGCAACAATTTAAAATTAAATGCACTTTATTGTACTGAAGCATCCCAAGGAGATTAACAGAAGCATTATGGAACAAAATATGACACCATGTCACAAAAGGAGATTTTTGACAAAAGTAAAATACTGTAGATGCTGGAAGTCTGAAATAAAAACGTAAAATGCCAGGTATGCTCAAGGCAGTCAGCATCTGTGGAGAGAGAAACAGAGCTAACGTTTCAGGTCAGTGAACTTAGTTCTGTGTCAAAGGCAGAAGAATGAGGAGGGCCTTTGTCACTATCGCATAGGATGTCATTTGTGACTTTGGTCAGAGTCAGTTTGGTACTGCGGCTGGGGCTAAAATCTGATTGGAATGAATCAAACATGGAGTTCCAGGAAAGACGGGCATGAATTTATGAAGTGAGAGAATGTTCCAAGGACTTTCGAGAGGGAGGTTGGAAATGAGGCAGTGGTTTGCAAGAGGGTGGGGGGTGGGTTGTGTCAAGGACTGGTTGTTTTGAGGAGAGGAGCGATGATGGCAAATTTGAAGGCGAGAGGGCACAGAACCTGAGGGGAGAGACCCTTTACCAAGATGCTACTGGCCCCCTTTGCACCCTCAAAGAAAATTCCAGAAGATTTGTCAGACATAATTTTCATTTCATAAAACTATTGACTCTGCCTAATATTGTGATTTTGCAAGTGCCCTGTTACCACTTCCTTAATAATAGATTTAAATTTGACTAGCAAGGGTAACAAAGCATACCTGTGCACTTCTGGGCAGTGTTATAAATCTGGACAATACGAATTAATCTGTGGACTCTGATGTTACATGTGGCCATTTATGTTGTGCTTTCTGTAATATTGTCCACCATTCCAGATTTAAAGTTCAGAGTGTTTGTGCAAGGCAAATGAAATTATTCTAAAGTTCAATGGTGTTTGTTGACATGAATATACATTTAGTTTAACGTGAATAGTTTCAGGAAAAATAAAAGCTTGTTTCCACAAAAGTTGTTATTCTTGAAAATAATTAATTGTCCAGTACTCGAGGATTAGGTACGCTGAGTTTGTGATAGTTTGAGTTTAAAGTGCCAATAAATGAATAACTGGGGAAATTTTAAAATCTGAGAAGTGATGGGTTTCCACTTAATGTCAAAGTTCAAAAGTAATTTTGTTTAATAGTGCAATCTATTCCTGATTGGAATGAGTCAAGCATGGAGTTCCAGGAAAGATGGGCATAAAGGAAATCAGGCTGCCAGAAGGAAATCTCCTTCCCTAGAGGAGAATGGGGCCTATTGCCTCTTGCACATCCCCTTACTTGACACTTCAGCCCAAGTTTACCGTTCTGAATGACGTATTTCCACATTTGATGACATTGCCTCCACAGCTGATGTGTTTTCTGATGTTAAAAGGTGGATCTAAGCTCTACTTTATATTTGACTTGTGATATTCCACTGTTATCTCTTAGATTTTGGTGAAGTGTAATGAAAGCCTGAAAATCTCATAGCATATCCCCTTGAACTGTGACTTGGTTTGGGTTGGGGAAAAGATTTTGAGCTGAATAAAACTGAGGTTATACCTGTCACAGAGGGAATATGAGAAGAGGCTGGCAGCGAGCATAAAAGGGAATTAAAAGTCTTCTATAGACTGGAGGGATGACACCAATTAGAGGCCAAAAAGGAAATTATGCATGGAGGCAAAGGGCATGATGAAGGTACTAAATGAGTACTTTGTATCTGTTTGGATTTCATCCAAGGAAGAAGGTAATGCCAGAAAGAAGTTAAAGAGGAAGTAGCTAAGATTCTGGATGGGCATCAATTGATGGAGAAGATATTAGAAAAGCTGGCTGTACTTAAAAATTGACACATCACCAGGACCATATGGGGTGCATCTGAGAATGGAAGGGTGGAAATTACTGAGGTACTGGCCATAATTTTCCAATCCTACTTAGATAAAGGGGTGGTGACAGAGGACTGGAGAATTGCAATTTTCACACTTGTTCAAAAAGGGTGTTAGTATAAGCTTAGTAACTATATAGGCCAGTCAGTTTAACCTTGGTGGTGGGAAAGCTTTTAGAAATGATAATCTGGCTCTAAATTAATAGCCATTTGTGCAAGTGTGGAATAATTAAAGAAAGTCAGCACGGATTTGTTAAAGGCAAATCACGTTTAACTAACTTGAGTTTTTTGATGAATTAACAGGGTTGATGAAGGTGTTGAGGTTGACATAATATACATGAGCTTCCAAAAGGAATTTGATAAAATGCCATATAATCGGGGTGCTAGAAAAGTTGGAAGACCGTGGAATAAAAGGAACAGTGGCAGCATGGATGAGAAATTGGCTGAGTGACAGGAAATAGTAGTGGTCAACTATCATTTTTCACATGGGAGACAGGTGGTCAATAGGAGGACCACTGCTTTCCTTGATCTATTAATGACTTAGACTTGGATGTACAGGTCTCAGTTTCAACATTTACACTTGACACAGAAATTGGAAGTATTGTGCATTGTGAGGAGGATAAACTTTACAGTGACATAAGCTGGTGTAATGGGCAGACAAGTGATAGATGAAATTTAATGCAGTTAAGTGGGAAGTGATGCATTTTGATCAGAAGAATGAGAAGAGGCAATAAAATCTAAAGTGTACAATTCTAATGGGGTTGCAGGAGCAGAGGGACCTGGTGGTAAATGTGCACAAATCGTTGAAGATGGCAGGGCAGGTTGAGAAAGTAGTTAAATAGTTATATGGAATCCTGGGCTTTAAAATTAGAAGCAGAGAGTTCAAAAGCAAGGAAGTTACGATGAACCTTTTATAAAACATTGATTTGGCCTCAATCGGCACACCTCAGGAAGGATGTAAAGGATTGAGAGGATGTAGAAATGATTTGCAAGAATGTTTCCAGGGATGAGAAACTTCACTTATGAGGATACATTAGAGAAGTTGGGTTGTTTTTTTCTTGAAGAGAAGATTGAGGAGATTTGATAGAGGTATTCAAAATGTTGAGTCTAGACAGAGTAGATGGGGAGAAACTTCTAATTGACAGAAGGGCTGTGATCCAGAGGACAATGTTGCTTTTGTCAGTCACATCAAATCCATAGTGACATCAGGAGGAGCTTTTTATGCAATGTGTGGTTATGATCTGGAATACACTTGCTTGAGAGTGCGGTGGAGGCAGATTCAATTGTGGCTTTCAAAGGGAACTTAAAGTACCTGAAGAGGAAAAAATGCTGGGTGATGGGGAAAGAACAGGGGAGTGGGACTAGCAGAATTGCTTTGGCAGAAAGCTGGTACAAATGTGACTGGCTGGTTACAACACAGAAGCAGACCATACTTTGATCCTATGAGGGTGTTGTAGAGGCTACATGTTTCATATCAACAGCTATGTTTTGTGTCTGTTACTGACAGCACAGCTGTGGAGAAGGCTGCTGGTTTACAGTCACATGTTGGAGCTGAAAGAGGGAGAGGAAGAAATGCACGAACAAGGGGCTGCTCTCTCCCACTCCCTCTCCGCCCGTCCCTCCCTCCCTGACTGGGGAAATGTACTAAGTATGACAGTGAGACAGCCAGGCATCTGCTGAACAGTGCATGTGGACAGATTCAGGCTGAGTTCTGATCCTGCCTTATGATTCAGATGGTTATATTTTGTTCTCCAGGCTTTCACATGAAGCTTGGCCCCTTGAATGAGTTTTGGGAGGCCTGTTGGCACTTGTAGAACCATATCCAAGGAAGAATAAGGGCCTTCAGAAAAGAGAGAAAATTTCAAGAACTCTTCCTTAAAAAGGGTGAACAAATGACTGCATGATGGGTGTGTGGGTGCAGGAATGTATGTTTGATACAAAGGATTCTGTTTTTTTGACAACAGGGTTGCTTTAATATTTTGACTCCTAGATGCTCTGCTTAATGATCTATGCTTTTACAAAGGCAGATTGTGTACTCACTAGAAACTATCTGGACACTTCCTTTACTGAAACCTCAAATCTTGCTTTAAAGAATGTAGCAAAATTGATTGTAAAGAAAGTCTTCATGATATTAAACATAGGGACAGGTAATTTCCAGTGTGTCATGTAACCTGTACGTTGTGTAAAACATTTGTTTGATTTCTTGCAGGCCTAGGAATGTCTGCTACTGCAGATGGTTCATTTACTACAGCCTCTCAGGGAGGTGGTAGCAGCAGTGAAGCCCAACACTTGCTTCAGACATTCTGGCCACGAGTCATGGAAGAGATCCGCAACTTGACACCGGTAAGTTATCAACCACCTGTTCACTTTGCTTAATGCTCCCAATAAGTTGGGATATGGGATGAGGAATCTTTTTCAAGAAATAAGTTTCCATAAAATTGGTGTGAACTAACAGTACTTGACACTTAAATATCAAATTAACTTTTCCTTGCTAAATAGTCAGTATTGGACAGTGTGTAGTCAATGAGATGCAATTTATGAGCATGTCAAGTATTGTGGCATGCATTTGGGATTAGGAAAAATCTCTCAGACTCATCCTTGCTTTCCATTTTAGACTGGATGGTATCAAGCTTCTTGAGTGTTGTTAGCATTGCACTCATCTAGGCAAATGGAAAGTATTCCATCACATTCCTGACCTGTGTTTTGTAGATTGTGGACAGGTTTTGGGGAGTCAGGAGGTGAGCTGCAGAATTTCCACCCTCTGACCTGTTCTTGTAGTCATAGTATTTATATGGCTGTTTCTGTTTCAGTTCAGTTTCTGGCCAATGGCAATCCCCAGGAAGTTGATGGTGAGATTTTCAGCAATGGTAATACTGTTAGATTCTTTTTTTTATTGGAGATGGTCATTGCCTGGCACTTGTGAAGTACAAATGTTAATTGCCACTTATCAGCTCAAACCTGAATGTTGTCCATATCTTGCTGCACGCTGGCATAAACTGCTTCATTATCTGAGGAGTTGCAAATAGTACTGAACACTGCAATCATCAGTGAACATCCCCACTGGCTGAAGAGAAGGTCATTGATGAAGCAACTGAACATGAATGTGCCCAGGACATTGCCCTGAGGAACTCCTGCAGTGACAGCCTAGGACTGAGATGATTGACCTTCATTAGTCACATCCATCTTCCTTTGTGCTAGGTATGACTTCAAACAGTGGAGAGTTTTTTATTTCCCCCCCTAATTTCAACTGACTTCAATTTAAGGAGGCTTCTTGATGCCCTGCAACAATGCTGTCATGATGCCAGTGTTCGTCCCGTTCGCCTCACTTTTTGGAATTCAGCTCATTTTTTTATTCTTTCACATGATATGGGCATCACTGGCTAGACTATCATTTGTTCCCCATCCATAATTGCCCTTGAAAAGGTGTAGGTGAGCCAACTTCTTGAATTGCTATAGTCCAGATAGTGTAGGTACACCTGCAGTGCTGTTAGGAAGTCTGCTCCAGGATTTTGACCCTGCGACAGTGGGGGACAGCAATATTATTCCAAGTCAAAATAGTGTATGACTTGGAGGGGAACTTGCAAGTGGTGGTGTTCCCTTGCATCTGTTGCCTTTGTGCTTCTGGGTGGTAGAGGTCACGGATTTGGAAGTTGCTGTCAAAGGAGCCTTGGTGAGTTGCTGTTGTGAATCTTGTAGATTGTAGACACTGCTGCCACTCTCATTGGTGAAGGGAGTGAATGTTTAAGGTGGTCGATGGGGTGCCAATCAAGTGAGCTGCTTTGGGCTGGATGGTGTTGAGCTTGAGTGTTATTGGCGCTGCACTCATCCAGTCAAGTGGGGAGTATTCCATTGCACTCCTGACTTGTGCTTTGTAGATTGTGGACAGGCTTTGGGAAGTCGGGAGGTGAGTTACTCATCGCAGAATTCTCCAGCTTCTGACTTGCTCTTGTAGCCACAGTGTTTGTGCTGGTCCTGTTTAGTTTTTGGTCAATGATGACCCCACCCCGCCCCAAGGATGTTGATAACAGGGGATTCAGCGATGGTAGTGTTGTTGAATCTATCTCCCCTGGATGTTCATACATGTTGGAGATGGTCATTGCCTGGCACTTGTGTATTACAAATGTTACTTGCCATTTATCAGCCCGAGTCTGAATGTTGCCCAGGTCTCTTGCTGCATATGGACACACATTGCATCAGCATCTGTGGAGTTGCATATGGTAGTGAACATTGTGCAATCATCAACAAACATCCCCACTTCTGACCTTATGATGGAAGGAAGGTCACGGCCTAGGACACTACCGTGAGGAACTCCTGCATTGATGTCCTGGAACTGAGATGATTGATCTTCAGCAATCACAACCATCTTCCTTTGTGCTAGGTATAACTCCAACTAGTGGAGAATTTACCCCCTGATTCCCATTGATTCCAGTTATGCTAGGCTCGTTGATGCCACACTTGCTCAAATGCTGCCCTGATGTCAAGGGCATTTAAGAGTCAGCCACATTGTGCAATTCCAGATCCACAGCAATGGTAGATTTTCTCCCCCAAAGGAGATTAGTGAATGATTTGGGATTTTTACAACAGTCGACAATGGTTTCATGGTCATCGTTAGACTTTTAAATTCAGAATTTTTTTTATTGAAGTCAAATTTCACTGTCTGCTGTGGAATTTGAACATTACCCTGGGTCTCTGGATTATTAGTCCAGTGACAATACCACTACGCCACTGCCGCTCCTGGGTTGGGCCATGAAGCTACAGATTGTGGTGATATACAAATTATGCTGCTGCTGATGGCCCACACCACCTCATGGATGCCCAGTTTTGAATTACTAGATCTGTTCTAAATCTTTCATTTAGCATAATGGTAGTGCCACACAACACGATGAAAGGTATCCTCAGTGTGAAGACAGGACTTTGTCTCTACAGGGACTGTGCAGTGGTCACTCCTGTCAATACTGTCATGAACAGCTGCATCTGTGACAGGTATATTGGAGAGGACAAAGTCAAGTGTTTTTTTTTTTTCCCCCTCTTGTTGGTTTTTTCGCTACCTGCTGCAGGCCCAGTCCTTCAGGACTCAGCCAACTCTGTCAGTAGCCACTTTTGGTGATGGACATTGAAATCCCCAACCCAGAGTGTCTGTGCCCTTGCCACCTTCAGTGCTTTCTCCAATTGGTGTTCAACATGAAGGAGTACTAATTCATAAGCTGAGAAGGGAGGGGGTGGGTGGTAGGTGGAGATCAGAAGGAAGTTTCCTTGCCCATATAAAAACAAAAAAACTGCAGATGCTGGAAATCCAAAACAAAAACAGAATTACCTGGAAAAACTCGGCAAGTCTGGCAGCATCGGCGGAGAAGAAAAGAGTTGACGTTTCGAGTCCTCATGACCCTTCGACAGAACTGTTGAAGGGTCACGAGGACTCGAAACGTCAACTCTTTTCTTCTCCGCCGATGCTGCCAGACCTGCTGAGTTTTTCCAGGTAATTCTGTTTTTGTTTTCCTTGCCCATGTTTGACCTGATGCCATGAGACTATATAGTGCCCAGAGTTAATGTTGAGGAGTTCCAGACCAGGTACAGATGGCAGATTTCCTCTTCTAAAGGATATTCGCGAACCAGATGTTTTTTTTTTACGACAATCAACAGTAGTTCCATTGTTATCATTGCTGGGACTAGTTTTTAATTCCAGATTTATTAATTGAATTTAAATTCCACTAGCTGACGTGGTGGGATTTGAACCTGCATCCCCACCATTTGCCTGGGCTTCTGGACTACTAGCCCAGGGACATTACCATTATATCACTGCCTCTTCTTTTGTCCAGATTCGGGCCAAAGATATAAGAAGATCCAATTCATCACTAAGCCTGTACATTTCCACATCTGTAACATCGCTTGACTCTGCTGCATCTTGGCTCATTTGCTGCTGAAAGCCTCATCCGTGGCACTGCTCTCCCTAGAGTTGGCTTCCGACATGCTCATGGCTGGCTTCCCATCTTCTACCCTCCATAAACCAGTGCTCATCCAAATCTCTGCTACCTATATCCTCATTATTGTATTATTATCCACTCATAGACCTATATGGACTTTTAATTAAGCAATGCCTCTTTTTAAAATTTTCATCCATGTTTTCAAATTCCTCCATGGCCTCACCTCTGCTTCTCTCTGTAATCACCTCCAGCCCCACAATCCTTCCAGGATATCTGTGCACCTTCACATCTGGTCTCTTGTGCATTCCCGATTCTCAATGCTCCACCATTGGAGTTCAAGTTTTCAGCTGCCTAGGCCTTAAGTCCCTGGAATTCCTTCCCTAATTCTCTATACTTTTCTATTTCTTTCCTCCTTTAGAACTCCTCCTTAAGAACTACCTCTCACCTGCCATAATATTCTCCTTAACTGGCTTTGTCAAATTTTGTTAACGTTCCTATTAAGCACCTTGGGCCACATTTGCTACGTTGAGATGCAAAATAAATGCAAATTATTACTGATTTTACTGGGACAACAACTGTAGTCATTTCCTTCACCTTGGGATAAACTAAATCAGCCCTTTTTTTCACCTCAGGGCCCTTGGGTTAGGGTGCACCATTTCCCACAATGTGTTCATTTTCTCTGCTATATGAAGGGTAACGACAACTCTGCCATGCCCATGTCGTGATCTATAATTCTCTAAGTGCTGCTGCAACACTCTTGTTTTCTAACCAGCTTTTGACTCCTAAGCAACAAACACTTCAGCATTACTCCGAGTACATTCTTTCGCAATTCATTTTAGCTTGCCTAATACCTCTTTTAGCTGACGCTTGCTGCTTTTTATACATTTCCCTGAATGAAAGACTTTAACTCATTTAAAAAGCCTTAAATAAATTTAGTTTAAGTTCCAAAGAATCCCAATGTTGATTCCCTTCATTATAAAGTTAATCCATACATGCTGTGAGGTGTAATTTAAAATGAATATTCGAAAGGTTGATGCTTTGGGGAGTAGGACTGTGCTGGTTGTGGTTGGTGGGCTGGAAATGGGGCTGTAACACTGCTCTGTCAAATCTCTGATCCATACCCAGAGTAACACTTCATGGACTCAACCCAAAATGCGAAAAAAACCAGAATAGAGGACTAGTCATCTTAATTCAGGGGGACTTGTGTAACTGAGAATCTGTTTGGAATGGACTGATGGACTGTAGTTACTGCTCTTCGTGATTTGGAAACATCTAGAAAAGTCACAGGCTACTTACCGAGACTTGGCTTAAATGTGGTTGGGTAATTTCCCTGGAAGAGTTATATATCCTGGATGTTATAGCAATTTTTATAGTGTTTTAACTCTTTATCTCTGACCAAACAGAATGATTTCAAGGTGCAAGATCTTCCTTTGGCTCGTATCAAGAAGATTATGAAGCTTGATGAAGATGTAAAGGTACAGTGATAGCTTGTTAATAGGCTACCTGTCAGGTTTGTACGTGAGCACTTTGTTCACTCATGCACTCGTAACAGGAATTATTGGAAGTGGGAAGACTGTCTGATTTTTCTTTCTCCCCCACCCCTCCTCTCACGAGCCCAGGAATACTGCTAATTGTCTAATTTGAGCACTTGTGCTTTTATCACGGCTGAAATGAACTAATTCAGGTGATCAAACCTGGAACCTTTTTGGTCTGTACAGGTCAGCTGTCTTTCTGTCCAGATGAGGCAATGGAAAAGCCACTGATTGACTCTTGTGTGTTAGTTTTACAAAGAGTGATGCCTTTTCCTTTAGAATGAAAATGTTTAGCCACAGATTTTATCACTCTCAGTTCATTTTTTCTGCTTTCTTTCTTTCAACCCAATAGCTTAGCAACCAAACCAAAACATTCTGTGACTAGGATTTATCTGCTTACGGCTCAAAATGCTTAAACATTCATTAACAAAATCACACACTAGCGGACTGTTGATTCATTTCCATTAAATCTTTGTAAAAATGTTCCTTCAATTTATTTTAGTGTGTTTTTTAAAAATATGATCCTCTTGAGTTGAAAACTGTGGGGCTGAAGTTTCCTATAACAGCAGTAGCTACATAAAAAGTACCAAATCTGATGGGAAAGTGAACAAAGATTGGAAGATTTTGGTTTCTTAAATATAACTGGGAGTGTGTAATAGGCAGAACACCAATGCAGGTATGAAGATCTCTAAGTTCGGCTTTCTAACTTCTTAATCTGGGCTCTTTTTGATTCTGTTACAACCCTGCGATAACTTCCATTTTCCTCCTGGAATGTGCTGTTTACCAGCAACCCAGATTCCTGGCATTTCAGTGTGGGTGGACAGTCCACAAATATTGACACTCCTTGGGACCTTGGGTCTGGAAGACAGTATTGGAGAAACAGCTATTACTATAGGAAAATCCTTGATTTGTATATAGCAACAGAAATGTTGTAGTTCGGCTGGTACAAGAAGAAAATATTTCAGATGCTGGAAATCTGAAATAAAAACAGAAAATGCTGGAAACACTCAGTTTGGCAGTATCTGTGGAGAGAACAATTTGCACGTTTCGCTCTCCATAGCTGCTGCCAGACCCAAGTATTTCCAGAATTTTCTGTCTTTATTTATGTGGGGAAAAGACCTGATGCCATTGTGCATCCTTGAGCATCTGGAACCCTAGTTGGAAAACCTCTGCTGTGGCTGCATCATGCTGCGACTAATGGAGAATGCAGTGTTGGAAGTATCATTCAGTGATACACTGAGGCTCTGAAACACTCCCAACCTGGCTACTAAATCTAGGAATTTTCACTGCAAATTGGGAGCTAGGATTTTATGGACATGGTGAGTTATTACATACTTGGGAGGCATTTTTAAAGCGGTAACTTTTATCTTGGAATGCAAGCAAAATTTCAGGAAATTGTAATACAGTATCCTCTGCCCACTCCATCTTCATACAAACATTCAAAACTGATAGGCAAGAAAAGACCATTTGTTTATCAAGCCTTCCCCATATAGTTGTGCTCCCCGAGTCATTGTGATTAGATATCCTCTACCCACCAGCATATATGTAATCTCCTAGGAGAGGAAAAACTAAAAAAATCAATTCAAGGGGAGGGCAGGGGATGGGGTGGAGAAGTCGAGAAGATTCATTTTCTTTGGACAATAAAAAGCTAGTCCAGGAGACCAGATTGACCCCGACTTGTATTACAAGTGTCTTGCCTACCTCACTTACAATATGATCTCTGCCCCAGCCAGTAACAGGCCCAGCTCTCTTTTGAAGGGAGCACTTGACCCACGAACCATCAACTCATTCTATAGATCTATGATCTTTTAGTATTATACTGTCCATATATGGTTTTAACTCCTTGTGTGCAACACCACAGAATTTGGTTAACCATGGTATGAGTATTGTTTTCATCCCTTTTCACTTCTGCCAATCATTCCTCACAACTGGTTATCTGTACGATGAAGTCTTGTGGAATCGGTGCAAAGCTAATCCTAACCGTATGCCCATGACACTAACTTTCCTTAAATTATATGTATCCTTCAGAAGGAACACAATCTAATGCTTTAAACTTTAGGTCAAAATGTAGCGGGTCCAACAAGGGACGGCACAGTGCGACCTAATTCTGGGGAATGAAGCTGGACAGGTGGCTGAGGTGGTGATGGGGGAGCATTTTAGCGACCACAATCATGGTACAGTTTAAACTTGTTATGGACAAAGAAATCGACAAGTTGCAAAAAAATGTTTTGGATTGCGGGAGGGTGGATTTTAGTAAGATAAGGCAGGATCTGGCCAAGGTAGATTGGGAACAGCTACTTGTGGGGAAATCTACAGAGGAGCAGTGGAGCGTGTTCAAAAAGGAAATGGGGAGGGTACAGGCTCAACATGTTCCCTCTAGGTTGATAGGAAGGAGTAACAAGCCTAGAGAACCAAGGATGACCAGAGATATTCAGGATACGATGAGAAGGAAAAGAGAGGCTTTTAGCAGGTACAAGGGGAGTAAATCAGCAAAGGCATTAGTGGAGTACAGAAAATGCAGGGTGGAGCTTAAGAAAGCAATTAGGAGAGCAAAGAGGGAATATGAGAAAGCTCTGGCTGGTAAAAGTAAGGAAAATTCCAAGATATTCTATAAGTATAGCAATGGGAAGAGGATAACCAGGCCAGGGAAAGAGTTGGGACCAAGGGGGCAATCTATGGGTGGAGTCTGAGGACATCGGTGGAGTCTGAGGACATCGGTAGAGTGTTGAACGAATACTTCACACCTGTCTTCACCCAAGAGAATGAGGATGAAGGTATCGATCTCGGAAAGAGACTGCGAGGTTCTTAAGCAAATTGGTATAGGGAGTGACAAGGTATTGGAGGTAGGTGTTGGCAGGCTTAAAAGCGGACAAATCTCCAGCTCCGGATGATTTGTGTCCCAAACTGCTGAGGGAGGCAAGGGAGGAGATCGCAGGAGCTCTGACCCAAATTTTTAATTCCTCTCTGGCCACGGGGGAGGTGCCAGAAAACTGCAGAACAGCTAATGTGGTTCTGCTATTTAAGAAGGGTTGTAGAGAGAAGCCAGGGAACTATGGGCCAGTGGGTCCCACGTCAATGGTAGGGGAACTATTGGAGAAAATTCTGAAGGAGAGAATCTATCTCCACTTGGAGAGGAAATGTTTGATCAGGGATATTCACCGTGGCTTTGTCAGAGGGAGGTCATGCCTAACAAATTTGATTGAACTTTTTGAGCAGGTGACCAGGTGTGTAGATGAGGGTAGTGCAGTTGATGTAGTTTATATAGATTTCAGCAGAGTCTTTGACAAGGTCCCACATGGGAGACTTATAAAGAAGGCAAATGCACATGGGATACAGGGTAATTTGATAAGGTGGATTCAAAATTGGCTTAGTTGTACGAGACAGAGGGTGATGACAGAAGGCTGCTTTAGTGACTGGAAGCCAGTGTCCAGTGGCATACCACAGGGATCCATGCTGGGTCCCTTATTATTTGTCATTTATACAAACGATGTAGATGACAATGTGGGGAATAGGATTAGTAAGTTTGCGGATGACACAAAGATTGGCCGGGTGGTTAACAGTGAGGTTGAGTGTCTTGGGCTACAGGAAGATATAGATGGGATGGTCAAATGGGCGGATAAGTGGCAGATGGAATTTAACCCTGAAAAGTGAGAAGGAATAATTTGACAAGGAAGTATTTAATGAACAGCATGGCACTAGGAAGTTCTGAGGAACAAAGGGACCTTGGTGAGTGTGTCCGTAGACCTCTGAAGGCGGAGGGGCATGTTAGTGGAGTGGTGAAAAAGGCATATGGGATGCTTGCCTTTATCCATTGAGGCATAGATTACAAAAGTAGGGAGGTCATGTGGAATTCTATAGAACCTTGGTGAGGCCACAGCTGGAGTACTGTGTGCAGTTCTGGTCACCACATTATAGGAAGAATGTGATTGCACTGGAGGGGGTGCAGAGGAGATTCACCAGGATGTTACCTGGGATGAAACATTTAAGTTATGAAGAGAGGTTGGATAGACTTGGGTTGTATTCGTTGGAGCAGAGAAGACTGAGGGGAGACCAGATCGAGGTGTACAAGGGGTATGGATAGGGTGGATGGGGAGCAGCTGTTCCCCTTAATTGAAGGGTCAGTCACATGGGGACATAATTTCAAGGTGAGGGGCAGGAGGAGGTTTAGGGGTGATGTGAGGAAAAACGTTTTTACCCAGAGGGTGGTGACGGTCTGGAATGCGCTGCCTGGGAGGGTGGTGGAGGTGGTTTGCCTCACATCTTTTTAAAAAGTACCTGGATGAATACTTGGCACATCATAACATTCAACGCTATGGGCCAAGTGTTGGTAAATGGGATTCGGTAGGTATGTCAGGTGTTTCTCACGTATTGGTGCAGACTCGATGGGCTGAGTCTGCACTGTGTGATTTTGTGATACACCTCAGCTCACCCTGAATTCTACACTTGTAAACCTACCTTGAGTTGTTTTAAAAGAACTTTGCATTTATATAGTCCTTTAACGTAATAAAATCTCCCAAAGCATTTACGCTGGCCGTTCTTGTGGCCCTCCTCTGAACCCCTTTCAAAGCTTCTATATCTCCCTCCATTTGAGGAAACCAGAACTGGATGCAGTATTCTAAATGTGGTATAGCCAAGGTCTTTTACAAGAACAAAATGGTGTGCTTTGTTATATAGTGAGAAGTTCTGAAAATCCAACCCAGTACCCTAGCTGGTTGTGGCTCCTCAGCATTGTTCATGAGTCTTTAGAGAATTATAGACTATTATTGATTACAAAGCCAGGATCTTTTTCTCCCTCAAGAGCTTTTAGTTTGGTTCCTTGTAAGGTGTAAGTATACTTGTTGTTGGTCCTGCCCATGTACTTAACAATGGCGTTTTCTAACTTGAATACTATTTACACAGGTTTGCCCATTCTCCCTACATACCTAAATTTGTTTGCAGATATCTGTCGCTTGAAACACTTTTGATACACACTTTTGTATCACCTGTGAAGTTGGAGACCGTTTTCCCAAAACCAAATGCAGGCCATTTTACAGTGATCATAGAAAGTAGTGTCCCTAACACCAAACCCTATGAGACACCATGCAGGCTCAGAGGTTAGTAATTTTCTGTCTATGGGGCATAGCTAATTTTTATTACCTTATAGCAACTTTGCGTTAATTCCACAAGGTTTTATCTTACAGATTAACCTGTTGTCAGGATTGCATGGCAGAAAGGAAACAACATACAAACATACAAATTAGGAGCAGGAGTAAGAGTAGGAAAGAGGACAGAAGTATTATTTATACAGTATATTTATCAAATCCTGTGGCTATGTAGGCATCAGATGAATCAGGGTCAAATGCTAGGTGGGTAATCAGCCCAGGACATGCAGACATAATTCAGTTTTAAAGTAATAACATTCACTTTTTTCTTTATACTTCCATTATAAATATGTCCACACTTAAAATGGAAACTTCCTATGTAAACCTGTCACACTATAATTACACTCCCTGCCGCCAAGTGAAGTAACTGTAGCACCTCTGTTTGAGGGTAAAGGCATAATTACAGCAAAATGGGTTTTACTTCCATTTCTATTGTAAATATGAATATAGGAATTTTTAATGTAATATTGTTGATGGGGAACATACAAACTTATGAATTAGGAGCAGAGTAGGCCATTTGGCCCCTCGAGCCTGCTCCGCCATTCAATAAGATCATGGCTGATCTGATTTTTGGCTTCAATGCCACATTCCTGCCTACCCGCAATACCCTTTGACCCCCTTGTTAGTCACGAATCTATCTATCTTTGTCTTAAAAATATTCAACGACCCCGCATGTACCACTCCGTGAGAAACAGAGTTCTACAGGCTCACAACCATCTGAGAGAAAAAATTTCTCTTCGCCTGTCTTGGGAAATCCCTTATTTTAAACTGTGACCCCCTTATTTTGATCTCTCCCACAAGGGGAAATATTCTTTCAGCATCCACCTTGTCAAGTTCCCTCAAGATCTGGGGCAGAATCTTGCCCATGTCGGGCGGGGGCAGGTGGGAAGCAACCCCTGCCCATGGTCGGGTCGGACCGTGATCTCACGCCGGTGAGCTAGTTGGCCTGCTCAGCGTGAAACGCGAGCGGCAACATTGCCTCTGCAGGCAGGGGAGTGGGAGCGGAGCAAGCCCGAACTTCGCACATGCACGCAAGTGCACACTTGCAAGTCTCCCTGAGGCACAGAGCTGCCTCAGGGAGATGAACAGATTTCAAAGAAAATAATAAAGATTTTATAAATGTTATAAAACATGTCCCCTCATATGGCTGTCACATGAGCAGGGACATGTTATTTTTTAAAATTTTATTTTATTTTTATTTGCTTTTGGAAAGAAAAATTTCTTTTAACTTTCTAATCGCCTTTTAATTGTTGGCGGGCGTGCTGCGGACTCTGGCACGCGCCTACCAACCGAAATATCATGCAAGTGCGCGATGACATCTGGATGTTTGCCCAATGACATCACAAATCATTTTACACTCGGTCGGGTTGGGGATGCACCCAACCCCCGAGCTAAAAATTTTGCCCTTTCTGTTTCAATAAGATCACCTCTCGTTCTTCTAAACCCCAATGTATACAGGCTGAACCTGTCGATTCTTTCCTCATAAGATAATGCCCTCATCACAGGAAGCAATCAAGTGAATCTTCTTTAAACTGCTTCTAATGTAGTTTTTTCTTAAATAAGGACACCAAAATTGTACACAGTACTCTCAATGTGATCTCACCAGTGCCCTGTACAACTGTAGCAAAACATCTCTACTTTTATGTTTCATTCCTCTTGCAATAAATGCCAACATTCCATTTGCCTTCCTAATCACTTGCTATACTTGCATACTTTGTGATTTATGTACCAGGACTCCCAGGTTCCTCTGTTTCCCAGAGTTCTGCAACCTCTCTCCATTAGATAATATGCTGTTTTTCCATTCTTCCTGCCAAAGTGAACAAGTTCACATTTTCTGACATTATACTCCATCTGCCAAATTTTTGCCTGCTCACTTGACCTATGCATGTCCCTTTGTAGACTCCTTATGTCCCCTTCACAGCTTACTCTCCTTCCTATCTTTGTGTCATCAGCAAATTTAGCAACCAACTATTCGGCCCCTTCAGCCAAGTCATCGATATAGATTATAAATAGCTGAGGCCCCAGCACTGATCCCTGTGGCATTCCAATTGTTACATCTTGCAAACCTGAAAATAACCCATTTATTCTTACTCTACTTTTCCTGTTAGCTAACCAATCCTTTATCCATGCTAATATGTCACCTCCTACACCATCAGTTCTTATTTTGTATAGTAAACTTTGATGTGGCACCATATCAAATGCTTCTGGAAATCTAAGTACACCACATCCACAGGTGCCCCTTTATCCACGTTGCTTGTTACTTCCTCAAATAACCCCAATAAATCAGTCAAGCACTATTCCCCTTGCATCAAACCATGTTGACTCTGCCTGATTGCAATGATATTTTCTAAGTGCCCTGCTATAACCTCCTTTACTAATAGATTTCAGCACTTTCCCAATGACGATGTTAAGCTAACTAGCCTGTAGTTTCCTGTCTCCTTTCTTTCTTACATAGAGTTACACTTGCTATTTTCTAGTTTAATGGGACCTTTCCAGAATCTAGGGAATTTTGGAAAATTAAAACCCATTCATCCACTATTTCAACAGCCACTTCTTTTAAGACCCTAGGATGAAGTCCATCAGAACCCAGGGACTTGGCAGCTTTGACTTTTAATAATTTTCTCAGTACCCTTTCCCTGCTGATTGTAACTGTTTTAAGTTTCTCACTCCTATTCACCTCTTGATTCACAATTATTTCTGGGATGTTACTTGTATCCTCTACAGTGAAAACCAGTGCAAAGTATCTATTCAATTCATGAGCCGTTCCCTTATTTTCTGTTATTAATTCCCCAGACACTCACTCTCTAGATGACAAACGCTCACCTTAATTAGCCTTTTCCTTTTTAAATATCTGTAAAAACTCATACTATCTGTTTTATATTTCTAGCCAGCTTTCTCTCGTACTCTAATTTCTCCAACCATTTTATTCTTTGGGTCATTTTTTTGTTGGCTTTTTGCACTGTCTAATCTTCTGACCTGCCACTCATCTTCGTGGAATTATACGCTTTTTCTTTCAATTTGATACTATCTTTAACTTCCTTAGTTAGCCGCAGATGATGCATTGTTCCCCTAGAGCCTTTCTTTCTCACTGGCTTGTATAGTTTTCTGAGTATTATGAAATATCTCCTTAAATATCTGCCACTGCATCTCTACTGACCTAACCTTTAACCTAATTCTCCAGTTCACTTTAGCTAGCTCTGTCTTCAGACCCTTATAATTGCCTTTAAGTTTAAAAGACCAGTCTTGGACCCACTCTTCTCTCCGTTATGACTGAATTTTACATTCACTTTGTTATAATCAATGCTACCGAGGAGCACCTTTACCAAGAGGTTCTTAATCAAGCCTGTCTTGTTGCCCATTTCCAGAATTACTAGCGTAGCCTGCTGTTTGGTTGGCTGTAGAATGTGCTGCTCTGGGAAACTGTCTCCAAAACACATGATTACCTTCTCCCTGATTCGCCTAATCTACACACAAATTAAAATCATGCATTGCTGTACCTTTGTCACAAGCCCCCATTATTTCTTCCAATATACCCTGCCCTGGAGTGTGGTTACGGTTAGGGAGTTTATAAGTTACTCTCAAAAGTGACTCCCTACCTTTACTATTTCTCATCTCTACCCAAACTGATTCTACATCTTGACCTTTCATAACTAAGGTCATCCCTCTCTAATGTACAAGTGCCATCCTTAATTAACAGACCAACCCCTCCACCTTTTCCTAGATTTCTGTCCTTCCAGAATGTCATGTACCCTTGAATATTCAGGTGCCAGCTACTGTCATCTTGCAGCCATATCTTTGTAATGGGTATCAGGTCATACATATTTATTTCTATTTGAGCTCTCAATTCATCCATTTTGTTATGAATGCTTTGTGCATTTTGATAAAGAGCCTTTAGTTCTGTCGTTTTTACTATTTTGCAACCCCTAGCCTTTTCTGCTGGCTCACTTTTAAGTTTGTATGCTCTCTCCCTCCCTGCCACACTCTGATTATCTTTCCCCTTATTGTGACCTTGCTCTCTTGCCTTATCTTCTCTCTTGAATTTATTACACCTCATATTGTCCCTACTGCCCTAGTTATGCAACTCACTGGAACACTGGTCCCAGCATGGTTCAGGTGAAGACCGTCCCAATGATACAGCTCCCACTTTTCACAGTACTGGAGCAGGTGCCCCATGAATTTAAACCCATTTCTCCCACACTGATCTTTGAGCCACGTATTTAACTCTGATGTATTTACCTGACACCAATTTGCTTATGGCTCAGGTTCTGCTTTTTAGTTTAACCCCCTAGCTGCTCATACTGCCAAAGCAGAACCTCTTTCCTGTTCCTACCTATGTCATAGGTATCTCTGTGGCCCATGACCACTGGATCAACCCTCTCCTACTGCAAGTCCCTCTCCAGCCCAGATCAGATGTCCTTAATCCTGGCACCTGAAAGTTAACACAGCCTTCTGGACTTTCTTTCTTGGCGCAGAGAACTGTGAACAATACTGTGCCTGACTATACTGTCCCCTACATTCCTATTAACTCTCCCCGCTTGAATGGCTCCCTGAATCATGGTTAGTTCGCTTATCTACCCTGCAGTTGCAAGCACCTTGAACCTGTTGGACAGTTGTGAGAGCTGAGACTCCTCCACTTTTGCCTTCTCAATCCCCTTACTGCCTTATTTGTGGTCAAACCCTCCTGTGCCTGACCACTGACCAAATCAGAAGAACCTATCCTAGGAGGTGTGACTGCCTCCTGGAATAAAGTGTCAGGTAACTTTTTTCCCCCTCCATGATGCATCGCAGTGTCTGCAGATCGGCCTCCAGCTCTCTTACTTTGAGCTACAGATGCTTACTGCAGACATGCTTGCCTTGGATCACACCGGTGTTCAAAAGCATCCACATTCTGCAGTCATAACACATTACCTTCCCTGACATCTTTATCATTTGTATTATTATGTATAAAATCTTAAAATTATGAATAAATTGAGTTTTGAAAGATATGAAAAAATAATCACCAACCAATCACTTACCCATTTCCCTGTGAAATTACATACACCAATGAACCTCTGCCACCGCCCTTCTTACTGGAGATCTCCGCCTTGCACTGTTTGAAGCCTCTTGCTTTGGGGAGGGGGAGTGGGGGGGTGGTCTCACTCCCGTGCTTAATGAAGCCTCTTGCCTGGGGGAGGGGTCACCCTCTCGCACTGCTTGAAGTCTCCCACTGGGTGTCTCCCTCTCGCATTGTTTGAAGCCTCTTCTTACATAGGGTCTGTGTACAGATGTTGTGGAAGGATTGTTTTGAGTGCAGTTTTGGATTTTTGGTGAAGGTTTGTATATTAATACCTTGCTGTTTTGCTTAACATGTTTTTCTGCATGTAGCCTGATTATGCTTGTGGACATTTGATGTGTACCAATAGCTTATATTTACATCCTGTCTAAAATGGACACTGTCCATAATTAAAAAGGCCCCCATCCTTACTTAAAACTATCAGATCAAATTATATTTTCATTAACTATTACTTAATACCCTTTATATACCAACAATTGTTATACCCTGTAGTGTTGAACAAGGTAAGTGGTGTCTCACCTATTAAAACAACAACTAAAACCTGTTCAGCAAATAACTGAAGTTTGAATGTTTTCCCTGTAGTTGTGAATTCCTGATGGAAGGATAAACATCAAAGGAATTTTTGAAATCTTTAAATTACTCTCCTGCCTAATCTTGAAAAGTGATCATTTTATAAACTTTTAAGTATAAAACCCAGATTGCCAGTTGCTGTTTCAAATTGCAGCCGAGTAGCACAAAATTGGGGATGGTGTTTAAATTGCTTATAAGCTGCTAGAATATATGGGACTTTGTAGAGTGAGCAGTGCCTTGCAGCCCTGTATTAGTAAGGTACTATCAATGGAAGTGCTTTGATCAGCCTGTCCTCACTAACAGCAGATGACAGGAGCGCTGACTTTTAGGATGTAACCATCACATTCTCCTTTTATCTTTGTAGATGATCAGCGCAGAGGCACCAGTGCTGTTTGCGAAGGCAGCTCAAATTTTCATTACAGAGTTATCCTTGCGAGCGTGGATACACACTGAAGATAACAAACGCAGGACTCTGCAGGTATTCTGAACACCAGGCTTGCTAAAATAGGAAGTTGGACTGCAAAGGAGGAATTAAAGTGAGAATATGCTAATCCAGCAGCAAGAGAGGATCAGACTGTGCAAGGAGGCCTGCCTCAACTGATCTGCAGACTTCCACTTTAGACCAGGACTATTGCTATCAGCTGGGGAAAAGGAGAATTGTCTTAAGAGGGTTTCTTTCTTCAACATTCCTCTGTATTAGTCACACCCACGTGGGATGCTTATGCACTGGTTGTCCCACACTCCCAGTCAAAGCAGAATAATGTGAATGACACAAGTTTTGACGGAATACCTAAAAGGAGGATTTATTATCACAGCTGCTATTTTCACTAAAAGTTGCTTAATTAGAATTATGTTTTGATGCACTATTTGTTTTGAGCAATAACAGC
The DNA here is from genome assembly GCF_017639515.1 of Carcharodon carcharias. NCBI lineage: Eukaryota > Metazoa > Chordata > Chondrichthyes > Lamniformes > Lamnidae > Carcharodon > Carcharodon carcharias. The sequence goes on from NC_054485.1 coordinate 59,446,675, forward strand.
ATCAGTGCTGCTGTTTAACATGAACACCTATTTTGGTGTCAGATTATTCCTACACAAGTGGTTATTGCTGCTGACTGTGGAAGTAGTTAACAGCTGGTGTAGCCAAAATAACAGACTTTAATCTCATTGGTGTGGATCTTATTTTTGATATGAGAGGGTTTAATGCATTAACCTTTGTCTAGTTGAATCAAAAAGTCTTCCTAAGGTGTGGTTTTGAATCTGTCTGACACACTCATCTGGTCTATGAGGTTAGACCAGAGTTTTCTTCCAATAAATATCGCAGCTTGCAGCCTTGCTAAAATCTCAGCAAAAGTGGTACATCTCCACAAACAGAAGAGGAATGTATGAATGAGCCCCAGGCTGCTCTCAGCAGAGGGCAACAGGCTACATGCCTGATAGAATAGAATTTAAATATAGACACAAAGAAACATAACTTTTAAATTTCCCATTGTTTTTTCATTGCCTTTGATGTATGATTCCATAGGCAGTGGGGTAGTTGTTGAGTGGTGGTGACACAGTGGTACCTCTCTTAAGTAGTTGTCCATCAGGGTTGGCTTGGACTGAGTGTTTCCTGTGAATGAGAGGGGTGGGAAGGTAGTGATTGGACCAGAACTAAGCTAAACCCTGTTCTTAATCTGAAACCCATACCATTCATTTTGTTTTGGGAATTATTTGATAGGAAAGATTGGAAACTGTGACTAGTTCTTCTTTCCTCTACTCTCTCTCCATTTTCCCATTTGCCCAGAAATATTGCAATACATTGTCTCATCTCAGCTGCTGTGGCTGAGACTGATCAGTTCAGCACTAACTAGAATGTAGCCATGGGTACATAACAGATGCTCCAAATTCTGATGTTTTCAGTACATTTTCTCACTGCCTTGTTTGGGGGCCTTGGGATATACTAACAATTCCAATGTCGATGGACTCTTAAGCTTTTGGGAGCCAGCCGTGCATTAATAAAGAGCTAGTTTTATTTTTGAGGGATGAGGGTTAAATGCTGTTCAGTACAAGGGAAGGTTAAAGGCCAGTACTTGGACAGGTCTGTTTGGCTGCAGTCTGACATAAAAGATTTGAACTTTATCTTACTGCTAAGAGTTTAACTGACTCAGCAGTAAAATATTTTAATGCAATATAACTAACCAGGGTGCCAGTCCAGCTTCTAAATTCATAACAAAAGCTCTAAGGAACAGTAAGAGAGCATGAGGTGCAACAGCCACTCCCTTCCTTTTGATAGATCAATCCCACCTATGCACTTTCTCATATTCCTCAGACACTTTTCAAACTGCTCAGTGCTTGCCTAACCCAGATTCATTCCAGAAGCTAGAACTACATTTGTGCTTTGGGGTAAGAATGAAGTAGATTTTCTATCATTGAATTATGATGTTGTGGATGGAAACTCCCTTCATTTTCCCAAATGAACTGGTGCTTTCTGCAAAATTTAACCTCCTATCTCAGACACCTGTCACCTGTTTGTATTGCTGCTCTGTTACCATACCTGTTTCTGAAATACTTCTGATGTTTCCCTCCTGACAGAGGAATGACATTGCAATGGCCATCACTAAGTTCGATCAGTTTGATTTTCTGATTGACATTGTTCCTAGAGATGAGTTGAAACCTCCAAAACGACAGGTAAGGAGCAAAAAAATCTGTGCGTATTGCAGATCATCAGAAATCTAAATCTCTTTTTTTCACCCTGCCCCTTAAACCTGGTAATTTGGTGCTCCTATTTAAGAGGGCTTATGTTCATTGGCTAAGGATTAAGTAGTTGCATTGAATTATTTTCTTCAGCAAAATGAAACAGTGCCTTCTGGTGGCAGAATACATGAGCAAATATTTTTAAAATTTGTATTCTCTGTATTTTTTGGGTAGAAAAATAGAAAGTGGAAGTCTGAATTTCTTTTTGATAATTTCATTTTGTTTATTTTTTTTAATAAACTATTTATGTGACAGATTATTCAGAAGTGGGGAATTGAAAGTTCACTGCAATATGAATAATCTCTATCCACTGCCCATCTGTTAGGGCACTATCATTTAGGTGGTGATGTGGATTAATTTTTATGACCCAGATTTGGGGATATTTAACCTGAGGTGGTTGGAGTTCAGTTTCATATGATGCTATCTAGTCATCCATGGTTTCATTAAGATACTGTAAGAGGTCCTGTTCCAAACAAAGTCCATAATGTGTTTGCTTTTCTTACATTTTAGACAGGTTTTACTGTGCTTGTGTACTGTGCGGTTTGGGTGAAGGAAATCCACTTTCAAAAGAGCCTACAAATGAAAATCTTCAGCCATACACTAGACCCACATTGATCCATCACTCTGCATGGCAGACTGTCGATGGTTTTCACACCAGTTGCTGACTTTTTAGTATTTTTGCTTCAGTCTCCAGCTTTCAAGAGGTACAGCTTCAGAAGGAATGAGGCATATGGAGGAGGGCTTACTGCCTCCAATGAGATGCAATTTGCCAGAGGAATGCACAGTAGGACAGGAAAAGAGCTGGTTAGCTGTAGGATGTAGAGGAAAATATTGTTAGATTCTGATAAGATCAACCGTTTAGTCTTAAGTGTGTGCGGTCCATTTTTATTCCCCATCCATTCAGTTATGCTCTGGTGCAGCGGTCATGTAAACATCTTTAACTGAAAGCTTTACGTGATAAATACGGCTTTCAGTTGGATGTTTATGTTACCTTGTCACTAAAATTCTCTGAATATCCTTGTTTCAATTTACTAAACCAGAATGAATTTCTTGTTAGGTCACTTTCCTTAGAAACCTTGGCTCCGTTATAATCTGCCTGAAGTAAGCTACCTTCCCACAGAAGCCATTGGCATGGTTCTTTCTGAAGAATGATACGTAGACCTTGTGGTTTCCAGAATGATAGCTGGCTCTCAATGTGCTTGACTGGCTAGGGTGTTGGAATGAAGTGGTCTGTTATGGTGGAGAGTTTTAACTTTAATAAGCTTACATGAATGTTGCTGTTGCTTTGCACCTCTGCTTGTTCAGTCTTTGTGCCTGTACGTGTTTTCTCTTCAATCTCGAGTACATCCTCCTAGACTGACATTAGAGTAGTACAGGCATAATTAGTAACTAGGGCCAGTGGATTACTACTAGCTATCTGTTTGGTTAGTTAAAGGAGGGGTAGGCCTTTATCTATTGGGATATTACATAATACAGGAAAGTTGCTCTTTATAACCAGATAAGCTGCAGTTTATGTCTTAATGTTTTATTCTCCATATTCTAGGTTAGTATCGCTACTTGCAGCGATTGCTTAAATTCCTGGGCTTGCATCCCACTAGGAGATATAAAAATATCTTTTGAGGGGGAGTTAGGGGTCTTTTCCTAGGCAATTACCGTAACTATTTGGGCACAAAGGGGTGTTAGTGGAATTCTAGATGTGCTCTTGTTTGCCATGTTGCAAAAGAAACAGTTAGTGGGGCAGTAGGTTGGGATTCCTGTGTTTCTGATCATATCTAGTCTTTTGCATAGCAGTTGTGAAGTTATTGCAAATCTAGTTCTAGCGTGTGGATTGTTAAGTTTTTTTAGTTATAAGTGATCTCTTACCCATCTTGACGGTATTGATTGCTGGCAGTTTATACTGCTGTAAACATCCTTGACTGGAAGCTGTGTGGAGATGGATGGGCTTTCAGTCAGATGTTTGCAGCTGTTGACTGCTGCTTACTTCAATGAATCACTGCTCCTCTGACATTCCCTGTTTCAAGAGTCCTATAGTATTGAACTACGTCTTGTGGAAAAAGCTGATATTTGAAGTGTAGGTGTACGTGTGTGGTTTTCAAGGTGAGGGATAATACTGCTGGGGAATAGGATGGGGTTTCTCCTATTATCAAATGCCCCCATTTTAGCACAGCTTCAATAAAAGTTTGTCTTTTCCCATTCTCCTTTTTCTCTCGGAACTGATCACTTAGGAGTGAGTTGAGTAGAAATTTCTTCGCTCAAAGGCTGTGAACTTATGGCATTCTGCGCCACGTGAGTTTGTGGATGCACATTCATTGTGTATATTTAAGGCTGGGATTCACCGATTTGTGGCCTTGGAATCAAGGAGTATGGGGAGTGCACGAGGAAGTGGAGCTAAGGCAGATAATCAGCCATGATGGTATTGAATGGCGGAGTGCACAATGGTCTACTCCTGCTTCTATTTCTTTCTTCTCTCTTCCCCCATCCTTCCTTTGACCACTTAGCTAACTCACAGCTTTTGTTCATTACCCTGCAGATTCCACCAGTAAGACTGCCGATCACAGTAGATTTGAGTGAAGGTTTTATAAATCCACCTTCCTTTGCTATATCCTAGGGCCTGATTGATGAGATGGGAAGATTGTCTACATTCTGAACTTTGCTGACGACCACTTTTGCTGGCATGTAATAAACATGCATGAGGCCATGTTGCAGTAGTTTTGCCCCCAAAGTCAAGTCTTTCCCCAAATGAAGTGTCTGTACTCTGGTGTTTCCTGTAATGTTATGGTCAAGCTCAGGAGGCCATCATTTGGAAAGAACCAGTGTGTCATTCCACTGTGCCTTATGGGGGTTGCTTAGAGGTGTGGAATTCTCTGGCAATGAGTAGCACACTTCTCACCACATGAGAACCCAAAGTGAAGGAAACCGCAGAAGTAAATAAGGTGTTGTAATCAAGAATTAGCGGCAAAATGATGCCAATCTTGGCATCTGATTATTGCTTAAACTGTTTCGTTAACAAGTCCTTCAACTTGTTTGTGGTGCAAAACTGAATACGTTTTGTGCCAGTATACCTGCTTTATTTTGAAACAGTGTCATTAAACTGTAGGATGTTGCCAATGTCTTCTCAGGACTGAGACCAAAGTTGAAAAGCATAGGAGAAGTGGAGGAGTAATGATGGAATTGTGCATATGCTCTCTAACCCAGCGAGAGCAACAATTAGCGTAGCATCCTGTTCAGTAAAGTGACAGAAAGGGTCATCAACAGTGCTATCAAGTGGCACTTGCTGAGCAATAATCTGCTCACTGACATTCAGTTGGGGTCACTCAGCTCCTGACCTCATTACAACCTTGGTTCAAACATGGACAAAAGAGCTGAACTCGTGAGGTGAGTGTGACTGCCCTTGACATCGAGGCAGTGTTTGACCAAGTGTGGCATGAAGGAGCCCTGGCAAAACTGGAGTCGATGGAAATTGGAGAGAACCCTCCATTGGTTGGAGTTACACCAAGCACAAAGGAAGATAGTTCTGATTGTTGGAAGTCAATCATCTTAGATCCAGGACATCACTGACCTAGGCCCAACCATCTTCAGCTGCTTCATCAATGACCTTCCTTCCATCATAAGGTCAGAAGTGGGGATGTTCGCTGATGATTGCACATTATTCATCACCATTCGCGACTCCTCAGATACTGAAGCAGTCCATGTCTAAATGCAGCTAGACCTTGGAACTACCCAGGTTTGGACTGACAAGTGACAAATAACATTTGCGCCACACAGCTGCCCATCAATGAGTATCTCCAACAAGAGCAAATCTAACCATTGCCCCTTGACATTTAATGGCATTACTATCGCTGAATCCCTCACTATCCTCTTTGACCAGAAACTGGACTGGACTAGCCATATGAATATTGTGGCTACAAGAGCAGGTCAGAGGTTGGGAATCCTGGGGTGAGTAACTCACCTCCTGACTCCCCAAAGCCTGTTCACCATCTACAAGGCACAAGTCAGGAGTGTGATGGAATAGTCCCCACTTGCCTGCATGAGTGCAGCTCCAAGAGCACTCAAGGAGCTCGGCATCATCCAGGACAGAGCAGCCCGCTTGACAGGCACCACATTCACAAACATTCACTCCCTTCATCACCTACGCACAGTGGCAGCAGTGTGTACCCTCTACAAGATGCACAGCAGGAGCGTATCAAGGCTCCTTAGACAGCACCTTCCAAACCCACGAGCACTACCATTTAGAAGGACAAGGGCAGCAGACACCACCACCTACAAATTCCTCTCCAAGCCACACACCATCCTGACTTGGAAATATATCACCATTCCTTCACTGTTATTGAGCCAAAATCCTGGAACTCCCTTCCTAACAGCACTGTGGGTGTATCTACACCACATGGACTGCAGCGGTTCAAGAAGGCAGCTCACCACCACCACCTCAAGGACTATTAAGGATGGGCAATAAATGCTGACCTAGCCAGCGATGCCCACATCCCATGAATGAATTTTTTAAAAAATTAATTGGGTGTAAGAAATCAATTACCAAGCAAGTGGAACCAAGTAATTGGTATGAGTCTAAGCAGGTTGCTAAGAAGTGGAACAGAATAGTGTCAGTGGATGAATGTCAGATTAATGGAACATTAACAAGTGTACATCGAGAAATCAAACAAGTAGTTAAATGTTATCAAGTGTTTACACGTGTATAAAAATCTTTTGGCAGTCAGTAGCAGTTACGATTGCATCTTTACCAAGAGGTCTTGTTTGGGTCATTGATAGATCGCTGGTCAACATAATCAAAAATATGGTCATAACAACAACAACTTGCATTTATATAGTGCCCTTAATATAGTAAAAGGTCCCAAGGCACTTCACAAGAGCAGACCAAATTTGAGTCATTAAGACAGGTGACAGAAAGATTGATCAGAGGTAGGCTTTATATGTTACACACACTTTAGATTTTCTCTGGAACAAATGGCATACTTGGAAGTCTGTTCATCTGGCTTTCTTTAGCAGTTTGTGAGAAAATCCAAACTGATCGCCACTGACTGCCCAATACTGTTGTCCTGTCCTCCTCTTCCTCTGGTGAATATACCTTTGTTCTGCAACAGTGTCTAAGTTAGAATTTTTGAGTGGGAAGTTGCTGTAGCAAATTAGAGCTGCAGTTTACTATATCCCAAATGGTGCCTTAAATTGATTATCATAAAGTGAATGGGTCTTTGACTGAATTTTTGGCAATTGATTTATACCATATTGATTAGATTATAACCTTGTAGCTTTCTTTCAATATGTGGGCTTGTATTAATTTTCAAAGCCTGTCTCTAATCTTATTACTAGACCTCAGCACTCCAGGCACTCTTCCCTTTCCAGCGCTTGGCGCACACATCAGAGATGTTGTAGTTGTTTCACCCATTTTGAGAGCCTTGGCAATTTTGTGCTGAACTGTTAGAAAATGCTGACACTGCTCAGCAGGTAAGGTGGCATCTGTGGAAAGAGAAACCGAGTTAATGCTTCAAGTTGATGACCTTTCATCAGAGTAGACCTATTTTCTGATAAAGGGTCATCGACCTGATATATTAACTCTGTTTCTCTCTGCAGAGGTTACTTGAGTATTTCCAGGATTTTCTGTTTATATTTCATATTTCCAGCATTTACAGTATTTTTCTTTTTAAGTACCTGAACTCACTGCAATCTCAGATTTCATGGAACTATTTTTACCTTTAGTTGTAGCTAGGAGCAAGCTGAATCCCTCAGCAAGTTGAGACAATGAAGGGCTCCATGTGGTAATCTCCATTTTTGAGAAATCATGTGTATTGCCAGAAGATGGGCAATTTTGTTACAAGTATCAGTGGTCCAAGTGCTGAGTTTTACTCCAGAAATCAACTGCAATGTAATGCATTCGATCTCATTGTATATTACGGTTCATATTCTACTTCACATAATCTGACAGTGCAGAAAAGGCCCTTCAGTCCATCGAGTCTGCACCGACATGTGAGAAACACCTGACCTACCTACCTAATCCCATTTACCAGCACTTGGCCCATAGCCTTGAACGTTATGTCGTGCCAAGTGCTCATCCAGGTACTTGTTAAAGGATGTGAGGCAACCCACCTCCACCACCCTCCCAGGCAGCGCATTCCATACCGTCACCACGAGAAAGGTTTTTCCTCACATCCCCCCACTAAACCTCCTGCCCCTCACCTTGAACTTATGCCCCACTGTGACTGACCCTTCAACTAAGGGGAACAGCTGCTCCCTATCCACCCTGTCCATGCCACTCATAATCTTGTACACCTCAATCAGGTCTCCCTTCAGTCTTCTCTGCTCCAATGAAAACAACCCAAGTCTATCGAACCTCTCTTCATAACTTAAATGTTTCATCCCAGGCAACATCCTGGTGAATCTCCTCTGCACTCCCTCCAGTGCAGTCACATCCTTCCTATAATGTGGCGACCAGAACTGCACACAGTACTCCAGCTGTGGCCTCACCAACTCCAACATGATCTCCCTACTTTTGTAATCTATGCCTCGATTGATAAAGGCAAGTGTCCCATTTGCCTTTTTCACCACCCCACTAACATGCCCCTCCGCCTTCAGAGATCTATGGACACACGTGCCAAGGTCCCTTTTTTCCTCAGAACTTCCTAGTGTCATGCCGTGCATTAAATACTTCCTTGTCAAATTACTCCTTCCAAAGTGTATCACCTCACACTTTTCAGGGTTAAATTCCATCTGCCACTTATCTGCCCATTTGACCATCCCATCAATATCTTCCTGTAGCCCAAGACACTCAACCTCACTGTTAACCACCCGGCCAATCTTTGTGTCATCCGCAAACTTACTAATCCTATTCCCCACGTTGTCATCTACATCGTTTGTATAAATGACAAATAATAAGGGACCCAGCATGGATCCCTGTGGTATGCCACTGGGCACTGGCTTCCAGTCACTAAAGCATCCTTCTGTCATCACCCTCTGTCTCCTACAACTAAGCCAATTTTGAATCCCCCTTTTCAAATTACCCTGTATCCCATGTGCATTTGCCTTCTTTATAAGTCTCCCATGTGGGACCTTGTCAAAGACTTTGCTGAAATCCATATAAACTACATCAACTGCACTACCCTCATCTACACACCTGGTCACCTCCTCAAAAAATTCGATCAAATTTGTTAGGCATGACCTCCCTCTGACAAAGCCATGCTGACTATCCCTGATCAAACTTTTCCTCTCCAAGTGGAGATAGATTCTTTCCTTCAGTATTTTCTCCAATAGTTCCGCTAACACTGACGTGAGACTCCCTGGCTTCTCTCTACAACTCTTCTTAAAGAGTCGAACCACATTAGCTGTGGCACCTCCCCCGTGGCCAGAGAGGAATTAAAAATTTGGGTCAGAGCCCCTGCGATCTCCTCCCTTGCCTCCCTCAGTAGTCTGGGACACAAATCATCCGGATCTGGAGATTTGTCCACTTTTAAGCCTGCCAATACCATGTCACTCCCTATATCAATTTGCTCAAGAACCTCGCAGTCTCTCTCCCCGAGTTTGATATCTTCATCCTCATGCTCTTGGGTGAAGACGGATTTGAAGTATTCATTCAACACTCTAGCGATGTCATCTGGCTCCACCCATAGATTGCCCCCTTTATCCCTAATGGGCCCAGCTCTTTCCCTGGTTACCCTCTTCCCATTGCTATACTTATAGAATATCTTGGGATTTTCCCTACTTTTACCAGCCAGAGCTTTCTCATATCCCTTCTTTGCTCTCCTAATTGCTTTCTTAAGCTCCATCCTGCACTTTCTGTACTCCACATTTCCTCCCTTTGTACCTGCTAAAAGCCTCTCTTTTCCTTCTCATATCCTGAATCTCTCTGGTCCATGGTTTGCTGGGCTTGTTACTCCTTCCTATCACCCTAGAGGGAACATGTTGAGCCTGTACCCTCCCCATTTCCTTTTTGAATGCCCCCCCACTGTTCCTCTGTAGATTTCCCCACAAGCAGCTGTTCCCAATCTACCTTGGCCAGATCCTGACTTATTTTACTAAAATCCACTCTCCCCCAATCCAAAACATTTTTTTGCACCGTGTCTATTTCTTTGTCCATAACTAGTTTAAATTGTACCATGTTGTAGTTGCTATCACTAAAATGCTCCCCCACCACCACCTCAGCCACCTGTCTGGCTTCATTCCCCAGAATTAGGCCTGGCACTGTGCTGTCCCTTGTTGGACCCTCTACATATTGACCTAAAAAGTTCTCCACACGTTTCAAGAAATCCACTCCATCCAAGCCCTTAACACTATGTCTATCCCAATTAATGTTGGGAAAGTTGAAATCACCTAATATAATTACCCTTGCTATTATATTTACTGTTCTAGGAAAGGCTCATATTTGTGGAGCTGGAGTGTAGGATATGTTTTTGCTGAGGAAATTGAGTCTTTCTGTACAGAGCCCATTTGTTGCATGGCTCACAGTAATAACTGCCCTTCCAAGGCACAGGGACTCCATTACTAATTCAGGAATTAAAGTCTTGTTCCCAGTACACAAATCAATTCCCAAAATTTGTCATGGATGAAAATGTGCCAGTGGGTGTAAGGTCTAACCTCAAGTTTTGCCATTTTCAGTGTGATGACTTGAGATCACTGTTACAAATTAGCTTGGGATTAGAAGGAGCACCTGTATTGCCAACTGTGTGCATCTAGCATGACAGGATGCGTAGTGATGATTTAGAAAATGAAACCTGTAATAGTGCAACATGTTGCATAAACTACATGTGCAATTGCTGCAGACATAAGATATAACATGCTCTTGGGTTGTAGAGTCTCAGCAGGGGTGCCTGAACTTTATCTTGAGAGTGCTAGCAGTATGACCTTTGAGCCCCAGACAGGCTCGGGATTATTTGCACTCAGTGCAACCATGCTCTGCAAAAGTAAAATATTGTGGCTGATGGAAATCTGAATTAAAAACAAAAAATGCTGGTAATACTCATTAGGTCTGGCAGCACCTCTGGAGAGAAAACCCGAGTTGTTTGAGGATGATGACCTTTCAGATCATATCGTTCTTTTCATACAACAGATATTGATAATGAACCTGCTATTACTGTTTGCACGTCCTCCACACCCATCTTTTATTTCTTGTCCCATTATTATCGCCTTTTGCCTTCACCCTATAACACTTTTTCCCTTTTACTCTACTTTTCTTTTCCTCCTTTCTCTGCCTCTGTATTTGCTTAAAAACTATATATCTTTAACTTTATTCCAGTTCTGATGAAACATCAACTTGAAACGTTAACTATGCTCTCTCTACTGCTGAATATTTCCTGCATTTTCAGTTTTTATTTCTTATTCTGTAGTTTGTCGTTTGGGTTTCCGTTTTAGCGCTGTTGACTCATTAAGGTCAGATAATTCTTCAGTTAGAATACCCAGATCTGTTATGGCATCAGATACCTGCAATTATTAGGAGATGGGCCTTTAAACTTATATATAACCTGTAGGGTACGTTTTGACAATCCAGTGTTGTTATTTTATGTCTTTGCCATGGATAATTCTGTGACTTTCTTTTATTTGGAAGGGTCACCCAAAACTGTGCTTTAAAATCAGTGACAAAGCTTTGACTGGACTGTGGTTTTGAGCCTAACTCTCTCCTGCTAGCATGAAGGGAATAAATTCCCAGGTGGACCCGTCTGTAAACAATGCGACTGAGAGAGATGTAATCTCATGGAGTGGGTCCACTTAAGGTGCAGATTTGATTTATTTGGATGCAGTGTTAATTTCCATTCTATTGTTGGCAACTGTGACTGTGAATAAGACTGTAGTTCAGAGAATGCTTTAAGTAGTGTGGTGTGAGAGCGTTTTTTTTTCATACTTCTGTCTGAAGTTCCTGCACAAAAGCAAACTAACCCAAAATTCCAATTCTCATGTCAGTTCAGTGAGCAACAATTTGGGCTCCATGTGCTGTTGGCCTTCGCAACTACTGTCAGTTTGCCCGGCAACATCACCAAAACAGACTGTTGAACAACATCTCAGATCTGGCTTGTGCTAACTGAGCTGATCATCAGCTGGGGCAGAGGTGGGAACACCAGTTAAGGTGTAGTGACTGCTGCTAGACATGAATGCGAGGTGAGGAAAAGACCAGACTGAGCATTGTTGCCCTATTGTGCCAACTTGCTTACGGCTTCCTGACATCTGCTGACGAGCCTCAAGCGTAGATTATGGTAAATTATTGAACAACAACAACAACTTGCACCTTCAACAGAACAAAAATGTCAAAGTCAACCACGCCCTGCGAGGTTATTAGAAACATCAGAACACGGGGAGGCCGTTTAGCTTCTCCAGCCTATTCCGCCATTCAGTGAGATCATGGCTGATCTGTGAATGAAATCCATGTAACGGTCTTTGCCCAATATCTCTTAATATCTTTGGATAACATCTATCAATCCCAGATTTAAAATTAACAATTGATCTAGCATCAATTACCATTTGCAGAAGAGTTCAAAACTTCTACCCTCCTTTGCAGGTAGGATGCTTTCTACTTTGACTCCTGAAATGTATGGCTTGAACTTTTTAAACTATACTACCTAATTCTAGACTCCTGAACCAGCAGAACTAGTTTCTTATTATCGACTCCATCAGTTCCCCATAATATCTTAAAAACTTAGATCAAATTGCTCCTTAAGCTTCTAAATTCCAGGGAATACAAACCTAGTTTGTGTAATCCTTCCTTGTGTTTTAAAGCTTAGAATTCGGTTATCAGTCTAGTAAATCCACACGCCAAACTCTGCCCCCTCCAAGGCCAATAAATCTTTCCTAAGGTGTGGTGCCCAGAACTGCTCACAGTATCTCCAGGTGTGGTCTAACGACCAGAACTTTGTATAGTAAAGTACCCCCTTGTACTTCAGTCCTCTCAATATAAAGGTCAGCATTCCATTGCCATGTTTGACTATTTTTGTACCTGTTCATGCCATTTCAATGATCTGTGTACCTGGACCTCCCACCCCCAGTCTCTTTTTTTAGACTTTCACTGTTTCCAGCTTTTCACCATTTAGAAAGTACCCTGTTGTATCCTTTTTTTAATATCCAAAATGGATGACCTCATTTGCCTACGTTGAAATCCATTTCCAACAGTTTTGCTCATTCACTTCTTATAATGCCACCTTTCCTTGTCATCAAAAAATTTGGATAGTACATAGTTGATGCCCCACAGATTCTTGCGGGATACCACTAGTCACATCCTGCCAATTAGAGAACCTGCCCATTATCCTACTCTTGCTGTTTCTGTAACCAGGTCAGTAATTCATGCCTGCAATTCATGGACTTCAACTTTGGCTAACAGATTTTTTTGAGGATCTTTATCAAATACCTTCTGAAGGCCCATATAAATAACATCCACTGATTTAGTGACCTCTTCAAAAATATTCAATCAGGTTACTCGGGCATGACTTACCCTTCACAAATCCATGCTGGTGTTCTCAGATCAACTGAAGGTTTCAAGGTATTCATTGTCCTTATTAAAGCTTTAGCAATTTCCCAACAGTAGGTGTTCGTCTAGCTGCTCTGTAATTTAATTTAGGGGAGACAGTGGTATAGTGGTATTGTCACTGGACTGGTAATCCAGAGACCCGGGATGATGCTCTGGGGACTTGGGTTTGAATTCCACCACAGCAGATGGTGAAATTTGAATTCAATAAAAATCTAGAATTAAGTCTAATGATGACCATGAAACCACTGTCGATTGTTGTAAAAACCCATCTGGTTCACTAATGTCCTTTAGGGAAGGAAATCTGTTGTCCTTACCTGGTCTGGCCTACATGTGACTCCAGAGCCACAGCAATGTGATTGACTCTTAAATGTCCTCAAGAGCAATGGGATGGGCAATAAATGCTGGCCTAGCCAATATTGCCCACATCCCAAGAGCAAATAAATTTTTTTTTTAAAATCCCTGGTTTCCAGCTTTCGTCTTCTCGAATAGCAGAGTGACATGTGCGATTTTCCAATTGAAAGAAATGGCTCCTGAATCGTAAAGAACTTTGGGAAGTTATTGTTTGGGAATTTGCAATGTTCTCACCTACTTCTTTTAAACTCTGGGATGAAAACCATCTGCTGCAGCGAGCAGCCTTTAGGTGAAGTGGGGAGGAAAGGGTGGAGTGGGGAGGGGAGTTAATATTAAAGGAGATGGGGAGAAAGTGGGCGTCAGCCACTTTAGCTTTTAAAACCAGTCCTATCTGTGGAATTTGCAGTCTGTTTTTATGAATTACCAACAAAAGGTACAATTGCTGAAAGCTGAAATAAAAACAGAATATGGTGGAAATGCAGAACAGGTGGGATTAAGCAGATCAATGTTTCAGGTGAGAACCTTTGGCAGAGTTGCTCTGTCCTGGTATGGGTCACATGATGTTAGCCTATTCTTTTCATTCAACTGATGTGCATTAACTGTACTAATTTCCTTCTTGTTTTGTAACCCTTTCTCACTGTGGTGCTAGAAGATCTAATGTCAGTGCAAAGGAATCACAGTCCCAACACTGTGCTCTAGTGTGTGTAAACATCCTACACTCTCAGCTGTGGTCTGACTGAGCTGGGAGAGGGATGTTTGCTCATTCTGACACAGACTGAGCAGCAACAAGTCAGCAAGACACACAGAGGATTGTACCAAATGTGGTGGAAGTTGCATCAATCTTGCACCTACAGAAAGATTCTCGGGGCCATGGTTGCCATGTATTACAATTTGACCTGACCTTGTTCTCTCCACTTCCAACTGAATGCCCTTTTCATCAGGGAATGTTGGATAATGATCAGGAACCCTGGCAATTTTTTTTTTAAACTTTTCTTAAACCTCCACTCCCACCCCAAACCCAAAGGTATTGAAGCCAAATATAGAGACCAATTTCTACAAAGAATGAGATTTAACTGACCCCAGATATCTTCTGGTCTGTGTGATTCATGCCCAGGCTCTGTTTATTATTGAAGGGGAATACATTCCACTAAATCACCCAATAAACTTGTTGCAAGAGTTTGGTGAGTTTCTGTGATTGCTGAATGCTATGTTTTAAAACCCCAAGTGAGGGTTAAGAATAGGATGAAGACTGTGTGGCAATATGACATCCTGCAGTGAAAGGGGCTGTGCATTGTGTGTTCCTTCCACCATCCCCCATTCCGTGATATGGTTGGAATAAATTTTGTGCTGTCACAATTAGGGACAGGCACAAGCTGTCTGCAAACAAATTTAAACATGGTAACAGGAGGCTGAAGACAGCCAGGAAGTGTCCAGAAATTAAGATCAGTTCTGCTTTCTCTTAACTGGTTGTTGTCCTAGTGATTTTTGGAAGTGAAGTCTTTTTCATGTTACTTGGGGAGAATAGGGAGCTTCATGCACATAGCTACTACCAAAATGGTGCAGTCAATATGCTGAACTTTCAGTTTGGGAATAAGAAACAATTGGTTTAACTGCTAATTCTCTATTATGTTGGCTGTGGGAGCATGCTGTGTGAAGTGGATACTCATCAAGGTGAGAACAGTACTGATACAGATTAAATTTGCCGTATACCTGTTGTAAGTATTATGCTGTCTATCATCTGCAGCCTAAGCATTTGCTAATTTTGTGTGGCTGAGATTAGTGTATATTATCCCGCTATGGCATCATCTTAATTAACAGAGGAATAGCAAACCTCTCACTACCTCACCTAAGGCAGATGGACTTTGTGTTTTGCTTTCATACAACAGGAGGAAGTCCGTCAGACAGTTCCAAGCTCAGAACAGGTGCAGTACTACTTCACATTGGCCCAGCAGCCCACAACTGTGCAGGTACAGGGGCAGCAACAGGGTCAACAGGGCTCTGGGAGTGCAACCATTCAGCCAAGCCAGATCATCATTGGACAACCGCAACAGGGACAGGTAAGGAGTTCACCCACTCTAGGGAGCTGCAAAAAGTTTTATTAAAGAAAAATGTTCCCTTTGAATCAAACTGTCCTATAGGATCTGTGCCCCATGGTCTCCTTCAAAGCCTTAGCAATCATGTGTTCATGAACACTAAGTGCCAGTTCCTTGTCTGATTAAATATTTGCTGGGATTTGAGTAATTTCAATTCCCAGCTGTTTGGGACCAAAACCCTTGAACTCCATGATGTGATTGCAGTGAGAAAGGATGGCTCAAAACTCTTTGCAAAGTATTTTGGGTTTGGCTGCACCCAGACTGTTTGACCGCTGTAAACTCACATTATCAACATAATTCAGGATTTTAAAAAGAAGTGTTATGATCTGTGCTTTGCTAGACATTTAGGAATTCCAAACTGCAGCTTTCCCGATGGTTCACAGGGCAGCCATGCATATTGCTATGTTGTACGGTCTGAGGTCTGCAAGTGACCTTGGCGCCCCTTGCCTAGAGGAAGCAAATTCAGCCAGAATTCCATCTACTAGTTTTGCGGCCTCTGCTGCAAAGTGCATGAGCATTGAATTCAGGTGATGACGCAGCTGGACTTGGCTATTATTCCTCTACCTTTTGCTCTCTCCCACTCATCCCTGGTCATGTAGTTCAAAAGCCAGGCTGGAGCACAATGACCTGCCAATTGGATAGGGTCTCAGAGAGCTGGAGACATGTGGAATTCTCCCCACAACAGATTTGGAAAAGGGAGAACATTGGCCCATGAGAAATTCTAATTGAAATTGTGGTACATCGGGCAGCTGAGGCCAGCAATCATGGTTCTTCCAGCTCACTCTCAGGCAAGTCCAGTTGGCTGTGCTTTTGCTGATTGCTGATGAAACTTTCTTTGCCACTTTTGACTTCTTATTATGTAGTTGAGACTTTGCCATGTAATCCAGGAGCTTTGGTCAGAATTGGATTCATTTTATTTTACAGAATTCAGTTCATTTTATATTTTTATGTAAAGCTGAGATGTATATTTATTTTTGGACAATTTTTCACATTCCTAAGTCTGAACATATTGCCATGTCTGTGAAAATCTATAATAGCCCAGTATGGTCCCAAAATGATGAACCCAATGGCTTGTAGGCCATGGGAGAGGGGTTAATCAGTATGAGCACCCTGCTGTTTATTGAATAGAATATTGTGCTGTAGATTACTGGTCATATTTGCTAACTGATACAATTTTTATGTAATGAAATCTGAGCTGCAGAGGGGCCAATGGTTTGGCATGTTGCATTCACAGGTGGTGCAAGGAGCTACGGTCCAGCAGTTGCAGCAAGTCCAGGTTGCACAGTCTCAGACTACAGCATCATCCATTACGGTAATGTGACTCCCAGTGGAAAAGCAGCATGTGTACTTTTTTCTTTGAGCTTGCTCTGTTTATGTTCTCCCTGCCTTGATGTACAGCATGATGCTAATAACATGTAACCTAAGTTCTGGAATTCCCCTCCTAATCCCATGCCACCTTTCTTCACCCTTTAACGCACTCCTTAAAACCTACCCTTTAGACCAGGCTTACCTGTCCTAATGGCTCCTAATTTGGCACGATATTACATTTGGATTGATAATGCTCCTGTGAAACAACTTCAGATGTTTTACGATGTTAAAGGTGCTACATAAACACAAAGTGCTGTTGTAATAGCTTCATGGCAGTATGGTACATGATTTGTTCTGGGAAAGTGGGCTGTACTTACACAGGATGGTTTCTCTCAAACCAAAATGGTCTCTGTTCTCAAGATTTACTGTTCTGCTGTGAAGGATTAGCAGCCACCCAGCTGAAACCATACACTCCGCATTGTCACTGAAGTAAGGCATACATAAAATGTTTCTGTTATATCCACTTGAACTGTGAGAAAGACTGGCAGCAGACTTTTTATCCTTTTGTTCCTGGTGAATGCATTGTGAGATATATATCAGTGGGAGTACTATAGTATTAGTTACAGGATTGTTCATAGTGCTGGGGTCACCTGAGACCATGAATTGAGGTTAGCACAAGATGTGTATGGTACAGACTATTGTGTATCAGTACCAAATGTAAATGCACCTAAATTCAAAACTGCGCACACAGCAGTTTACCTGCAAAAATAAAGATTTATGATGCTCAGCATTTTCTGGTGGGCACAATACTATATTTAAGATAGTCTTGTTCAAATGCAGTTTAATTATTTTATAGCCTGTGGAATTTCCCACCCAGCAAATAATGGAGGTTAGCAGATAAATGGGAATCTCCCTGTAAATGATTTGACACAGTTAAACTTTTAATTGGTCTGCTTAGATTAAATTACCTGATCAAATTCCCAGCCTATGCAGAAAGAGCCCTGTTTTGTAATCGTAAAGGAAAACACTGGCACCCTACTCCTACTGATCTCCCTGGCTGCTGCTGGTATCATGACCCCAATCTGAGTATCACAGCCATTAGAATCATACACCACAGGAGGAGAATATTCGATCCATCGTGCCTGGGCTAGCCTTTTGAAAGAACTATCCAAATAATGCTACTTGCATGCACTCCCCATAAACATGCAATTTTTTTTCCTTTTCAGGTATTTATCCAATCTTGAAAATTACCATTGAAACTGTTTCAGGCAGCACATTCCAGATCACTATTCACTTCATAAAAAGATTTGTCCTCATCTCACCTCTGGCACTTTTGCCAATTACCTTAAATCTGTGCCTCTGATTACTGACCTTCCCATCACTGGATAGAGTTTCTCCCTTTGTACTCTATCAAAGCTCCTCAAAACTTTGAAAAGTAAATTCTACTGGAAACTATACATTTGGATAACTACCTACCTGGCTGCATCACAAAACCAGTTTCCATTAAAATCAGCTTTAAACCACCCAGTTGTGTTTTAACTGAATTATGGCAGGAATTCCAGGAACAATTTATAGGCAACAAGGTCCCATTTACAGTTTTCAACAAATGTGCAGGGTGTAACTGCTACAGAAAATGAACCTTTTCCTTTCTCTTTCCTTGCATTTCCCTTCTTTACCTTAAACTTAGAACTAGAACATTGAAAAATTGCCTGTCGTACAAGATGCCTCTGGCTTGTCTTCACAAGTATTGAGCAATTATAATTTGTGGCATATTCTTTCCAAATTTAGTTTGTGTTACCTGCAATGTTTCCTATCCTTTCTCGGGTGCTGAGAGACTTGTTGAGTATTTCGAGCGCTTCCTATCTTTATCCCAAATTTATTGGCAGTTACTAGTAGGTGTGGGATATACCAGCAGTTAATATGAAAGCAATGTGCTCCCAACAGGGTAGTGGAGTGAACTCAAATCTCAGACTCAGCTTTGCTTCTTCTGGGTTTTGTATGGGGGAAGAGGGGGACATGTTGGGACCTATTTTAGGACTGGGAATTTAAGACTCTGTCTGAAGCTTAAGGCTTTGTCTTTTGCAGAGGTAAAACAAAGTACTCTCCAGGCAGCCCTTTCTTTCTCAGTCAGGATCCTTTTAGGATTTAGAAGGAATGTGGAAGGAACAAGATTAGAAATGACCATTTTCACACTCTACCAGCACTTTATGCATCTATTATTGAGATCCAGATGGTGCTCCCACTCATTGCATTTTGGATACTGACTGTTGACTGGTCTTGTATTGCTGTGGCTGGGTTCTGTTTGCTCACAGTATTACAAGTACAATTGTCGGCCAGAATTTTCCAGCACCCCCGCTCCCTGGCAGCGGGTTCTCTTCCCCCCACCCCACCCCCCCCCCCCCCCCCCCCACCCCACCGGCTGCAGGGCTGGCGAGCCTTTGAAATCTCAGTTCAAATCGGCAGGACCAGAAGGTCCCGCCAGTGTGAGGGGCTGGAAAATTCCGGCTTTCAAATCTCTACTTTGAAAACCAATGATGCAGTGCAACCCATGCCACAAGTGAGCAGTGTGATGAAGATAACTTCTGATCATGTTTCCTTTTGTCTTAAAGCAAACCCTAATGCTTCTGGAGGGATTCTGTTCCATACTAAATACCTGCAGTTGGCTACTTTATTTTCACTCGATAAATCTCAGTCTCCTGATCCATCATCTTTAGTACATTTAAATCACATTCCAAGAAGCTGGTGGTGGGATGGCTGCTCAACAGGTAGCTCCACAATTGACAGGAGATTTAAAATTGCTGTTTGAAGGGAAGGCTGCTTCATCACTTGAAACGTGGTTTTAAAAATGCCACCATCAACTTGACGGGAAAGTGGAGGTGTCTCTTGTGCATAGTACAACGAATAAGCGTTTATATATATCTACTTGGGATAAGAGGAAGGATTTGATCCACTATTCCTGTATCTACTGCCTGGTTGTTGGTTCATAGAATCATAGATTGGAAGGCCATTCAGCATTGTGTCTATGCTGGCTCTCTGAAGGAGCAATTCACCTAGAGCCACTTGATGCCTTCTCCCTGTGGTCCTGCACATTTTTTTTTCTTTTCAAATAATCCAATTTCCCCCTTGAATACCTTGATTGAACCTGCCTTCACCACACTCTTGAAGTGCATTCCAGATTCTAACCACTCGCTGCATTAAAAAAATTTCTCCTTGTCGCCATTGCTTCTTTTGGCAATAACCTTTAAACATGTACCCTTTGGTTGTCGACCCTTGCGCCAAAGGGAAAGTTTTTTTCCCTATCTACTCTGTCCATAACAATTATGATTTTGAATACCTCTATCAAATCTCTCCTCAACCTTCTCCTGAAGGGAACAGTCCCACCTTCTTTAATCTATATACGTAACTGAAATTCTTCATCCCTAGAACCATTCTAATGAATCTTCTCTGCACTCCCTCCAGTGCCTTCACATTGTTCCTAAAGTGCGATGCTCTCAACTGAATGCAATACTCTAGTTGAGGCCAAACCAGTATTTTATACAAGTTTAACATAACTGTCTTGCTCTTGTACTTCATGCCCTGATTGATAAAACCCAGGAGGCCGTGTACTTTATTAACTGTGTTATAAACAGATGAGAAGGAACTCCCCTCTATTCAGCCTCTCCAGTTGGTCACAACAAAAGCTTAAGTTTTTTTTTCACGGCAATATGCCTTTTCCAAATCAGAATGTATTTACCTATTTATGCAGTGAGCAATGAGGAGCCAGTCAAACAAGGTTTTCTTGAGTTAAAGAAAGAGCAAGTTTATTAACCACTAAACCTGAAGGAAAAAAAAAATCACGACGTCTCACATATACGCAGGTACCAGAAATAAGGGAATTTAGAATCCAGTTTAAAAAAAAAAGTTTGCTGTATATTCTTATAAGTGTCCTTTGCTTGTCCTTGAGGCAAAGATTGTTAAACGTTACTGCTGATTTAGGTTAGCTGGTTTCTTGGATGCAGTCAGAAGTAGAAGATGTTTCAATTATTCGAGATCTCTGTTCACTGGAATGTTTCTGGCTTAAACAGGTGATGCACACTTTTTCCACAAGAGAGAGAGCCTGTTTCCTGTACTGAAAACTTTCCTGATGCTTAACTTGTGTCATTCTGCAGTGGCTGCAGGCCTGGCCAGTTATACTTCACCCATTGTGTATTTCTAAGGGGTTTTCAGTGGATCTGTCTGTGTCAGCCATTGTTTCAATATCCAGCACTTTGCATTTTAATGTCTTTCCACTTTCTTAGCTGTGATGAGTTTTGTTGGATCTTTGAATTATAGGAATTGTCCCTCTCTTCACACTCCCCTGAGTGTGTCCTGTTTGCTTTCTCACCTTCACTTTGGAAGGTGGTCTTGCATTTTAAGTAGTTTGTTCTGTCCCATTTCAAATTGCAAAATTCCAGTCAGTTGAAAGTTGAAAATTCTTATGTTCAAAAATAAAGGGGCATAGCCTCATGACAACTGCTCTCTCAACTTGACTTATCCTGCCACCTTCTGTGACTTTTTCACATATACCCTTTGATCCCTCTGCCCCTGCACCCCCTTCAGAATTGTTCCCTTTATTTTATATTGCCTCTCTGCATTCTTCATACCAAAATAAATCACTTCACATTTCTCTGAATTAAATTTCATCTGGTATTTGCTTGTCCATTCCACCAACCTGTCTATAACCTTTTGATGTTCTATACTATCCTCCTCACAGTTCATAATACTTCTAAATTTTGTCTGGTCTGAAAATACATCAATGTCTGGGTCATTTAATATTTATCAAAAAGAGCAAGGATCCTAACACTGATCCCTGGGGAACTCCACTATAAACCTTCCTCCAGTCCAAAAAATTTTCATTAACCACTCCTCTGTTTCTTGTCACTTAGTCAGTTTCCTATCCATGCTGCTACTGTCTCTTTTATTCCATGAGCTATAACTTTGGTCACAAGTCTATTGTGCAGTACTTTTCAAAATGCTTTTTAGAAGTCCATGTACCCACGCCAACAGCATTACCCTCATCAATCCTCTCTGTTACCTCATCAAAAAACTCCAAGTTAGTTAAACACAATTTGCCCTTAACAAATCCATGCTGAATTTCCTTGATTAACCTGCATTTGCCCAAGTGACTGTTAATTTTGGTTGATTTAGTGTCATTGACAACAACTGTGCCAAGACACCTGTGGATACAGTAAAACCTGAACTCAGCCAATAAAATATTCACTTCTCCCTTAAATTTCATTGTAAATAAAACAAAAAAGCTTGCCTGTACTTCCTTCTAGAAGCAACATGAGATTAAGGCTGTTGCTCACATGCTGTTTTGTTGCAGAGTGCCCCGGTGACGATGCAGGTTGGCGATGGGCAACAGGTGCAGATTGTTCCAGCACAGAACCAAACGCAGCAGACTCAATCCAACTCAGGACAGACCATGCAGGTCATGCAGCAAATCATCACCAACACTGGTGAGATACAGCAAATACCGGTATGTACAGCTCTTTGGGATCACTTTGTAAAATTATGAAATAAACTGATCTTGGTGACGGTTTGTTTCCCCCAAATATGAACTGCTGGCTGGAAGCCACCTGTACAGCCCTTGCCAATCAGGAGAATAGTGATGAGGTGTTCCCTATTTCCCAGTTTGAGTGGGTGAGAATACTGTTTAAATATATTGATTTGCATGCTCTCCCTGTACATGTTGCTACCAGACCTTGTATGTCTCCGCTGATTTCCTGAGGCTCTCGGTACTGAACTCCCAAATAGCTTGCAGGTCCATACAATGATGTAAAATCAATAAAAGCTGGAAACGCAGCTTCTGCATCTTAGCAGAGATAATTGAGACCCAACGGACTTTTGGCTGTGTAGCCTGGTGAGGAATAGGCAGGGATAACAATAGCACTATGTGAACAAACAATACTATTTGTGAATAACTGAAGAAATTGGAGTGATGGAATTTGGACGTTGACTATGAAATTAAAACAAATGAAAAAGACAATGTAGCTGAAGTCTAACATTGCAAGTTGCCTTGGACATAAAATGACATTTTTGTTCCTAAATTTTTGAATTTTATTGGGCCAGCCAAAGACAGTGACAGAGAGTGAATGGGCAGCTTAAAGTAGTAAAAACAAAGAACTGCGGATGCTGGAAATCCAAAACAAAAACAGAATTACCTGGAAAAACTCAGCAGGTCTGGCAGCATCGGCGGAGAAGAAAAGAGTTGATGTTCAACAAAAAACTTCATAAAAACCCATCCGGCTCACTAATGCCCTTTAGGGAAGGAAATTTGCTGTCCACACCTGGCCTGGCCTAATAAGCAACTCCAGACCCACAGCAACGTGGATGTCCCTTAATGTCCCTGAAACAGCCGAGCAAACCGCTGGATTGCACCAAACCGCTGCAAAGTCAAAAAGGAATAAAACCAGACGGATCGCCTGGCATCGACCTAGGCACCAGAAATGACAATGGTAAACCCAATCCTGTCTACACTGCAAAGCCCTTCTTACTATCATCTGGAGGCTGATGCCAAAATTGGGAGAGTAGCACCACAGATAACCAAGCATCAGCCTGACATAGTCATGCTCACAGAATCATATCTCTCAGATAGTGTCCCTGACACCACCATCATCACCATCCCTGGGTATGTCGTATCTCATCGGCAGCAGTGATGGCAGCACAATGACACGCGGTTGGGAGGGAATTTCCCTGGGATTCATTTGACACATCAGACTTCACGGGGTCTGGAGTCAATGGCATCAGGTCAAACATGGGCAAGGAAACTGCCTGCTGATTAGCAATGACCCACCTCCATCCCCACTCCCTTAGCTGATGAATCAGTACTACTCCATATTAACCACCAGTTGGAAGAAGCACTGAGGGTGGTAAGGGCCCAGAATGTACTCTGGGCAGGGGATTTCAATGCCCAAGACCAAGAGTGGCTTGGTACTACCACTACTGACTGAGCTGGCCAAGTCGTGAAGGACTTATCTGCCAAACTGGGCCTGCACTAAGAGGTGAGGAAACCAACGTGAGGGCTACTTAACGTCATCCTCCCCAATCTACTTGTCACAAATGAATTTGTTCATGTTGTATTGGTAGGAATTATGGCCACATTTTTTTGTGGAGACGTAGTCCCGTCTTCACATTGAGGATATCCACCATCGTGTTGTGTGGCACTACTTTTGTGCTAAATGAGGTATATTTAGAATAGACCTATCAACTCAAAACTGGCATCCATGAGGCGCTGTAAGCCATCAGCAGCAGCAGAATTGTATTCAACCACAATCCATAACCTCATGACCTGCATATCCCTCACTTTTAACATTACTGTCAAGCTGGGGAATCAATCTTGTTTATATGAAGAGTGCAAAGTAGCATGCCATGAGCAGCACCAGGCATACCTAAAATTGAGGTGTTAAACTGGTGAAACAACAACAGAGGACTACATGCTTACAAGAGTGGTGGAAGCAGCACGAGATACACAGTGTTATGATCCCAGCTGATGTTAATACTGAAAAAGTTAGACCCCAAAGTGAAACCTGGCTTGGTAGATCCTAACTTTTTATTTTAGAAACCATGTTCACATATTCACAAGAGTCTGCCAGTATACTGTTAAGCAAGAAAAAAATGAACTATATTACACTAGAGGTTGGAAAGATTTCAATACGGATATCAGAAAATTATTCAAACTCATACTAATCCTTTTACCCCAGCAACCCTTACAGACACGCAACCCCAGTGAAAATTTACCATTGCCTCAACACCAATGTTTTTTGCTTGGGTTAGCTTAGTTTCATATAGTTTTCTTCTGGTGGACTGCTGAGCATTCACTAGATGCTTTCTTCAGCTGGCATCTCTCCCTGAGCCTCCCAAAAACTACAATCTAAGCTCACTATTATTTCAACTTTAGAGCAGACACACAAGCTCCCTAAACTCAATTCCCCAGCAGGTTTGCAGGATCTCTTATTAGAGAGATTAGACCTTCTGACTCTACTCTCTGTATACACACACTAACTGACCGCCCTTCTGTGTTTCCCTGGACCCCTGTCACTTGGCAACAGCATAGTTTTTCTACATTTTTTAAACTTCACTAAACTACTAAGGCCTTGGTAACCCATCTCTTCACTTCAAGAGTTGTAAAACCTCATCAACAATGCATGTATGCAAGTAGGACCCCAGACTTCCTGGGTCCCAGCTCACAAAAACCTCTAACTGATACTAAAATACCAGGCTTCACCCAAGTACAAAATATAAATTAAAATTAAAGCTATACATTGTTCCTAACACCTCCCCACAGAAAAAAATGAAAATTTATCTTTGACAGGTATTTTCATTTTCTGTTGCAATTTGCTCATTTTTTTTACTTATACAGATTTTACTGTAGCAGTAACAATGTAATTACATCAAATACACAAGGACTTTTCCAGATAAATCATATTTTACACAAGTCCATTTTGATCATGACATTCTGGTTCCTCCATGTTTGCTCTTGATAAAGTATCTGCTATGATATTGTCTCTTCCCGCTACATGAATGATTTTCAAATTATGTGGTTGTTAAACTTCAACAAAATTGTCTCAGATTCTTGGTATGAAACTTTGCTAAAAATGTTAAAGGATTATTGTCTGTATAAAGAACAGTCTCAGCAGATATGTAGACTTCAAAATGTTGTCAAGCCAACACCAAGCTCAAAGTTTTTTTTTCCATTGAGTATTTCAGCAGGCAAGGGTTTAACTTTTTTGAGAAAAGTAACTGGCTGGCTGTTCGATCTCCATCTCATTGTCCTGTAATAAAACTGCAGCAACATCTAAGGCACTGACATCAACAGCCAGTTTAAATGGCTTTGCATAATTTGGTGCTGTTGAAACCAGTGCAATAGTCAGTACAGCTTTCAAGCTGTCAAAGACACTTGACACTCCTCTGCCCATTCAAATTTCTTGCCTTTCCTTTAAAAAGCTTGTCAGGGGAGCCACTACAGTGCTGAAATTTGGAACAAACTTCCGATAGAATCCACTTATGCCTATATACCGCAGAATCTCTTGTTTTGTCTTAGACACTGGAAAATCCAAGCTAGCCTTATTTTTGCCTTTCTAGGTGCTACTTGGCCTTGTCCCACAGTGTAGCCCAAATATGTCACTTTTGCTTTGGCAAATTCATTTTTTGCCAAGTTTATGACCAAATTGTTTCTTTGTAACCGTTCAAACAGTTCATTCAAGTGTTGTAAATGTTCCTCCCAGATTTGGCTGAATGCTACCAGATTATCAATATATTCAACACAGTTGCATAATCCTTCAACGACCTTGTTGGTTAATGTTTGAAAAGTTGCTGATGCTTTCTTCATTCCGAAAGACATAACTTTACATTGATAAAAGTCCATCCGGGGCCTCAAAAGCTGATATTTCTTTGGCCATATCTGTCAGTGAAATTTGCCAATATCCCTTTGGTAAATCAAGCTTTGTAACGAACATTGCTTGTCCAATCTTCTCGATACAGTCTTCTAATCATGGAATTGATATGAATCCACCTTGGTTACCGCATTGACTTTGTGATAATCTATATATAATTGCTGCGACTCATCTGGTCTTGGTACCAATACAATAGGTAAGCTTCAGTGTGGCTTGGTTCAATAATGTAATTTTTCCATCATGAACTTGTTTCTTCCCTCAGTTGGGCTAACTTATCTGGATTGAGCCTGTAAGGATGTTACTTTATGGGTAATACATCTCCCACATTAACATCATGTATGGCCAAAGACTTTTTCCCAGGTCTATTTGCATAAATTGAGTTTGTGATAGCTTTCGTAAGTCACCATGGCAGTTTTGAGCACTGCCGTATTTACCAATCTGATTACTGGAGGGTCAACTTCAGAATTTTCAACTCCTGATTCATTCTCGAACTGCTCTGATATTATTATTTCACTCCCTATTTCTTTTAATACTCTAAATGCACTCCTGTCCTGACTATCTTCCCTGTCATAATATCACTTTATCATATTAACGTGACACACTCGCTGATTTTTCTTCCTGTCTGGCATACTCACTATATAATTTACATCCTTGAGTTTCTTTTAGACTTGATATGGTCCAGTGAACCTCACTTTTAACGGTTCACTAGAGACAGGTAACAACACTAACACTTGTCTCCGGCAATAACATTTGGAGCTTTGGCATTTTTATCTGCTCTAGCTTTCATTGTTTGCTCAGCGATTTTCAAATGCTTCTTGGCCAACTCGCACGCTTCGGTTAATCTTTCCTGGAAATTTGACGCAAGTCAAAAGTATAGTCTCTGAGCCTTGGTTTATATTTTTTTCTTTAATTAGTTTAAGGGGTCTTTTCACCTCATGTCCATATATCAGTTCAAAAGGACTGAATCCTGTGGAATCATTAGGGGCATCTCTAATGGGAAACAGTAAAAAATGGAATTTCTTTATTTCAATCATTATTCAATGACATTCCTGACAATAGGCTTTAGTCATTTAAAGTTTAATGCTACCTTTTTAATGCTCCTTGAGATTGTGGATGATAAGTTGAAGATTTAAGTTTTCTTCCCAACCTATTCTTTATTTCTTTGAATATTTGTGACATACAATCGCATCAAGGCTCAAATTTTATCTTCTTAGATAATCCATATCTTGTAAAGATTTGAACTAACTTTTCACCTACCATTTTTGTTGTAATTTTCCGCAAAGGCACTGCCTCAGGAAATCTTGTTGAACCATCCATAATTGCTAAAACCAGAAGTGGGAATCAGTACCTTTTAAGTGGGCTGCTACATAATCTATTAAGACCCAGCTAAATGGTTCTTCAAAAGCTGGTATCAGAATCAAGGGAAAAGCAAACTACTGCGGATGCTGAAAATCTGAAGCAAAAACAAAATTTTGGTGAAACTCAGGCGTAACAGCATCTGTGGAGAGAGAGAAACAGAGTTAATGTTTCGAGTTCATAAGACCCTTCCGAGCTGAAGAGAAGTGGAAATGTGAAATCCCCTTTCTAACCCCCTTTCTATCCCATTTTCTATCCTTTTATTTTCCCCACCAATGCCCCCTCCCCCCTCACCCCATTTCCTACAGGGCCATCTATTACTTGTTCCATGTTGTTCTTTCACATGATGCTACCCTTGTTCTGCTATTATCACATTCTGCTTTCTTACCTTTATGCCACTGTCAGCACTTTTTTTTAGCACTAACCACTACCTTTAACACTCCCTTTGTCCTTTAGTTCATGACATCTTTGTCAATCACTCCTTTGTCTCCACCTATCCCTGGCCTTCTATCCAGCTCCACCTGCCCACCCCACTATAAACAGTATAGGCTGAATTTTTCCCCCATCTGGGATGATGTGCAGGGGCGGGTGGGAATGCGCGCGAACCCGATCGGCGCCCCGATCGGGTGCGCGCCGCCATTTTACATGGACGGGCCAATTAAGGCCCACCCAGCGTGACGCACACCTGAGAGCGCTGTGAACTCCCTGTGCGGGCGAGAGGGGGGATATTCCCTGAGCCGGGGCCTGCGTTCTTTTGCACGTGGGTGCAAAAGAGCACAGAAATGTGCCTCAGGGAGATTACTTTAATTTCTGAAAAATTTAATAAAGGAAAAAAAAATTTTAAGGACATGTCCCCCTCATGTGAAATTGTCACATGAGCTGGGACATATCCATTAAACTTTTTCAAAATTTTTTATTTAATTAATAAATCCTTCATCAAACCTCATCCTGCCTGTGGATGAGGATTCATGAAAAAATGCGAAGGCTGCCAGGGCTCTTCGCCTGCCGCCAACCTTAAGGTTGGACGGGCAGCCTTCTTAACCACTTTAATTACTTTTTTAATAGCTTAACACGCAGCTGCGTGCCCGCCGAACTGACAATCTAAATGATGTCGGGAGACATGCCCAACGTCACCGTGCATCATTTTACAAGTCGGCAAGTGGGCCCAGTCCCTGCTCACCGACCCAAAAATTCTGTCCTATAAATTTAATCATATTTCCACTTCTCTTCAGCTCTGAAGAAGGGTCATATAGACTCGAAATATTAACTCCGTTTCTCTCTCCACAGATACTGCCAGACCTGCTGAGTTTTTCCAGCATTTTCTGTTTTTGCATCGGAATTAAAGGAGCAGGTTTATGGGGTTTTCCCACTTCCTAACATGTATGATATGTCTGGCAGAATTCAGCCACATTTTTAATGAATCCTGGCCAATAAATATGTTTCTGTATTTTACTCTGTATTTTCCTAATACGTAAGTGACCTGCCACTGGAATTTCATGAGCCTCTTGTAAAATTTCATTCTGATACCCAGATGGAGCTACCACCTGATGAACTGCTCCCTATCCCTCATCAGCTGGTATTTGAGGTGGCCTCCACTTCCTCATCAGCACTTTGTCTTTTAAATAATAACACTCACATATTGGTTCTGATTTGGTCTCTTAGTAGGCTGTTTGATCCAGCTCTTTGAACTCAGGATCAGCCTGTTGCTAAACACATCAGCCTCATTCTCTTTACTTTTCTTCTTTTTATTTAATTTTTCGAAAATAGCGTCAGATAGCTGAATTTCTACATCTCCCTTTTTTGTATAATTTCTTCCTCTTCCTGTCTATTTTATGGGCCTGAGATCTAGTCACAACACAGGGAACAATCCAGGATGTTCCTGCTGTAGCATCTGCATCACTTTTAGGTTCTAATCTATCTCCTTTATTATTTTGATGTTTTTCTGTTTGTCCCCTAGAACCTTTTTCCATCCCCAGCTTTTCTATTCCTCTAGTTTCCTTTTGATTCCCATGTTACCATTTCCCCACATGTAACTGTCTGTAAGACACTAGGTATCAGCCAAAACTGTTGCTTCTCGGATCTTAAATACTTGATGCTCATCTAAATAAGTTCTAATGGTTACTGGAATACTATTTCGGAATTCTTCCATAATCATGGTTTCCCCCACGTTCTCAAAAGTTTTTTCTAACTTCAGTGATCAAAATCACTGATCCCATAGCATTTCTCTTCCTCTTTCAAATTCTGCAAATGTCTGATTAGGTTTCTTTCTTAAAGTCCTAAATTTTAATTGATAAGCCTCAGGGGCAAGCTCATAGTATTGAGTATTGTCCTTTTAACTGTTTCATAGTCTGCAGACTGTTCCACTGACAGACTAGTGTGTAGGTTCATAGCTGTACTTGACAGGACACTTTGTAACATTAAGATCCAAGCATCGTTTGGCCATTCAACTTCACAGCTATCTTTTCAAATGAAGTGAAATATTTTTCAACTCCACCCTCTGAAAATTTAGCATTAACCGAAGATTGTTGGTTAATTCAAATTTCACAGTGGAATCAGGATCACTCTCTGAACCAGTCTCTCCTCTTTCTTCCTTTAGACTTTGCTCTAGCCAAGGTATGTTATCTGATTTAATTCTCTTTGGAACTTGAGCTCAACCGTTCGCATTTTCACTTCTTTCAATTTTTCTTTTCCTTTCTCCTCTCTCCAATTTGAGCTTTTTCACTTCCATTTCTTTTGCTCTTCCTTTTTCTTTCTCCTTTCTTTCTAATTCGAGTTTTTTCATTTCTCTTTCTCTTTTTCCTCCAATTTAAGTTTTTTATCCCTTTTTCTTTTGCTATCTCAAACTGCTTCATTTGCAATTGAATTTTTGCTAACTCTAGCTGTGACACACCAATTTCAGGTGTTTCATAATTTAATTCCAAACACTGGGTAATTACTTTGATTATATCATCCTTACAAAATCCTGCTTTTATTTCTACCATCAATTTATCTGCCATAGTCAAGGATTTTAAATAATATACTGTTACATCTTCTACTCCCAGAAAAATCTTGGCAACAGTGAAAGCCATTTTTTTGAATTCAAACTAGTGCAATATACTTCACTGCAAATCCTGTTTCTATGCCCAGTACCTCCATGTACTCATTTCTTTAAGGATTCACAGATCCCACTGAAATTCAAGGATTTTGATCCTGCAAGAACCCTCACTTTGGTATGATCCCAGTTGATGCTAGTACTGGGCAAGTCATATCCCAGAATGAAACCTGCCCCTTGGTACATCCTAACTTTGTTTTAGAAACCCTGGAGGTCAGTTACTGAACACATTCACAAGAGTCTGCCAGCTGTTTATTACTGTTTATTAAACAAGATAAAATGAACTAAATTACACTATACAAACTGGTTGGAAAGATTTCAGTACAGATATAGAAAATGGTTCAAACACTTACTATTGCTTTTATCCCAGCAACCCTTAAAGACACAAAACCCCAGTGAAGATTTATCATTACCTCAATACCAAGTTTCTTGTTTGGGTTAGCTCAATTTCAAACAGGAGAGGTGATGGCGTAGTGGTATTGTCACTGAACTAGTAACCCAGAGACCCAGAGTAATGATCTGGGTTTGAACCCACCATGGTGGATGGTGGAATTTGAATTCAGTAAAAAATCTGAAATTAAAAGTCTAATAATGACCACAAAACCATTGTTGTTTGTTGTAAAAACTCACTCATGTCCTTTAGGGAAGGAATTTTTATTTTTATTCACGGGATGTGGGCTTTGCTGGTTGGGCCAGCACTTATTGCCCATCCCTAGTTGCCTTTGAGAAGATGGTGGTGAGCTGCCTTCTTGAACTGCTGCAGTCCATGTGGTGTAGGTATACCCACAGTGCTGTTAAGAAGAGAGTTCCAGGATTTTGACTCAGTGACAGTGAAGGAACGGCGATATATTTCCAAGTCAGGATGGTGAGTGGCTTGGGGGAGAACTTCCAGGTGGTGGTGTTCCCATCTACCTGCTGCCCTCGTCTTTTTAGATGGTAGTGCTCCTCCCCTGGTCTGGCATACATGTGACCCCAGATCTACAGCAATGTGTTGACCTCTTAACTGTCCTCTGAAATGGCTGCAAGCCACTCAGTTCATGGGCAAATAGGGATGGACAACAAATGCTGGCCTTGCCAGCAATACCCACATCCCGTCAAAGAATTAAAAAGAAGTTTTCTTCCGGCAGACTGCTGAGCATTCACTAGATGCTTTTCTTCAGCTGGTGTCTCTCCCTGAGACACCCAAAAAGGACGACAGTAAACTAACCAAATCGCAAGGATCTCCAACGAAACTGCCAGCGTCGGGATAGGGAAAGCCATCGCGAATTCAGCAGCAAGGGAATGACTGCAGTTAGGAATTGGAAGGAAAGGCGCCAATGGAGAACCAAGACAGTCGATTTAAAGTAACGCAATCGTGGAAAGGGGTCCCACTTCTACCTGACTTCTTTGACCACATAGAAGGGCCCGACCAAGCAGCACACTAGAAAAACTTGGCATTGTAGGTTCAACAGGTATAGGACCACTTCAGGGTTAGCTCAGAAGCCTGATAAAGAGCAGGTTAGCACATTTCTGTCATCTGCTTTGCTGCCAATGACATTCTCATATGACAGGATGTTAATGAAGATGCAGCAACCTGCAAAGGCCTTCGATTTGTATTTCAGTTTCCAGAGGATCATTATTATAGATTAGCAAGGATTAACAGGCGCAGTCCAGAATCAAGAGAAAGTATTGATTTTTTTTTTCGTTAATGACCTGTGTAGTTTGGCTGATAGTATGGGGCTCTGAAGAAGGAACTCATCTGAGACCATATTGTGACCTTAGCTGACTTTCTGCAATCCAGAAAAGAGCTAATATTATCTAAGGTAGTTCAATTCGCAAGACAGGCTGAGCTATGGAAGCAGAATCAAGTTTTAATCGGAGGTGATGTGGAGTCAGACCACTATCTCAGTATAATTTGTGATCAATAGATATACCACCACTAAAAAGCAGACCCAGACGAAGAGTGGGCAGTCACTGCCATTATCCAATGCTCCCATTGTTGCATGAAAACCCCATAAGTGCGAAAAATGTCCCGCCATAAATGCAGTGTCATTCCCGCAGGAGGCAGAGCCATTTTAAATTAGTATGCCGCAACAGAGCCTCCTACTCCCAAAATTTAAAGGCAGACCAATCAGATCAAGCAGGATGCAGGAAATAGAAGATACAGAGGAATACAAAGTTTCTTTCTTGGATGAAGTTGCAAAATTCAGGAGACCTTTTGGAGTTCACATGCCATAGTCAATGTTCACAAAACCAATTTTAAGTTGGACACGGGTGCAGGAGTGTTCATTCTTTCTGATACGGTGCAGTGGATGAAACCTGAGTTTATCCAACCATCCATGACTTGACCGCATGGTCCAGGAGGCACTCCACTGAAGGTGCCAAGGGTAGATGACTGCCACACTTTGTCATAAGGGAAGAAAAATTACAGAAATTCTGTTATCCCAAATCAGGAGTGCTTATTACTGAGCCATAGAACCTGCTCAGATTTGTAACTTCTTTACAAGGTGGAAGATCCAAACAGCCAGGACAAACAGGACAAAGTCGAGAGGGCATTTACAAAATTATTTACTGGTCTGAGGAAGCTCCAAACAGATTACCACATTACTTTACTTTAAAGGCAAATGCCAAGCTGGTGTGTTTCCTTACCCCAGGAAAGGTCCCCCAGCCGCTCTCATAAAAGGTGAGTCAAAAGATTGACTTCATGCTATACCAGGGCATGATATCACCAGTAACACAACTGATTTCATGATGCTCCAGCATGGCACCTGCACCCAAGCAGAACGGCTCACTTCGTATTTGTGTGGACCTCAGGCATTTGAACAAGGCTGTAAAGAGAGAGGTCTACCCCATGGCATCTGTCGACGAAAGCTTGGCAAAATGCATAAGGCTCAGTTTTCACTAACCGAGATGCCAATAGAGATTTCTGGCACCTTTTAGACAAGGAGTCAAAATTGTTAATCATTTATCACAACCTTCAGCTTGTACAAGTTTAACCGCCCACCAATCAAAATTGCCTCAGCGCCCAAGATCCTTCAACGTACCATGACTGGCGTTTTGGAAGGGCTGGATGGAGTTATCTGCCATTTAGATGATAATAATGGATCCATTATTTTGGAGCATGATGCCAAGGTGTGAACAGTGTTACAACATTCACTTAATCATAAATGAGAGTTCTCTAACCCCAGTATCGGCTTCTTGGACCATATTGTTCACGCATCTCACATCCAAGCAGATGGTCAGAAAATGGCAGCCATCAAGTATTTCCACCACCCCTTAACTTAAAGAACTTAATTGTTTTAGGAGCATGGTTAATCAGCTGGATAAGTTCCTGCCCAACCTTGCGCACATTAACAAACTGCTATGACAACTCCTGAAGCAGGACCAGGCCTGGTACTGGAAGGAACATCAGCAGAAGGCATTTGACACAATCAAGAGCATGCTCATGTCAACAGAAATACTGGCCCATTACAACCCAGACCTACCCACCGTAGTTGCGACTGATGCACCATCTATTGGCCTAGAATTATTTGAAATTCAGTGAGAAAGCTCTCTCAGACCAGTATATTGTGCCTCCAGGGCATTGAC
Source organism: Carcharodon carcharias (assembly GCF_017639515.1). Lineage (NCBI taxonomy): Eukaryota > Metazoa > Chordata > Chondrichthyes > Lamniformes > Lamnidae > Carcharodon > Carcharodon carcharias. Next base: position 59,481,001 of record NC_054485.1, read on the forward strand.
AGAAACAGCAGCAGAATGCTGTTATTGAAAGAGGCCTTAGTGATCACATGGGCTTGTGAAAAGTTTTCGCATTATGTCCTGGGGCTCAAATTCACCATCCAAACTGATCATAAGTCATTAGTCACCCAGCTTAACACCGAAGAGTTGGCAGAGATGCCACCCACAGTGAAAGGTTTCAATTAAAGCTCATGAGGTTTCACGCCACTACAGAATTCGTCCAGCTGATGTTTTGTCCCGCATTCCTGGGGAAGCCTACACAGAACGATGTGCACTTCACTGAGGATGTGGAGTCCTGTGTCTCCTTGTCTACTAAGTGCCTTCCAACGACCACCCAGAAACTAGAAGAATTTGAGCAGCCCAGAAAGCTGATGCTGAGTGCACAGATACGGGAGCATTGTACTCCTGGATGACCTGCATCTGTCCCTAGCAATTGTATTTTGAAGCAATACTTTGATCAGCATTGTCATCCTAGTCTCATGGATGACTTGTTAGTCTGCAATGCCAGGGTCCTCAGCTAGACACGCTTTCCAATGATTACACCAGAGACACCTGGGTATCACCAAGTGTGGGACTTCATTCAGTCTGGTGGCCAGGCATCTCCAAAGCTGTTGAGGATATGAGTTCCAATTGTACTACTTGTGCCATCCATAGACAATATGACAAGGAACTACTAATGTCCTCCTTCACATCCCGACCGTGGGAGTGTCTCGGGATGGATTGTTTTGTCTTCAAGGATAAAACCTTTCTTATCATCATTGATTATTACACTCAGTGGATCAATGTCAAATGGCTACATGGGCCCACCTTGGCATGCGGAAATATCCATGCTCAAGGAAATTTTTACCACACATAGCATCACGATTTGGTTTTCTCTGACAGCCCACAGTCCACCAATAACTGCTTCACAGAGACATATGGCTTAGTCCACATCATCAATTCGCCCAGGTACCCACAGGCAAATGATGAGGCTAAAAGAGAGGTCCGTACTCGCAAATTCTTGTTGAATCAAAATGATGATGTCCACCTGGCCTTACTGGGTTACCGGTCCACGCCACTGCAGAATGGTCTGGCTCCATCAGAGTCCACATTGAGTAGGAGCTTATGCACGTAGCTCCTAACTCTTCCACATACAATTCAACCATGTCACAAGGCAACAAAGATAGAAAAGGTGCGGGGAGAAAGAGGACCACTGGCAGGCACACTAGGCCCTGTCGTACAGCTGTCACCACAGTGCGCAGGATCTACCAACACTCTCTCACCAAGGAATTATGTTCAAGACCAGAGCTAGCCCAGCCAGATTTTGAATAGGTTGACTCATCCATGCTCCTACCTGGTGCACACTGACCACGGTGTCCTCTAGTGGAACAGATCTGCACTGGTGTCCCCACCATCAGACAGCCTGTACAGCATTAGACTGACTAACTGGACAACCAGCTAATTTATTGGATGGATCACAGGCCCCTACACAAGAGCCTTGTGCTCCTAACCCTCTCCCAACGGAAGCAAGAACACAATAGGCAAAATGGTCAAGCCACCGCATGGACTGCAGTGCTCAAGAAAGTAGCTCACCACCCTCCTCTCAAGGGCAATTAGGGATGGCCAGTGACACCCACATCCGGTGAAAGAATAAACTAAAAAAGACTTAAGGATCAAGGGGGGTGAGTTGGTCACCCATTTATGTTGAGATGGAGGAGTGAGGATAGAAGTTAGGTTTTGGGATAGATCTGGTTAAAGGCCCTATTGACAACTGCAATGAGGAATCACTGGCCAAGGAAAAGAAGGACTTCCAGAAGTTCTAGTATGGAAGATGGTCATCAAGGCAGATGAGTTGGAGTAACTAGGAGAATGGGATGGAGTCTTTCCAGGCAAATGGGTAGGAGGAAATGCACATAAGATGACTGTGGGGGACTGTCCAACAGTTCTGATTGGCTAACAGCTCCCTCTACAGCCGGGCTGGTCAACTTTGCTTTTTGTTATTTCCTCTATGCTCACTTGGTAAATGCTGTGCTCACTGTGAAAGTCCCAGGTTCATTCCCTGTTCTGTGTTGAGTTAGCTGATGTTACATCTGGAGCAATAGTAGACCTTTCAAAATTGACCTCGGCAACTGTAAAATCAGCTAGGAATTCTCAGTGCTGACTATCTTCCAGTAATCCCTTTTGGAATGTACCCTTGTGCAGCTGTCTGATGATACGGGATCAGGTTTTTTGATCCTCTCCAAGGGTCAAAATTCTGTTGATATTCTCTGTCCAAACCTGCATATATAAGGGCAAGGTAGCAGAGAGAGGCTGGTACCCATGAAATTGGATCCTTGCTTAAAAGACTAGCACTTTGAGAGGAAGCCTTTCAAACATCTCTGAACATGTGCACACATGTTACTATTACAAACGCAAGCAAGTCATTGTCTTCGGGAGAGTTGGGGAAGGAGAAGAGAACACAAGTGTACCTTCCCGTGGAGATGATAACAAGACTTAGATTTTAAAAGCGACGAGCTCGATAGTTTCTACTAATGTTTGATTGTACATTTTTTAGACCCCGTAACTACGATTTCTGAGTGTAACAAGAGAGGAATGTTTTCCACTTGGTTGGTTTTGGAAAATTTCTGCTTGCATTTGAAATTCACTGTGAACCCGAGGTCAAAGGCTCATGAGCAAGTAGTTCGAACTTTCTGCATTTAGTGAGGTGTAGAAAGGTACTGGAAAGTTTTTTTTGTATTTTAAGATGGCCTGTTTAATGAGGTTCTTTCCTTCCGTTGTGATCCTTAGGTGCAGTTGAATGCTGGACAGCTGCAGTATATTCGTCTGGCTCAGCCTGTATCTGGAACACAAGTGGTACAGGGGCAAATCCAGACCCTTGCCCCAGGAAATCCGCAGCAGGTAGGCTGGTATTTTAGTGCACTGAGTCACCCTGGGCTGGGAAATTGGACAATTGGTGTTAAATTACAATTAACCAGTAGTGTTTTGTTTCATTAAACTCATTGGGGTTGACTGAACAGAAATATTTCACAGAGGAGCACAATGAATGCAGTGAGGACTTCTGATCTTGGCAAGCCGATCATTAACCATGTATGCAGCAAAACTGTTCAGGAATTGATTTATAGGAATAAATCATTTGTGATTTAATGTGTCTCTGCACATTTCCTAGAGCAGATTCTTTGTCCAGCCTTGATTACTAGCTCTTTTGTGTATCATTTGAAGGAGTTTTGAAGGCTGAGGTTGGAGAGAGAATGTTATTTTTCACATCTGGAAGCAATAGAAGCTGGTGGCTCAAGTCAGGGATCAGCCTTGTAGCTTTGTTTTATTACAGGGAGTTTTATCTTTTGCCAGACTACTCAAAAAGGCCATTCGCCATCCTGTAGATTTCTGTGTGTTTCAGTCACTTTTGTTCTGGAATAATGTTGTATGATCACATACTAAAATGTTATGATTAAGGAGCAAAGCTATGACCACCATCTACAGAGCCTTAAGCATAGAAGTTCTGAGTGTAGTCAGTTTGCAGTGAGTGCCTGCTGTCCATGTTCGGTTCAGATGGGCACACCTGGCTGTCAGACATCTGCCCAATGTAAGCAATGCAGCAGCTGTGCTACTGTTAGCACAGGAACAGTTTTAAAAGGTTTTCTCTATCTATCAATGACAGAATAGAAACTTGGTTAACAGCAAGCAATTGTGACCCTTCATCCAGTAAACCTTCAACTTACAAGTGACTGCCAGGATGACTGCCTGTGCCTCTAATGACTAGCTGTGTGTTGCTAGGCATTTTTCCCACAGAGGGAAAATTAGATGGCAGAGTCTATCCTTATGCATGTAAATGTAGACTGCTGGGTAGGGAGTTAGGTCACTGCTCCACTACAGAATAATATGTGATCTGGGGAACATAAAAATAAATAAAAGTGGAAGCAGAAATATTGGCTCTACTCTTTTGTATTTGCACCCTGTTTTGGTAAGTGCTTCTCCCATGTATTCTAGGTAGGACAAGCAGAGGTTCAACAGGGACAACAACAACAGCAGCAGCAACAACAGTACAGCCAGTTTACTGACGGACAGGTATGCTGTTATCTTAGTGATCCTGCTTGAATTGCCTCTATTTTTCCACAGATTATCATAAATATTAGTAACTTGAGCAGAGTTTTCTGATTTATACGCAACATGAGCTGGGCACAGGAAACAACAACGGAAAACCCAGTACTGTCAACCTTGCAAAGTCCTCTTTACTAGCATCTAGGGGCTTGTGCCAAAGTTGGGAGAGTGGTCTCACAGGCTCGTCAAGCAACAGCCTGACATAGCCATCCTCACAAAATCATACCTTACAGATAAGGTCCCAGACACCACCATCACCATCCCTGGGTATGTCCTGTCCCACCGACAGGACAGACTCTCGAGGTGGCAGTACAGTGGTATACAGTCAGGAAGGAGTTCCCTGGGAGTTCCCAACATCGACCCTGGACTCCATGAGGCATCAGATCAAACATGGGCAAGGAAACCTCCTGCTGTTTACCACGTACCACCCCCCGAACCCCCGATCATCTGATGAATCGCTACTCCTCCATGTTGAACACCACTTAGAGGAAGCATTGAGGGTGGCAAGGGCACAGAATGTACTCTGGGTGGTGGGGCTTCAATGACCATCACCAAGAATGGTTTGGTAGCACCATTACTGAATGACCTAGTTGAGAACCAAAAAACATAACTACTAGACTGGATCTGTGCTAGGTGGTCAGGCAACCAGCAAGAAGGAGAAACCTAGTTGACCTCATCCTCGCCAATCTACCTGTCACAGGTTATATCTGTCCTTGACAGTATCAGTAGGAATGACCACCTCTCAGTAGGAGTGACCACCTCACAGCCCTTGTGGCGGCAAAATCCCGTCTTCACCTTGAGGATACCCTCCATCATGTTGTGTGGCACTACCAGCATGCTAAAACAGATCTAGCAACTCAAAACTGTGCCTCCAGGAAGTGTTGTGGGCCATCAGCAGCAGCAGAATTGTATATAACCACAATCTGCAACTTCATGGCCCAGCATATCCCAACTCTTCCATTACCATCAACCCTGGTTCAATGAAGAGTGTAGGAAAACTTGCCAGGAGCAGCCCCAGTTATACCTAAAAATGAGGTGTCAATCTGGTGAAGCTAAGGACTACATGCATGCCAAACAGTGGAAGCAGCATACAATAAACAGAGGTAAGCCATCCCACAACCAACGCATCAGATCTCAGCTATGCAGTCCTGCCACATCCAGTCTTGAATGGTGGTGACAGTCAAACAACTCCCTGGAGGAGGAGGCTCCACAAATATCCCCATCCACAACGATGGGGAGCCCAGCACATCAATGCAAAAGATAAGGCTGGAGCATTTGCAACAATATTCAGCTAGGAGTGCCGAGTGGATGATCCATCTCGGCCTCCTGAGGCCCCCAGCATCACAGATGCCAGTCTTCAACTAAGTTTAATTCACTCCGCATGGTATCAAGAAATGGCTGATACTGCAAAAGCTATGGGCCTTGACAGCATTCCAGCAATAGCACTGAAGATTTGTGCTCCAGAACTGGCTGCATCCTTAGCCAAGCTGTTCCAGTCAAGCTGCAACCCTGGCACCTACCTGGCAATGTGGAAAATCGCCCAGGTATGTCCTGTACACAAAAAGCAGGACAAATCCAACCCAGCCAATTACCGCCCCATCAGTCTGCTCTCCATCATCAGTAAAGCGATGGAAGATAGAAATAATCTGCTCACTGATGTTCAGTTTGGGTTCCACCAGGGTCACTCAGCTCCTGACCTCATTACAGCCTTGGTTCAAACATGAACAAAAGAGCTGAATTGAAGAGGTGAGGTGAGTGACTGCCCTTGACATCAAGGTAAGCGTGGCATCGAGGAGCCCTAGCAAAACTGAAGTCAGGGGGAAAACTCTCCACAGGTTGGAGTCATACCTGGCACAAAGGAAGATGGTTGTGGTTGTTCAAAGTCAACCATCTCAGCTCTAGGGCATTACTGCAGGAGTTCCTTGGGGTAGTGTCCTAGGCTCAACTGTCTTCAGCTGCTTCATCAATAACCTTCCCTCCTTCATAATGTCAGAAGTGGAGATGTTCACTGATGGTTGCAGAATGTTCAGCATCATTCGCAACGACTTAGCTACTGAAGCAGTCAGTTCCCATATGCGTTAAGACCTGGACAACATTCAGGCTGGAGCTGATAGTAGCAGGTAGTATTCATGCCAGGCAATTTCCATGTCCAAGAGAGAATCCAACCATCACCCCTTGACGTTCAATGGCATTACCATCACTGAATCCCCCACTATCAACAAGCTGGGATTACCATTGACCAGAAACTGAACTGGACAAACCATATAAGTTTGGTAGCTACAAGAGCAGGTCAGGGGCTAGGAATCCTGCAAAAGTAACTCACCTCCTGACTCCCCAAAGCCTGTCCACTATCTACAGGTCAGGAGTGTGATGGAATAATCTCCACTTGCCTGGGTGAGTGCAGCTCGAACAACATTCAAGAAGCTTGACACCATCCAGGACAAAGCAGCCCTCTTGACTGGCACTCCATCCACCACCTTCTTCTTCCACTCCCTCAACCACCGACGCACAGTGACAGCAGAGCGTATCATCTGCAAGATGCTTTGCAGCAACTCACCAAGGCTCCTTTGACAGCACCTTCCAAACCCGTGACCGCCATCACCTAGGAAGGCAAGGAAAGTAGACATATGGGAACATCACCACCTGCAAGTTCCCTTCCCAGGCACACATCATCCTAACTTGGAACTATATCACCGTTCCTTCACTGGGTCAAAATCCTGGAACTCCCTCCCTAACAGCACTGTGGGTATATCTACACCACAGGGATACAGTGGTTCAAGAAGATGGCTTACCACCACCACCTCAAGGGCAATTAGAAATGGGCAATAAAAATGCTGGCTTAACAATGGGCAATAAAAATGCTGGGTGGGGTGGGGGGGGTGGTAAAAGAGGAGGAGGCATTGCATTATTAGTTAAGGAATCGGTTACTGCAGTAAGGAGAGATTACATCTTGGAGGGGCCATCAAATGAAGCTTTGTGGGTAGAGCTTAGGAATAAAAAGGGGCAGCCACATTGTTAGGTGTTTATTATAGACCCCCAGATAGTCAGCAGAAAACTGAGGAGCAAATATGTGCACAATTTGAGGAGGTGTGTAAAAACAATAACAATAGGATAATTAATTATATTAGGTGATTTCAACTTTCCCAACGTTAATTTGGATAGACATAGTGTTAAGGGCTTGGATGGAGTGGATTTCTTGAAATGTGTACAGGAGAACTTTTTAGGTCAATATGTAGAGGGTCCAACAAGGGACAGCGCAATACTGGCCATAATTCTTGGGAATGAAGCCGGACAGGTGGCTGAGGTGTTGGTGGTGGGGAGCATTTTAGGATAGCGACCACAACATGGTACAATTTAAGCTTGTTATGAACAAAGAAATAGACAAGTTGCAAAAAAATGTTTTGAAGTGGGGGGAGAGTGGATTTTAGTAAAATAAGACAGGATCTGACCAAGGTAGACTGGGAACAGCTACTTGTGGGGAAATCAACAGAGGAGCAGTGGAGGGTGTTCAAAAAGGAAGTGGGGATGGGACAGGCTCAACATGTTCCCTCTAGGGTGATAGGAAGGAGTAACAAGCCCAGAGAACCATGGACCAGAGATATTCATAATACGATGAGAAGGAAAAGAGAGGCTTTTAGCAGGTACAAGGGGAGCAAATCAGCGGAGGCATTAGTGAAATACAGAAAGTGTAGGGTGGAGCTTAAGAAAGCAATTAGGAGAGCAAAGAGGGAATGTGGTAAAAGTAAGGAAAATCCCAAGATATTCTATAAGTATATCAATAGGAAGAGGATAAACAGGGAAAGAGTAGGGCCCGTAAGGGACCAATGGGGCAATCTATGGGTGGAGCCAGAGGACATCGCGAGAGTGTTGAACGAATACTTCGCATCCGTCTTCAGCCAAGAGAATGAGGATGAAGGTATCGAACTCGGGGAGAGAGACTGCAAGATTCTTAAGCAAATTGATATAGGGAGTGACAAGGTATTGGAGGTGTTGGCAGGCTTAAAAGTGGACAAATCTCCAGGTCTGGATGATTTGTGTCCCAGACTGCTGAGGGAGGCAAGGGAGGAGATCGCAGGGGCTCTGACCCAAATTTTTAATTCCTCTCTGGCCACGGGGGAGGTGCCAGAGGACTGCAGAACAGCTAATGTGGTTCCGCTATTTAAGAAGGGTTGTAGAGAGAAGCCAGTGAACTACAGGCCTGTGAGTCTCATGTCAGTGGTAGGGAAACTATGGGAGAAAATACTGAAGGAGAGAATCTATCTCCACTTGGAGAGAAAAGGTTTGATCAGGGATAGTCAGCATGGTTTTGTCAGAGGGAGGTCATGCCTAACAAATTTGATTGAATTTTTTGAGGAGGTGACCAGGTGTGTAGATGAGGGTAGTGCAGTTGATGTAGTTTATATGGATTTCAGCAAAGCCCCCCATGGGAGACTTATAAAGAAGGCAAATGCATTTGGGATACAGGGTAGGATGATAAGGTGGATTCAAAATTGGCTTAGTTGTAGGAGACAGAGGGTGATGATAGAAGGATGCTTTAGTGACTGGAAGCCAGTGTCCAGTGGCGTACCACAGGGATCTCTGCTCGGTCCCCCATTATTCGTCATTTATATGAACAATATAGTCATCTATGTGAGGGGGTAGGGTTAGTAAGTTTGCGGATGACACAAAGATTGGCCGGGTGGTTAACAGTGAGGTTGAGTGTCTTGGGCTACAGGAAGATTTAGACAGGATGGTCAAATGGGCAGATAAGTGGCAGGTGGAATTTAACCCTGAAAAGTGTGAGGTGATACACTTTGGAAGGAGTAATTTGACAAGGAAGTATTCAATGAACGGCATGACACTAGGAAGTTCTGAGGAACAAAGGAACTTTGGCGTATGTGTCCATAGTTCTCTGAAGGCAGAAAGGCATGTTAGTGGGGTGGTGAAAAAGGCATATGGGACACTTGCCTTTATCAATCGAGGTATAGATTACAAAAGTAGGGAGGTCATGTTGGAGTTGTATAGAACCTTAGTGAGCCCACAGGAGGAGTACTGTGTGCAGTTCTGGTTGCCACATTATAGGAAGGATGTGATTGCACTGGAGGGGGTGCAGAGGAGATTCAACAGGATGTTGCCTGGGGTGAAACATTTAAGTTGTGAAGAGAGGTTGGATAGACTTGGGTTGTTTTTGTTGGAGCAGAGAAGACTGAGGGGTGACCTGAACGAGGTGTACAAGATTGAGGAGTTTGGACAGGGTGGATAGGTAGCAGCTGTTCCCCTTAGTTGAAGGGTCAGTCAAGAAGAGACATAACCTCAAGGTGAGGGGCAGGAGGTTAGGGGGGATGGTGAGGAAAAACCTTTTTACCCAGAGGGTGGTGCCGGTCTGGAATGCACTGCCTGGGAGGGTGGTGGAGGCAGGTTGCTTCACATCCTTTAATAAGTACCTGGATGAGCACTTGGCATGTCATAACGTTCAAGGCTTTGGGCCAAGTGCTGGTAAATGGGATTAGGTAGGTAGGCCAGGTGTTTCTCAGGTGTCGGTGCAGACTAGATGGGCTGAAGTGCCTCCCCTGCACTGTGATTCTGTTAGGATCTTACAGTAATTATAGCGGTGGATCAATGAGGTTACCATCACATTGCCAATGGCAAGTCAGAGGATATAGTATTTATATACATGGGCTCACTGCCAACAACAGTTACCCCTCCTGCTCGTAAAGAATTTGAGTTCTGAGCCACTCCCTGCTCTTCAGTAGTGGGGTTGCTTTCATGAATACAGTTGAGGGTTTGTATTTTGGAAATGGACCTGTTAATGTAAAGAGTATAAGTTGTAGTGCATCTACAGAGAGTAGTTGAGGTAAAAAAGAACATTGTATCTTAAAAGGAAAATTGAGTAAATTTTTAAAACGGAGGAGCAAAAGTAGGGTTCATTTTAGATTTCTCTGGCAAAGAGCCAACATAGACATGATAGGCCAAAGGGACTCCTTGGTTCTAAGCATTCTACTTGTTTTTCTCTTTTGAAGTTGCATTTGGCATACATCATATAAGTAATGGTAGAGGCTGAAAAGGGATGCCAGAACTCAGTTGCAGTTGGCCATAATCTGGCGCAAGAGTATTTATATATATATGGGCTCACTGCCAACAACAGTTACCCCTCCTGCTCGCTAAAGAATTTGAGTTCTGAGCCACTCCCTGCTCTTCAGTAGTGGGGTTGCTTTCATGAATACAGTTGAGGGTTTGTATTTTGGAAATGGACCTGTTAATGTCTCAATAATGGGTATTCTACTGGCATTTGGAAACCACTCAAACAACCTATTTATTGTTTAAAAATTCACCACAATTCCCTTTCCAACCCGATATCCCACTTGCCAAAGCATCCGTTATGCTAAACATATAATGTCCGAGTTACCGTTAAACTAACCAAAAAGAAATCGTGTTGCGAGTTTATTTTAGAAAGGAGTGTAATATGTGAAGTGTGTGCCTTGGTTACGGCAATATTACGGTTATGATTGTGGGACCTAATTTTTGGTCAGACAGCATATGGCATATTTCAGTCGTTAAATAGGTTTTGAGTTGAGAATTTTACCCCCCGGTATCTTGTCCAAGTAATCATTATAATCTATGAGCCTCAGCTGCGATCAGCTGTTCTGTGTTGACCTGGGGATCTTCTGGTGTCTGTGTCTATCACTGTGGGGGCTGAAGTAACTTTTTTGTCGACCATTTTGTCAGAAAGCAACTCAGGCGGTAGTATCCATGGCATTGGGATGGAGAGTATTGCCTCTGCATTCCCTAGTTCTAGGTTATAGTTTGGGCATAATGTGCCTCTGCGATATATATATGAGCGCACTGAGAATTTGCTATGAAGCTGTGAAGATTAACCATTTTGGACTTGGGACCCATGTCTGCTCCAGAAAAGCTACGGGTTTTGAATTTGTTCTTTTTTTGGCCCACCTCCCCTTCATTCCTTGTTTTGCTTAAAACTGACCTCGGACATCTTTTGTAACCATGGGGTTAATAGTTCACCATCTGGTCTGCAGGACGTGGTTTTCCAAATCACTGACTTTAAATTGAGACACAACTCATTCTTTCTGGGGCCTCAAATTCTGGGATATCTTCCCTCGCTCTTATTATCTTCGGGTTTTTAAAAGACATGCTTGGTGTCACCTAATTACTCCTGCGTCATTTATCTTTTTTTTACTTTGTTGAATTTTAGCATTGCCAGCTGTAAAAGAAAAATGTACTCTTAATTATGCAGCGGCATTCATGACCGCAGGACATCCCAAAGCACTATATATTCCTCAGTCCTGTGCTGGAGTGTCAGCATTGATTGTGCTCAAATCTCTGTTGTGGATCTTAAACCCACAAACTTTTGAATTGGGTGAAAGTGCTACCTGTTGAGCCACAAAGGACACTTGGGACCTCAATGCCTCATCCTGATTTCTCAACTAACAAATAAGAGAAGTCAAGGATTCCTGCTCCTGTGTCACATTGCTTTGCTTGCCTTCAGTTTAGAAGCACAGTAACTTTCAGGCTACTGCCCAGGACCATACTCCGCAACTGCATACCTAGGGTTGGGTGGGGGTTGTATGTAAATAATTTACAAAACAACAGCTTTGCTTCCATGGAATTGCATTCCGAAGGGGTGAGAGCCAGTAGAAATTCATTAACTATTAACTACAAGTGTAATAAAGTAAAGCTGAAGGAGCTGCAGTAGTTCGAGAAAAAGGATAACTATTTTATCATCATTTAATTTTAAACACATATGTTTACCAAGCTACGAAGAATATTTTAAAAAGGAAACTCTAACATTAACTGAAGAACCAGAATATATTTTCATAATCTCTCTTGCCACCTCATCGCCCCTCCTTCCCTCGACCCTGCCCTCTCAGTAACATTTCGATGGAAAATAGCTTTTTTGTAGAAAAGAGTAATTGGAACAATTGAGTGGCTTATCATTTCTGAATGTTCTTTGTCAAGCACGAGCTCTTTGCTACCTTCCAACAAGAATGTTCTCCTCCAAATCTTTTTACAGCAGCCCATTCTGTGGCAATGTATTCTCCTAATTCTGCTCATACTATCACAACATGTGCAGTGAGTCTCCAAGCATTTTTCTTCTCCTAGGTCACTTGTGATGTACATTCTTACCACCTCTTCGATCACCAGATGCTCGGTGACATCATCTAAAAGCAAACAGCTGTTTCCACATCTACGCTGGCAATACTAACTATTTTCCAAGTTACTGCAGTCCCCCAATTAATGCCTGCATCGAAAGCTGGATCAGTCAGTTTCCCTGCTTTAATTCCTATCAACCTCTACTGCTAACAGGCGTTACCAGTAGATGTGATCCATGGCTTACAATGAGACAGCAGGTTCAACCCAGTTTCCCCAGTCTCTCACTTATCCTGTTTTTAAGACCATTCTGCTCCTCGGCATTAACTACTTCTGATCTACCAAGGGAGTGCTGCACTGTCTAAGCCTTGAGATGAGATGTTAAACCAACACCCCATCTGCCATCTCTGGTTGGCTTAAAATATTTCATAGCGCTAGGGCCAATATGTATCCTTCAGCCAGCACCTAAATCCAGATAATCTGGTCATTATCACATTGCTTTTGTGGGAGCCTGCTGTGCACATATTGGCTGCTGTGTTTCTTAATAACAACATTACAACACTTCTAAAGTGTGTAATGCAAAACTAGCTTTAAAGTGTTTTGGGATGTCCTAAGATTGTGATAGATGTTGTTTAAAATTAACTTTCTTTTTCCTTTGGTCAGTGAATCTTTAGTTCACGTTTTCACCCGGAGCTTCAACTCATCCAAATCACCACAGCTCACTTCCTCACACTTTGTCATGCTGTCATACTCTGCCAAGTTCCACTGTCCCCCTGTGCTTCAACATTCACACATTTGCCACCTTCAAATCTTTTTCACCCAATTTTAATAAGTTCCTGCCCTGTATCCCCTGTATCTTGTACATATTCTCAGCTCCTCTTACATGGAGTGTTACCAGTGGAAGGAGGAGAAGCCCAATCGGTCACTGCACCCCTTCCCATTTCCACCTGGCCATATCACCACTATCTCTGCTTTCAAAAAAATGGCTCAGCATTCTTCCCCAACTTGTCATACAGTCACCCTACCTCATTTTCCTAGCCTACCTGGTGGCCACAGTTTATTTTCCTCCCTGGTGTAAAGTGCTGATATTGAGATTTCAAGGGGTGGAAGGAGGCTCATATGGAACAGACCATTAAACATTGACTTGGACCAGCCAGGCCAGATAGCATACATTTAACTTATAGTACACAAAAAAGCTAAGTTTTGAGATCCTGCACCTTGACCACCTTAGAAATGCATGTTCTTGTTTATTGTGTAATGTTACAGTTCACTCAATGGGAGATTGTAATGTACATTTCTGTTATTTGCCTTGTTTTCTGCAGCAACTGTACCAGATTCAACAGGTCACGATGCCGGCTGGACAGGACATCACCCAGCCCATGTTCATCCAATCCACTAACCAGACTGCAGATGGACAGCCTACCCAGGTCACGGGGGAATAGTGCAAAGGGATTAGAGAGCTGAAATCAACTGCCACCGAAGCCATGTATAAATAGTACTGTCACTAAATAACTAGGATGGAAAATGACTTTTTTAAAGAAGTGTTTTTTTCCCTTGCATTGTGCTAAGCAAAAATAATTGTACATACATAAACTGCAATAAACTCCTTCCGAATAGAACTTTGTAAACTCATGCGTGAGGAGAGGTAGGAAGGAAAGTTCCTGCCTGTGCTGGTGATGCTGTACCATAACTGACCATATTGCTGTTTCTGTTCAATTGTACGGTGTTGTTGCTCACTAAAGTTAATCAGCTTTTTTAAAAACATGATGCAACAAATGCTAAAAATAGACCTGAGTTAAATGAAGGTAAACTAGCTGGTTGTGTTCCTTAGCTGGCGTTAAAAGCTGGTCTAAACCATAGTTTCCCAGTAACAGGTTTATAAACCAGCATCAACTCAGCAGGTCTGACAGCATCTGCGGAGAGGAATACAGTTAACATATCGAGTCTGTATGACTCTTCATCAGAACACTAGATTGTGTTCATCAGTGGGTTCTGATGAAGAATCATATGGACTCGAAATGTTAACTATGTTCCTCTCCGCAGATGCTGTTAGACCTGCTCAGTTTTCCCAGCTGTTTTTGTTTTTGTTTCAGATTTCCAGCATCCGCAGTATTTTGCTTTTATATTTGTAAACCAGCTTTCCTGGTCAATATTGAATCAAAAAATCGGTATATGTAAATTAGTCAAAATTCAAGAAGATCAATGAGATGTATTTACAGTGCAGCGTTGTCAGAGATTGTTATACACCAACAATTACTTCAATTTATATGGTGCCTTTAACATAACATGTTCCAGGCACTTCACAGGAGCATTATAAAACAAAATGTGACCAAAAACTTTGTCAAAGAGGAAGGTTCTAAGGAGTGTCTTAAAGGAGGAAAATGAATTAGAGGTAGCAAGCTGTAGAAAGAGTATTCCAGAGCTTGGGGTCTAAACAACTGAAGTGATGCTCAAGAGACCAGAATTACTTGAGTGCAGATACTTTGGAGAGTTGTGGGGCTGTGAGGTCAGAGATCAGGAGCAACGAGTCCATGGAGGGATTCAAAACAAAGATGAGAATTTTAAAATCAAGACCAACATTCAAAGCATTGTATAAATCTGGGGTCAGGGCCCAATCTCTAGAGAGAAGTAAGGTGGAACTCCATAGAATATTTCAGTGAAATGTTGAACAATGCTTGCAAACCGTGCGGTCTATCTGAACAACTGCAGTCTAGTGTTGCAGTTGAACAACTGAGATTAAATGTCCATCTAATTCCTTTGTGAGTTGTTTAAGAACTCTTTCTGACCTATTTTGAAATGCTGACAGTTTACTGGAGTTCGGGATGTTGGTGTTTAAAGTAATTGTTTCTTTACTATACATTGCTGATAATACTACTGATGAGCAAACTGCACAGGGTCATGAAGATAGACAGGTTTATTAGCCAGGTGCTGCAACTTACCTGACAAATGTCCCAAACCAGCTGGGAGGGACCCCGTTCATGTTTTGCCGGCTCCCAAATATGTAATGTTGTTCCAGACAGGATGTCAGGTGATTTCTCTACAATACTGGGAGTTGGAGGCCAGCACTGATGATCTGGCATGCTGCTAAGTGGCTCGTAAGAAATACAACGGTTATCCTGGTATCCTCCATTGCCCTGGTAAATATCACAAGATAAATTTGGTCGAGAGAGGCCCTTCCATCCATATAGCAATACCCCTATTGCAATATCCAATTGTTTCTTGAATATTTCCAGGGTTTTTGCCCCCACTATACATGGAATCCCATTCCATGTGTTGATTTTTACATGAAAAACATCCTAACATCAGCCCTGTAATTGTGCTTGACTAGTTTGTAGCAGTATCTCATTGACCTACTCATGAATTGTTTTCCAATTGTACCCTTTTCTATAGTATTTACGATCTTGTGACACTCTCATCCCCCTCCATCTTTCCTTATATCTGTGCCCTTTGACACTGGGATTGAGCCCTAATCATTTTCCCTGCACTGCTTCCAACACTTCAATGTCTCCCCTGTGTTCCGGTGGCCTAGAAGTGGATAAAGATGTGTTCTAATCTGAACATTATTGAGTACTGAACTTGATATGAACTCAAATGCTTCAGCTATATAGTTGGAACATTCAATCAGCCCATTATGTGCTACTCTGCATAGCATTGTATTCATTCTCAGGGCATGGGCAATGCTGATAGAGCTGGCATTTATTGCCCATCCCTAGTTGTTGAAGAAGTTGGTGGCGGGCTGCACTTTTAAACTGCTGCCGTCTGTGGAGTGAAATTGCTCCCCACAATGCTGGTGGTTAGGAAGTTCCAGCGTATCAACTTGAGTTTAGGCATAATTTAGTATTGAACCTAATAGAACCTCGTAGGCTTCTTCAAATCCCCAACCATTCTGACACCAATCATGGAATATATGTTACCCATTTTTTAATTATGTCAGTATTACTTAATCAGCTTCAGCACTATTCAAGCAATTTGCTTTACTAGTCTTTTATAATTTCCAAAATAGAATGTATCCTCCCATTGTTGCTAGTCTGAATAGGGTAACATCCTGTATAAGGCTTGACAGTACAGTCGAGTTTCTGTATTTTCAAAAGGGATGAACAAGACACATTATGAAAGTGTGCTGTCTGGAACACCACGAACCTGAGTCACTTTGATTTTCTGTAATATTAAATCTAGATCATTTTGTGTTAATTAATGTGCAGTAATTTGTTTCAATGACCCTGGCTGTAGGTTGGTCAGTCAGCCAAACCAGTAAGTGCTTGACTTTGAATCCACAGAAAAATTTGCTTTTTTAAAGATGGAAAGCTTTTAATAATCCTTCTGGAGTGTTAAAGGTTGTCTGTTTTTTGTTCATCCTGGCTAGATGGGGCCTGATCTCATCAACGTTTTTTAATCCTGCTATTTACATATAGAATAATGCAGCACAGGAGTCTATTCAGCTCATTGTGCCTGTGAATTCTCTTTGAAAGAGCTATACAATTAATCCCACTTTCCTTGTAGTTCTGCAAATGATTTTTAGTTCAAATACTTAACTAATTCTCTTTTGAATGTTATTGAATTTGCTTCCACCACCCTTTGAGGCAGTGGTTCCAGATCATCATAACTCAATGTGTAACAATATTTCTCCTGTTCCTTCTAGTTCTTTCGCCTATTGCCTTAAATCCATGTCCTCTGGTCACCAACTTTTCAATCACTGTAAACTGTTCCTCGGGCACAGAACTGAGTACAGGTTCTGAGCATTATCAACCCTTTAAGGGTGACCGATGTGGGATTAGCAATATTAACACAGGGACAGAACGGGGGGAAGGGGTTCTCAAGATGGGACATTGGAGTGCTTGGGTTAGGACTGAACACAACATTCCCCAGCAGCTGACACTCTGTGCTCAAAATGTCTGCACCTTCCCTGTTTTAAAAAAAAAATTATGCCTCCTTTATGTATATCAACTGGTTTTTGGAACTAACTGTACCTGATGGAATCTAGTTCCTTCTAACCTTAAACCCAATAGAATGTTTTTCTCAGCCTGTGAAGTGAAGGGCTGGAAGTAGAGTTAGGCTGAGATCACATTGATGTGGATTTAATACTCCATTCTGTGTTTCATGTTTTAAATAAGTAATTTGTCTCTGCACTGTCTATTAATTAGGAGAGAAACTAGTTTGCGTTCTCATTGCTGATTACACTTCCGAGCAGAGCCCATTGATCAGCAATGCATGTGAATATTGGGTGAGGCTGGGGTTGGATGTGGTTGTGATGAGTTCCCTCCTTGGTGAATAGGTTGCCACTGATACCTGTCTTAAGCCCATACAGAAGATTGGCCCCTTAGGTGAGGTACAGGAGGGCTGTTGGGGCCTTGGAGTTCTGTCCCAGCAAGATTCAATGTCTGGGGGTTGGATTGGAAATATTTTAAAATGGTATCCAGTCATTCTTGAACCTCATATTTTAAATATCCCCCAGAACTAGATTTCTGCTATTATGTTGCTGAAAGGGTATTTGCCTGTTGACAAACAAGAGTGTTTGTTTGTTGTTCAATATGCTTTCCATATCCAATACATTAATATGTTTTTTTTCCCATTCTTCCCCCCTGACTGGAAATCTAATTTTTACTATTGATGCTAAATCTGCTCACAGCTCAAGATCACATTGGCTATCCTGTAGTTGTCCATGTGGCAAAGCCCACCCCTGGCCTTAACTCTCTTCATCTATTTTTCCTCATCTCCTATAGTGTATAAAGCTATCAAAAACTGCCCCACTGCTCAACGGTGAAAAAATACTGCCAAGTAATGTACTTTCTGATTCAATTAAGAACTTAGCTGACACTTGAAGACAAGACAGTCCTTTGGTTCAGTTCTAATGTTTGTATTGAGTTAACTGATCTGGGCACATTCTACAGTGAAACTTGCCACATCTGGGCTAGAGAGATGGGGTAGTTAGCAAGTTTTGTGCTCCAGTATCCCCAGCACTGCTGGAAGATGCTTGTGGGTGAGAAGCGAGTCAACTGAGGTCTCCTATTCCCCTGACACCCTTCTCCAGGTTCGGAAGTCTATTGTCCCCCACTGTCTGGACTTGCAGTTGAAAATTAGCCACTTGCTAATTGTTGGTGAACTGCTCATCAGCAATGGCCTTCTTCAGCATGGGAACAAATTGACAAAATCCAAAGTGACTGTGAGACAGAGATAGGATCTTTAATCCAACTGGACAGTTTTGATGCATTTTTAGAAAAGCTGATTAATTCTATGTGACATTTGTGCTTCATTTCAGTTTTATAAAGCACAGTTTATTCTAAGGAATGTTTAACTTTTGTGTGTGCAATAAAAGAAAATGTTTAGTCAATGATTCCCATCCCCCTGTTCCATTTAACATCTCTCTCTGGCAATGATTCTCTTTAAATCTTAAGTTCTCTCTGATTTTAATTAAATATCCCCGCTCTGCAATAATTCTCATTAAACAACTATCTTTCTCCTTCTCTAGTGATAATTCTCAATGCATACCCATGTCCCTTTCTCTGGTGATGATTTTCATCAGACAACTACACCTCCCTCTCTGGAGAGAATTTTCATTAACTACCCATTCCTCCCTCTATGGCAATGACTCTTATTAAATAAAAACAGCAAAAAAAGACAGAGTTAACGTTTCAAGTCTATGACTCTTCTTCAAAGCAGAAGAGTCATACGGACTGGAAACGTTAACACTTTTCCTTTCCACAGATGCTTTAGACCTGCTGAGTTTTTCCAGCACTTGCTGTTTCTGTTTCAGATTTCCAGCATCTGCAGTATTTTGCTCTCATTCTTATTAAATACCTGCCTTTTGAATCATTTTGCTGAGATGACCCAATGTCTATACAAGAGCCACTCGTGAGCTTCCTTATCCGTCCTTTTTTTTTAAAAGAAAAAGAGTTTTGTGTTAAATAAGAGTTTCCAGGAAGGTGGTGACATTGTGACTCCTCATTCAGGGAGTTCGAATCACTCTTCTGACATGGTTGGATGCCTGGTCCAGGGTAATGAAAATATTCTAATTGTGTGTGTACATTGTGTTACAATTTCTCACTCTCTTTCCTCCCCACCCCTGCCCCCACTGTGTTGTGTGAAACACTGGGTGCATTTGTTGTTTAAAGCTGTCTTAATTTTCTGAAATCTGGAGTCTTTGGTATTAGCCCACTTTTACTTTATATATCTTTAGAAATAAAATCCTTTTGTTATAGCGCTAGTGTTGAGCTTTTTTTTTGGTGTGGGTTGGGCAAAGAAGCTTGCAATTCAGAAGACTATTTGGTTCATCATGTCTCCAAAGATCTTGTGCTACAACAAACCTAAACTAATTGTACGACCTGGCTTCAAATATTTAACCACTTTTTGCTGTTCCTGGAAACTTGTGAACCAATCAGCTGCTACATTTCCAAACTTACAACATTACAGGTGGAATTTTCCGAGCCCGCTGGTGGGCGGGCATCATCAGTGGAAAATATGATGTGACCTGTTTCATGATGGCATGAAGGCAGGTCACGATCATCCCCCTCAGCCCGCCAACAGCGGGCCACGTTTCCTGCCATCGGTTGGCAGGGAGCTCGTTGGATTACATCAGCACATCATTAAAAGGCCATCCCGCCAGGCTCTTGAAACCTGCCGCGTCGTCCATCCACGTCAGCGGGAAAGCACAACAACGTGTTTCATAACAGCACACAGGCATCGTGCACTTGGCGGCTTCATTTTGGGGGAACTAAGGTGAGTGAGCAGCAGCATTTGGCACAGCTCGCCCATTGTTTACAGGCCTTGGTGCCAGGGGAAGGGGGCAATTGATGCCTGGCCCCTGAGGCGACTGCTGTTGGGTCGGGTTAAGGGGGAGAGGGGAAGAGAAGGAAGTGCCTAGGGGAAAGTGCTGGCCAGCCTCAGAGGCAGCTGCTGAGGGGTGGGCTGACCGGGTGCAATTGCTGGCCAGCCTCGGAAGTGACCATTGTCGGTGGGGGTGGGGGGATCAAATGCAGCCCTGGCACTGCATCCAGTACACAGGCAATCGAGGTGGGGGGCAGGCTAAGCGAGGGAAGTGGTCACCTGTGTAAACTGACCATGTCTCTGCAACTGAGACAGATCAGGAGCAGCCACAGTGATATGACTGGGGTTGGCCTCCTAGCCTGCCTGCCCATGCAAGCAATGCAGAGGCACCAAAAGGCCACCAAGCACTCCATACTTTACCCCCACTGTTCTCCCCAACTCCCCCGGCACAAACTGCGAGTCCGCCACCACTTTACTGTGCCCCAGGGCAGTTGGACTGCACACGTACAATCTCCTCGCCAACACTGGCCATTTGCAGTCACTGCTGGAGGCACTCACAGCCCTTTGCAATCTCAGCATCCTGGTTTGGACCAGTGTCCCCCATGTCACAGGCTGACACGGCAGCCATACAGCACACTCATCTCTGGCCATCCGAGGGGTGACCAGCACTTTCCAGGAAGCATTAAGGGGTGGTTACACAGGGCCAGGAAAGGTGCTAAGTACAGCCATGATAACCACGTCTCTCATGATGCAGGACGACCACGTCAGGTTCATGGATCCTGGTGACCTAGCTGTATGCCTGATGGCCTACAGAGGCTGTAGAAGACTGAGACACCTGGCCGCGCAAAGGCAGGAGCAGCAACCTCATAAAGAAGGGGCAGCAGGGGCTCCTGCACACTGGCCAGGAGCAACAGTGAGCTGTGGCTGGTCGGCGCCAAGTGATACCCAGGGTCTATAGATGCCGCCTGTCATTCCTGCAAATGACTGAGAACCAGTGTCGTTGATGACTGCACAAGTCTAGGGACCTGGTGGCTCACATCTGCCACTTACTGCAGGACTTGGCACCAAGGGGTCATGGAGAGTATCCACTGCCAGTGGCTGTGAAATTTCTATGTCAGTGGCTCCTTTCAGAGCTCCACAGGTGACCTCTGTGGGATTTCACAATCCACCACTCACAAATGCATCCATGAGGTCTCGGATGCCATCTTCTCCAAGGCAACAACTTTGTGCATTTCTCCCGGGACCGGGACAGTCAGGATGTGAGGGGCATTGGATTCACCCAGTTCTCAGGATTCCCACAGGTGCAGAGTGCAATTGACTGCACTCGTGGCGCTCAGGTCTCCGTTGCTACACTCGGTGGACTTCATCAACCACAAGGGCTTTCACTCACTGAATGTGCAGCTGGTGTGCGACCACCAGAAATACATCCTGCAGGTGTGCACAGTTTCCAGGGAGTGTGCACAACGCCTACATCCTCAGTCGGTCACAGATCCCTGGAGTCTTCCAGGGTCCACAGAGGCTGCAGGGATGGCTCCTCGGGGATCCACAGAGGCTGTGGCTGATGACAGTATAATGAGGCTAATGCTGCAACTCGCAACTTGGTGGAGCAGACCATCGGGATGCTGAAGATGATCTAGTGCCTGGACCGGTCTGTTGGAGCCCTGCAATACAGTCCGCAGAGGGTGTCACAGATCATCATCGTCTGCTGTGTTCTTTATAACCTGGTGCTCCAACGGGGAGAGGAGCTGGCTGAGGAGGAGATGGAGGAACTGGAGGTCTCCTCTGATGAGGAGGAGGCCGATGGGGATGAGGGTGAGGAGATCCTTGGTGACGACGATGACAGAGATGAGGCCCTTGCACTGACTAAACAAGGCAGGCACGCTCAGGAGGCCCTCATAGCTGCCAGGTTTGTGGAGGATGATGATGACATGCAGTGAGGTGTCCCCAAAGATCCTCACATCGCAGTTGTGAAAGTTTGACTCCAGTCTGGCTTATCTCAGCACCAAAAGCCTCTGTGAGAGTGTTCCTGTCATGGAGATGCAGTAGGGGGTCTAGATGTCGCTTGATCACTGGAGGATGAAGACATGATGCAGTGAGGAAACTCCATAGATCTTCACATAGACTCTGAGAATGTCTGACTCCTGTCTGGCCGAGGGCAGCTCGCTTACACTCCATGATCAGGGCCATCTCAGAGATGCAGCCATGAAACTTTAGACGCATTTGATGCTGTGTCCACCTTTAGCACTAGTCCTCCAGGAGCTGGTGCACAGCATCACTAGTCACAGATGCTGGTGTGATGGGGGCCTGCCCCACCTTAAAGGTATTGAGAGCACACAGAGAGTATGAGAGAACTCTGTGGTGCCTGCCCACTACATTCTAGGAGCAATGACCAGCACCGCCAAGGTGCAGGCACCAGTAATGTTTCCAGGGAGTGTGAGGCTGGCCATCACTTTGGTCTGAAGGCTGCACAGAGCACAGGGAAGAGGCCCTGGACTGAGACACCTACCTTTATCTTGTGCAGAAAGGTTTCACATCCGAGTGACAAGAACATTGCTCATCAGAACAAGGAGCCACAGGCAGGGAGACATTCGTAGGAGTTTATTGACAATAGTGAACAGTATATACAAGTGATTAACACCTGTGCCCAGGCTTTGCAACTAATTCTCCTTAACATTCCTAACCCTGCTGCTACATCTTGGTGCTCCCCAGACATCCACAGAGGTGGAGGCAGCCTGCTGCCTGCGACGCCCTGTTGGTGATAACTTTGGCGTCCTCTGGAGGCCCGAGACCTGGAGGGCCCCGGCCTGCTTTTGGGGTCCTGCTGTGTGGCAGTGCCTCCCTCCTCAGCTTGTGGAACTGGAGCTGCTGAGGTCACAGGAAGAGGGGAGTCGGATGGGCCGGACACTCCCGGAGTCACCTGGGTGGATGGGCCTGGAGTGTGCATCTGCTGATCCTCCTCCCTCTGGGTGCCCGAGGGCCCCTGGCTGACTCTGCGAGAGGAAGGGGTAGTAGAGTGAGATTGAGCTGCCCTGCACCCCTCTCGCGTACACACTGTTGGGGACCAACTATGGCATCAGTGATGGAGTTGAGCCCCTACCGCAGTGCAGGAGTGACGTCCTGGACCAAGGTCTCCATGGCAGCTGCCATCCTGCCAGTGTTGACCTTGGTGCGTTGCAATGCCGGCGCTATCACCTCATCCTGAAGATGGACGGACTCCTCCTTCGTGCCTTGCAATCTGAGGAGTGCAGCAGACATCCCTTCCTGATGTTCCCAAGCTTGCCTTTGGAGCTGCAGCAACTCTGACATGACCAAGTCCAGAGGCTCCTCATCTGACTCAGACTCAGCAATGTTCTGGCCTCCAGCAGTCCTCCGAGTGCCGGGGAACTGGGAAGTCCCTGCCTCCACCTGCTCTGGATCAGACAGTGCGATGTGCTCATCAGATTGTGATCCTGGGGCTACTCTAAAGCTAGGTCCCACTGAGGTGTGTCTCTCTGCACTGGTGAGGGTGTGGGTGAGCGCTGTGATAGGACTTCAGGGAGGGTGCCTGCAGATTCCTCCTCAGAGGTTTCTTCGATGCTTGATTGGAGGCCCTGGGTCATGGACTCTGTCGGCTTTTTGGCAGATGTGTCTGTGAAAGCAAGGGGAGATAATTAATAACAAAAACAGAATTACCTGGAAAAACTCAGCAGGTCTGGCAGCATCGGCGGAGAAGAAAAGAGTTGACGTTTCGAGTCCTCATGACCCTTCGACAGTTCTGTCGAAGGGTCATGAGGACTCGAAACGTCAACTCTTTTCTTCTCCGCCGATGCTGCCAGACCTGCTGAGTTTTTCCAGGTAATTCTGTTTTTGTTTTGGATTTCCAGCATCCACAGTTTTTTTTGTTTTTATCTCTGGGAGATAATTAATGTTTGGCAGTGGCCTGTGAAACAGGACACATCACTCACAGAATGGTTGTCTGATGGATGTTGCACTGTTGGATCCTCACTTGGTAGAGCAACGCCGACCTCACCATCAGCACAGGACTGGTCCTGGTCATCGCCGGTCAGCTGGATGACTCTGTTTTTGAACTCTTGTCAGAATTTTGATTCCACTAATATCGTTCAGATCCGAACAAAGCGTTACCCTGTGTAACGCAACAGCTGGAGATCAAAGGAGACAACTGATTACAAATGTTACTTTATTATATTTACACAACTACAAGCAATAATCTCACGTCCTTCTGCCCATCGGGGGCCCTGCAGCGATGGCTAGTCGAGACATATCCTCATGTTCTTGCACCAGTCGCAAACCCAGTCCATAGGTGAATTCCGAATTCGACTGGTAGTCCCTGCCTTTATAGTATGGTCTAAGCGAAGGACTTGTTTGCTACATTCTTTCCCGAGTTAGTCATGGCCATCAGGTGTTTGCAAGCATTAGACAGATCATGCTATATTAACGCATGAGTATCATTCTAGGACCGTGGCAATCTGCAAGTTCCTACACCGGCATCCTCCACCTGTCTGCAACCTCTCTCTCCTGTTGTGGCCATTTGTCCTGCACTGATTGAGATGGGGAGAGTGTATCAGGACGCCTGCCAGGCCAGATGATAAGTATGCCTGGCCTGTGCGGGTGGTGAGTGGTCCCATGGACGGGATGAGGACAGTGATGGTGAGTGTGTGAGAGTGAATGGTGATGTCCACTGAACTGGCAGTGAGTGAGGGCCCTGTGGATGTGTGATGGGTTTGTGAGTGTGAGAGTTGGGAATGATGGAAAGAGTGACTTACCCTGGTGGAATGGAGGAGATCATTCATCCTTTTGCGGCGCTGGGTGGCTGTCCTCCCCTGCAGGGCATTTGCATTGACCACCGCGGCCACTGCCTCCCAAGCCGGGTTGGTGACTTTGCTGCCCATCCTGTGGCCAGAGTGGGGGTACAGCATGTCCCGGCGGCCTCCATGGCATCCAGCAGTCGCTCAAGGGACTGGTCGTTGAAGCGGGGGCTGCAGTCTTTTTTCCTTTGCTGACCACATCTCTCTGGCAGTGGTGGTGAGCTGGTGGTGATGAATGCTTTGCTGGCGGCTGCCTTTTAAAGATGGCAACAGCAGGGTGATGGTGAGCGGGTGAATGAGAGCCAGCCCACCATGGAAACAGCGTGTTTCACCGGAGTGAATAAATAATGAGGTGGGCTCGGGATGATACAGTGTGAAAACCCACTATTTTCATCGGCAGGTAGGACTCCATTTTACCCGCCTGCTACCGCACTTAGTGCAATTCTGGGAACATTCAGCCCTACATTTCAAAATTACTTCATTGGTCATGAAATGCTTTGGGAATCAGGACATTCTGAGATTGCAAAAGGCACTATAGAAATGTAGGTTCATCCTTTAAATACATTTGCCTTTGGTTTATAACCTGAACCTCAATCCAGTAGGGGGATCATGTGTCATCATGTGATGTACTCCAGTACCGACAAGGGTTCATTGATGAATCCCTGAGTGTTGTTACATTGACACAAATTTTGGGTTCAGCTGATTAGGAGTAAACCAGTTCAGAGGATTTCAAGCACTGCTTAAAGGTAAATTACCTTTAACTATTTACTTGCTGTTTGAGGCTTTGAGACTTTGTCAAGACTTTACGAACGCTCTATAACATTTATTCTCGAAACTCTGAGGACCTCGCCTAAAAAGAGCTACTTCACCATATTAGGAGTCACCAGGAGAAAGGGTGTGCTGGACAATGGCACCTTCGTTGGGATCCCCCATGGTCTGGATGAGGAATGGGAGTGCTGGGGCCTCAGCTATTTACAATCTATATTAACGACTTAGATGAAGAGACAGAGTAATGTATCTACATTTGCTGATGGTACCAGGCTAGATGGAAAGGTAAACTGTGGGGAGGACACTGAGAGTGTCAAGGGAGTGGGCAACAAGATGGCAGATAGAGCACAATAGAGGGAAGTGTGAAGTTATTCTTTTCTACTCCTCTAACCAAAGTGAATATTTTTCTTAAAGGTGAGAAATTTGTAAGTGTTGATTCTCAGAGATTTGGGTGTGCTTGTACAAAAAGTGCAGAAAGTTAGCATGCAGGTGCAATTAGGAAAGCTGATCAGCGTTTGGGAATCCTGCAGCGAGTAACTCCTGACTCCCCAAAGCCTGTCCACCATCTACAAGGCACAGGTCAGGAGTGTGATGGAATACTCCCCACTTGCCTGGATACTCAGGAAGCTTGACACCATCCAGGACAAAGCAGCCCGCTTGATTGGCACCCCATCCACCATCTTCAACATCCATTCCCTCCAGCACCAACGCACAGCAGCAGCAGTGTGTACCATCTACAAGATGTACTTCAGGAATTCACCATGGCTCCTTTGACTGCACCTTCCGAACCCACGACCACTATCATCTAGAAGGACAAGGTCAGCAGAT
Organism: Carcharodon carcharias; assembly: GCF_017639515.1. Classification (NCBI taxonomy): domain Eukaryota; kingdom Metazoa; phylum Chordata; class Chondrichthyes; order Lamniformes; family Lamnidae; genus Carcharodon; species Carcharodon carcharias. The sequence continues at coordinate 59,507,322 of NC_054485.1, forward strand.
ACATGGGAACACCACCACCTGGAAGTTCCCCTCCAAGCCACGCACCATCCTGACTTGGAAATATATCGCCGTTCCTTCACTGTCGCTGGGTCAAAATCCTGGAATTCCCTTTCTAACAGCACTGTGTATGTACCTATACCACATGAACTGCAGCAGTTCAAGAAAGTGGCTCAGCACCACCTTCTCAAGGGCAATTAGGGATGTGCAATAAAAATGCTGGCCTAGCCAGTGAAGCCCACATCTCATGAAAAAATTTTAAAAAGGTAAATGGCACATTGGCTTTTATTACAAGGGGATTGGAGGACAAGGATAAAGAATTCTTGCTACAGTTGCACAGGGTTTTGGTGAGACCATACCTGGACTACTGTGTTTTGGTCTCCACATTTAAGGAAGGATATACTTGCATTAGAGGCGGTTCACTAGGTTGATCCCTGGGATGAGGGGGTTGTCCTCTGATGAGAGGCCAAGTAAATTGGGCCCATTTTCTCTGGAGTTTGAATGAGAGGTGACCTCAATGAAACATTACAAATTCTGAAGGGGTTTGATAGGGTGGACGCTGAGACATTGTTTCCGTTGATCGGAGAATCTAAAACATGAGGACACAGTCCGATCATTTAGGACTGAGATGAGGAGAAACTTCTTCACTCAGAGTTGTCAAACTTTGAATTCTCTACCTCAGAGGTTGTGAATGCTGCATTGTTGAATACATGTCAGGCTGGCATGGACAGATTTTTTGGTCTCTCAGGGAATTAAGGCATATGGGGAAGCGGGCAGGAAAATGGAGCTAAAGCCCATGATCAGCCATGATCGTATTGAATGGTGGAGCAGCTCGATGGCCCGTATGGTCCTGCTCCTATTTCTTGTGTTCCTATGGGAGGAGCAGGGAGGACAGACAGAGCAGCACCTCATCTCCTCATCTCAGTCCTAAATGATCGGACTGTGTCCTCATGTTTTAGATTCTCCGATCAGCAGAAACAATGTCTCAGCGTCCACCCTATCAAACCCCTTCAGAATTTGTAATGTTTCAATGAGATCGCCTCTCGTTCAAACTCCAGAGAAAATGGGCCCAATTTACTCAGCCTCTCATCAGAGGATGCTGCAGGATAGTGAGATGGACTCCTTCACCCCTCAGGTACAGGATATCTCTCTTCTGGATCTCCACCACCAAGGCCTCCAGTACCATGTCTGAGAGCCTGTGCATCCTCTCACCAGTCCCTGAGCCAAGGCACTCCACACCTTCAGTACAATGGGGTGAATTAAATCCATAAATATTGCTCCACAAAAATTGTGCCTCATCCGTATTTGAGTGCTAAACCTGCAACTATCTGCTTTTGCAGCTCCAGGCTTTTCAAATCACGGTAATTAACAGTCAGGAACCAAGTTGTTTCTTTATTTGAAACCCTTAAACAGGCATATCTTATTAGCACAACACTCTAACACTAACCCTTTCACTAGAATAACTGTCAAAGTCCTAACCTCACTTTTGCACAAAGATTCCTGGCCCTGCTCTAGGTTTAAAGGAATCAAATAAATGAACCTGCTGATTCTGACTTCTCAATCCCAAATCTCTGGACAGTGTTCCAGGATAGGAACCTGGCTGGTTCTTTGTAGTTTATTTTCCTAACCAAGGGATGGGTGACACCAAATACCACCTATCTGAGATCTGCCAGCTCGGCACAGAGAGCTGGGGCCTGCTGTTCTGTGCGATTCTGAAACTGAATTGGACTAGCCATATAAACACTGTAAACAAGAGCAGATCAGAGGCTAGAAATCCTGCGATGAGTAACTCACCTCCTGACTCCCCAAAGCCTGTCCACCATCTGCAAGGCACAAGTCAGGAGTTTGATGGAATACTCTCCACTTGCCTGGATGAGTGCACTCCCACAACACTCAAGAAGCTTGACACCATCCAGGACAAAGCAGCCCACTTGATTGGCACCACATCCACAAACATTCACTCCCTCCACCACTGACACATAGTGACAGCAGTGTGTACCATCTACAAGATGCAGTGACCTACAGCAACTCACCAAGGCTTCTTAGACAGTACCTTCCAAAACCACAACCACTACCATCTAGAAGGACAAGGGCAGAAGGTAGACAGGAACACCACCACTTGGAAGTTCCCCTCCAAGCCACACACATTCCTCACTTGGAAATATATCGCTGTTCCTTCACTGTCACTGGGTCAAAATCCCGGAACTCCCTCCCTAACAGCACTGTGGGTGTGCCTACACCACATGGACTGCAGCGGTTCAAGAAGGCAGCTCACCAGCACCTTCTCAAGGGCAATTAGGAATGGGCAATAAATGCTGGCCCAGCCAGCAAAGCCCACATCCCCTGAATGAATAAAGAATATCAGGCCCCATTGGTTCTCTGCCTACAAACCAACCAATTACAAAGCACAGAATCCCCAGTAGAACAATCCATCTCCTATCTCCTAATTTTATTTTTAAAATTGCATGTGTCAGGAGCCCAGCAGCTGATGGAGTAGAGTGCCAAGGTTTTAATATGAACTATTGTGCACATCACATGTCAAGAAGTGAGTCTGACTTTTTTCAGAAGTCTGCATGTGTTTTTAATGATAAAATCACAGCCCAGCAGGGACCTCACAGGGAAATGTTGCACAGCAAGGCATTTTAGGTGACAGATGTGCCTGGGTCAGTATATGAAAGTTAAATGAGTTTTATCCTTTGTAATTTTCAAGACACCCTTGACCTCTAGGATAATGCAGAGTGGGTAATATTTTACTTTCCTGGATTATTAAATGATTCAGAAGTTTTTTTTAGCCTTTTAATTGAAATAAGTGCTTTATTTGCAATAGTAAACTGACTAGCCAGTCACTCACTTAAAACCACTCCAGCATTAATATAATGCTTCCTTATTTCAGAAACTTGTCAAAGTGCTTCAGTGAGCCACTTTGAACAGTAATCAAATTTGGCAGCCATTTTATGCAAAGCAACATCCCACAAGCAAAAAAATGAGTGAAGAGAAAGACTTACATTTATATATCATCTTTCCCAAACACCCAAAGCAGCCAATAAAATATTTATTCAAGTGTAGTCACTGTTGTAGTCACTGTTGCCACACACATTAACCAAATCTCTGTTCTTTTTAGTGAGGCTGGTTGAAAGGTAAATGTTGATCAGGACATGGGGATAACTCCACTGCTCATCTACAAAGTAGTGTCATGGGATATTTTACATCCATATAAGAGAGACAGGGTATCAGTTCATTGGAGAAGTTAGGACTGTTCTCCTTGAAGAAGAGAAGGTTGAGAGGGGATTTGATAGAGGTTTTCAAAATCATGAGGGGTCTGGTCAGAGTAGATAGGGAGAAACTGTTCCCATTGGTGGAAGGATCGAGAATTTAAGGTCATTGGTAAAAGAAGCAATGGCAACTTGAGGAAAAACTTTTTCACTCAGCAGGTGATTAAGGTCTGGAATGCCCTGCCTGAGAGTGTGGTGGAGGCAGGGTCAATTGGGGCTTTCAAAAGAGAATTGGGTTATTATCTGAAAAGGAAAAATTTGCAGGTCTATGTGGAGAAGGTGGGGGAGTGGCATGATATGAATTGCTCCTTCAGAGAGACAGCACTGACACGATGGGCTGAATGGTCTTTTCCTGTCCTGTAACCGTTCCCAAAAACAGCAATGTGATAATGACCAGACAACCTGTTCTAATGTTGTTGATTCAGGGATAAATAGGACACCAGGGGTAACTCGCTTGCTCTTCTTTTGAAATAGTGCCATGGAATCTTTTACATTCATCTCAGACAGCAGCCAGGGCCTCAGCTTAATGTTTCACCCAAAAGACACTTTCAACAAATTGTCAGCCTAGATTTTTGTGCTCAAGTCTTAGAATGGTCTTGAACACACAATCTTCTGACTCAGAGGTGGGAAGGGCTACCAACTGAGCCATGGCTAACATTGAAGAAGGGGGAAGCCCAAGGTTAGGGATGAACCTACAAGTGCACAATGGAGCAGCTCAGCACCTGAACCCCTGAGTGATGGTTTCTGAAGTTCAGATGGAGAAACAGAAGGTGGTTGCAAGGGCAGTGGAGCCCATGTCAACGAATAGCACCAACTCACTGCATCAGCCTGACAGAGTTAGAGCCCAGGTGAGTTTTATTGTAACTGGATGTGCCAACACTTTACTGCCTGGTTGTGGCAGGCATTCTTGCAGATGATGGTCATTACCAAGTAAGATGTGCCAGGATCTGTGCAAACAGTCAGTGACACCGTTATGGGGCTGCAGGGCACATTTGCAGATGTCCTCTCATACTGTGCCATTGAGACTATGGCATACAGTGACTTTCGTTCATGGGATGTGGGCATAGCATTTATTGCCCATCCCTTGTTCAGAGAAGCATTTAAGAATCAACCACATTGCTGTGGGGTCTGATGACAAATTTCCTTCCCCAAAGGGCATTAGTGAACCAGATGGGTTTTTGCAACAATCAACAATGGTGGTTCTCAGATTTTAATTGAATTCAAATTTCACCATCAGAGTTTGCCATGCTGGGATTCGAACCTCTCTGGAATACCAGTCCAGAGGCAGTACCACTATGCCACCGCATCCCCAGGATTGCCATGCTTCTGAACTGGTCTCTAAACTGTGTTACACAGGCAGTCAGTTACCTCAATGATCCCAACGGTTCTGCTGTCTCTACCTGCACTCATTATCTGCCAAAGTGAATCATTCTGACATCTATCTAAACAGGGGGTGTACAGCAATCTGATAGAGGGAACAGAGCACAGGGTGTACAGGAGCCTGTTAGAGGGCACACAGCACAGCGTGTACAGGAGTCTGATAGAGATCACAGAGCACAGGATGTACAGAAGTCTGATAGGGGGCACAGAGCACAGGATGTACAGGAGTCTGATAGAGGGCACAGGGTTTACAGGAGTCTGATAGAGGGCACAGAGCAAAGGGTATACAGGAGTCTGATGGAGGAAATAGTGCAGAGGGTGAACAAGGGTCCCATAGAGGTCACAGAGCACAGGGTGTACAGGAGTCTGATAGATGGCAAGGAGCAATGGGTGTACAGGAGTTTTATGGAATCCACAGAGCACAGGATGTAGAGGAGTCTGATAGAGGGCACAGGGTGTACAGGAGTCTGATAGAGGGCACAGAGCACAGGGTACACAGGAATCTGATAGAGGGCACAAAGCACCGTGTGCATAGGAGTCAGATAGAGGGCACAGAGCTCAGAGTGTACAGAAATCTGATAGGTGGCAGAGAGCCCAGGGTGTGCAGGAATCTGAAAGTGGGTACAGAGCACAGGATGCAGAGCGTCTGATAGAGGGCACAGGGTGTAGAACAATCTCGGAGGGCACAGAACACATTGTCTACAGGAGTCTGATAGAGGGCACAGAGCATGGGTATACAGGAGTCTGAGACAGCGCACAGTGTGTTCAGGAGCCTGAGAGAGTGCACAGAGCACAGGATACACGTGAGTCCTATAGAGTGCACAGAGCACAGGGTTTACAGGAGAGTGATAGAGGGATCAGGGTGTACAGGGGTCTGATAGAGGGCACAGAGCACAGGGTGCAGAGAAGTTTGAGAGAGGGCACAGGGTATACAGGACTCTGATAGACTAAACAGAGCACAGGGTGCAAAGGAGTCTGATAGAGGGCATAGAGCACAGGGTGTATAGGAGTCTGATATAGGTCACAAGATATACAGGAGTCTGATAGAGCTCAGGGTGTACAGGAGTCAAGAAAGGGCACAGAGTACAGAGTGTACAGGAATCTGAGAGAGGATACAGGGTGTACAGGAGTCTGATAGAGGGCACAGAGCACAGGGTACACAGGAGTCTGATGTATGGCACAGAGCACAGAGTGTGCAGGAGTGTGACAGAAAGCACAGAGCACAGGGTACACAGGAGACTCATAGAGGGGGCAATGTGAACAGGAGTCTGATAGAGGGTGCACAGCACAGGGTGTACGGGAGTCTGATGGAGGGCCCAGGGTATACAGGAGTCTGCTCGAGTTCACAAACCACACGGTGTACTGGACACTGATAGAGGGCACAGAGCACAGGGTGTACAGGAGCCTGATAGAGGGCACAAGGCATGGTGTATACAGGAGTGTGAGAGAGGGCACCGAGCACACGGTGTGCAGGATTCTGATAGTGAGCTTAGGGTGTACAGTAGTATGATGGAGGGCACAGAGCACATTTGTACAGGAGTCTGATAGAGGGCACAGAGTACAGGCTGTACAGGATTCTGATAGAGGGCACAGAGTACAGGGTGTACAGGAGTCTGATAGAGGGCACAGAGCCCAGGGTGTACATGAGTCTGATAGAGGGCACAGAGCACATGGTGTACAGGAGTCTGATAGAGGGCACAGAGCACAGGGTACACAGGAGTCTGAGAGAGGGTACAGAGCACAGGGTGTACAAAAGTCTGATAGATGGCACAGAGCACAGGGTGCACAGGAGTCTGATAAAGGGCACAGAGCACAGTGTGTACAGGAATCTGAAAGAGGGCACAGAGCACAGTGTGTACAGGAATCTGATAGAGGGCACAGAGCACAGGGTACACTGGAGTCTGATATAGGGCACAGAGCACAGGGTGCACAGGAGTCTGATAAAGGGCACAGAGCACAGGGTGCACAGGAGTCTGATAAAGGGCACAGAGCACAGTGTGTACAGGAATCTGACAGAGGGCACAGAGCACAGGGTACACTGGAGTCTGATATAGGGCACAGAGCACAGGGTGTACAAAAGTCAGATAGATGGCACAGAGCACAGGGTGTACAGGAGTCTGATAGAGGACACAGAGCCCAGGGTGTACAGGAGTCTGATAGAGGGCACAGAGCAAAGTTGTGTACAGGAGTCTGAGGGAGGGCACAGATCACAGGGTGTACAGGAGTCTGAGAGGGCACTGGGCATACAGGACTCTGATAAAGGGCACAGAGCACAGGGTACACAAGAATCTGATAGAGGGCACAGAGCACAGAGTATACAGGAGTGTAACAGAGAGCACAGAACATAGGGTATACAGGAGACATATAGAGGGAACAGTGTGAATAGGAGTCTGGTCGAGTTCACAGACCACATGGTGTACAGGACTGTGATGGAGGGCACGGAGCACAGGGTGTACAGGAGTCTGATAGAGGGCATGGAGCACAGGGTACACAGGAGACTGATAGAGGGCACAGAACACAGGGTACACAGGAGTCTGATGGAGGGCACAGAGGACAGGGTGTACAGAAGTCTGATAGATGGCACAGAGCACAGTATGTACAGGAGTCTGAGAGAGGGTACAGGGTGTACAGGAGTCCGTTCAAGGGCACAGAGCACAGTGTGTACAGGAGTCGAGAAAGGCTACAGAGAACAGAGTGTAAGGGAATCTGGGAGAGTGCACAGGGTGTACAGGACTTTGATAGAGGGCACAGAGCATGGTATATACAGGAGTCTGATCGAGGGCACAGAGCACGGTGTATACAGGAGCCTGATAGAGGGCACGGCGCACAGGGAACACAGGGGTCTGATAGAGGGCACAGACTGCACAGGAGTGTAACAGAGAGCACAGAACACAGGGTACACAGGAGAGTCATAGAGTGGACAGTGTGAACAGGAGTCTGGTTGAGTTCACAGATCACATGTTGAACAGGACTCTGATAGAGGGCACAGAGCTCAGGATGTACAGGAGTCTGACAGAGGGCACAGAGCTCAGGATGTACAGGAGTCTGATAGAGGGCACACAGCGCAGGGTGTAAAGGAGTCGGATAGAGGGCACAGAGCTCAGCATGTACAGGAGTCTGATAAAGGGCACACAGCTCAGAATGTACTGGAGTCTGATAGAGGGCACAGAGCAAAGGCTATACAGGAGTCTGAGGGAGGGCACAGAGCAAAGTTGCGTACAGGAGTGTGATAGAGGGCACAGAGCAAAGGATATGCTGGAGTCTGAGGGAGGGAACAGAGCAAAGTTGTGTACAGCAGTCTGATAGAGGGCACAGAGCAAAGTTGCGTACAGGAGTGTGATAGAGGGCACAGAACAAAGGCTATACAGGAGTCTGAGGGAGGGCACAGAGCAAAGTTGTGTACAGGAGTCTGATAGAGGGCACAGAGCAAAGGCTATACAGGAGTCTGAGGGAGGGCACAGATCACAGGGTGTACAGGAGTCTGAGAGGACACAGGGTACACAGGAATCTGATAGAGGGCACAGAGCACAGAGTGTACATGAGTGTAACAGAGAGCACAGAACATAGGATACACAGGAGACTTATAGGGGGAACAGTGTGAACAGGAGTCTGGTCGAGTTTACATACCACATGATGTACAGGACTCTGATGGAGGGCACGGAGCACAGGGTGTACAGGAGTCTGATAGAGGGCATGGAGCACAGGGTGTACAGGAGTCTGAGAGAGGGTACAGGGTGTACAGGAGTCCGTTCAAGGGCACAGAGCACAGGGTGTACAGGAATCTGATAGAGGGCACAGAGCACAGGGTACACAGGAGTCTGATAGAGGGCACAGAGCACAGAGTGTACAGGAGCCTGAGAGAGGGTACAGGGTATACAGGAGTCCGTTCAAGGGCACAGAGCACAATGTGTACAGGAGTCGAGAAAGGCCACAGAGAACAGAGTGTACCGGAATCTGCGAGAGGGCACAGGGTATACAGGAGTTTGATAGAGGGCACAGAGCATGGTATATACAGGAGTCTGATGGATGGCACAGAGCACGGTGTGTACAGGAGCCTGATAGAGGGCACAGAGCACAGGGTACACAGGGGTCTGATAGAGGGCACAGACTGCACAGGAGTGTAACAGAGAGCACAGAACACAGGGTACACAGGAGACTTATAGAGGGAACAGTGTGAATAGGAGTCTGGTCGAGTTCACAGACCACATGGTGTACAGGACTCTGATGGAGGGCACGGAGCACAGTGTGTACAGGAGTCTGATAGAGGGCATGGAGCACAGGGTATACAGGAGACTGATAGAGGGTATGGAGAACAGGGAGTACAGGAATCTGATAGAGGGCACAGAGCACAGGGTACACAGTAGTCTGATGGAGGGCACAGAGGACAGGGTGTACAGAAGTCTGATAGATGGCACAGAGCACAGTATGTACGGGAGTCTGAGAGAGGGTACAGGGTGTACAGGAGTCCGTTCAAGGGCACAGAGCACAGTGTGTACAGGAGTCGAGAAAGGCCACAGAGAACAGAGTGTACGGGAATCTGGGAGAGTGCACAGGGTGTACAGGAGTTTGATAGAGGTCACAGAGCATGGTATATACAGGAGTCTGATCGAGGGCACAGAGCACGGTGTGTACGGGAGCCTGATAGAAGGCACGGCACACAGGGAACACAGGGATCTGATAGAGGGCACAGACTGCACAGGAGTGTAACAGAGAGCACAGAACACAGGGTACACAGGAGAGTCATAGAGGGGACAGTGTGAACAGGAGTCTGGTTGAGTTCACAGATCACATGTTGAACAGGACTCTGATAGAGGGCACAGAGCTCAGGATGTACAGGAGTCTGATAAAGGGCACAGAGCTAAGGTTGTACAGGACTCTGATAGAGGGCACAGAGCACAGGGTGTACAGGAGTCTGATAGAGGGCACAGACTGCACAGGAGTGTAACAGAGAGCACAGAACACAGGGTACACAGGAGAGTCATACAGGGGACAGTGTGAACAGGAGTCTGGTCGAGTTCACAGATCACATGTTGTACAGGACTCTGATAGAGGGCACAGAGCACAGGGTGTACAGGAGTCTGATAGAGGGCACAGAGCTCAGAATGTACAGGAGTCTGATAGAGGGCACAGAGATCAGGATGTACAGGAGTCTGAAAGAGGGCACAGAGCAAAGTGTGTCTAGGAGTCTGATAGAGGGCACAGAGCTCAGCATGTGCAGTGTCTGACAGAGGGCACAGAGCACAGTATGTGCAGTGTCTGATAGAGGGCACAGAGCTCAGAATGTACTGGAGTCTGATAGAGGGCACAGAGCTCAGGATTTACAGGAGTCTGATAGAGGGCACAGAGCTCAGGATGTACAGGAGTCTGATAGAGGGCACAGAGCACAGTGTGTACAGGAATCTGAAAGAGGGCACAGAGCACAGTGTGTACAGGAATCTGATAGAGGGCACAGAGCACAGGGTACACTGGAGTCTGATATAGGGCACAGAGCACAGGGTGCACAGGAGTCTGATAAAGGGCACAGAGCACAGGGTGCACAGGAGTCTGATAAAGGGCACAGAGCACAGGGTACACAGGAGTCTGAGAGAGGGTACAGAGCACAGGGTGTACAAAAGTCTGATAGATGGCACAGAGCACAGGGTGCACAGGAGTCTGATAAAGGGCACAGAGCACAGTGTGTACAGGAATCTGAAAGAGGGCACAGAGCACAGTGTGTACAGGAATCTGATAGAGGGCACAGAGCACAGGGTACACTGGAGTCTGATATAGGGCACAGAGCACAGGGTGCACAGGAGTCTGATAAAGGGCACAGAGCACAGGGTGCACAGGAGTCTGATAAAGGGCACAGAGCACAGTGTGTACAGGAATCTGACAGAGGGCACAGAGCACAGGGTACACTGGAGTCTGATATAGGGCACAGAGCACAGGGTGTACAAAAGTCTGATAGATGGCACAGAGCACAGGGTGTACAGGAGTCTGATAGAGGACACAGAGCCCAGGGTGTACAGGAGTCTGATAGAGGGCACAGAGCAAAGTTGTGTACAGGAGTCTGAGGGAGGGCACAGATCACAGGGTGTACAGGAGTCTGAGAGGGCACTGGGCATACAGGACTCTGATAAAGGGCACAGAGCACAGGGTACACAAGAATCTGATAGAGGGCACAGAGCACAGAGTATACAGGAGTGTAACAGAGAGCACAGAACATAGGGTATACAGGAGACATATAGAGGGAACAGTGTGAATAGGAGTCTGGTCGAGTTCACAGACCACATGGTGTACAGGACTCTGATGGAGGGCACGGAGCACAGGGTGTACAGGAGTCTGATAGAGGGCATGGAGCACAGGGTACACAGGAGACTGATAGAGGGCACAGAACACAGGGTACACTGGAGTCTGATATAGGGCACAGAGCACAGGGTGTACAAAAGTCTGATAGATGGCACAGAGCACAGTATGTACAGGAGTCTGAGAGAGGGTACAGGGTGTACAGGAGTCCGTTCAAGGGCACAGAGCACAGTGTGTACAGGAGTCGAGAAAGGCTACAGAGAACAGAGTGTAAGGGAATCTGGGAGAGTGCACAGGGTGTACAGGACTTTGATAGAGGGCACAGAGCATGGTATATACAGGAGTCTGATCGAGGGCACAGAGCACGGTGTATACAGGAGCCTGATAGAGGGCACGGCGCACAGGGAACACAGGGGTCTGATAGAGGGCACAGACTGCACAGGAGTGTAACAGAGAGCACAGAACACAGGGTACACAGGAGAGTCATAGAGTGGACAGTGTGAACAGGAGTCTGGTTGAGTTCACAGATCACATGTTGAACAGGACTCTGATAGAGGGCACAGAGCTCAGGATGTACAGGAGTCTGATAGAGGGCACAGAGCTCAGGATGTACAGGAGTCTGATAGAGGGCACACAGCGCAGGGTGTAAAGGAGTCGGATAGAGGGCACAGAGCTCAGCATGTACAGGAGTCTGATAAAGGGCACACAGCTCAGAATGTACTGGAGTCTGATAGAGGGCACAGAGCAAAGGCTATACAGGAGTCTGAGGGAGGGCACAGAGCAAAGTTGCATACAGGAGTGTGATAGAGGGCACAGAGCAAAGGATATGCTGGAGTCTGAGGGAGGGAACAGAGCAAAGTTGTGTACAGCAGTCTGATAGAGGGCACAGAGCAAAGTTGCGTACAGGAGTGTGATAGAGGGCACAGAACAAAGGCTATACAGGAGTCTGAGGGAGGGCACAGAGCAAAGTTGTGTACAGGAGTCTGATAGAGGGCACAGAGCAAAGGCTATACAGGAGTCTGAGGGAGGGCACAGATCACAGGGTGTACAGGAGTCTGAGAGGACACAGGGTACACAGGAATCTGATAGAGGGCACAGAGCACAGAGTGTACATGAGTGTAACAGAGAGCACAGAACATAGGATACACAGGAGACTTATAGGGGGAACAGTGTGAACAGGAGTCTGGTCGAGTTTACATACCACATGATGTACAGGACTCTGATGGAGGGCACGGTGCACAGGGTGTACAGGAGTCTGATAGAGGGCATGGAGCACAGGGTGTACAGGAGTCTGAGAGAGGGTACAGGGTGTACAGGAGTCCGTTCAAGGGCACAGAGCACAGGGTGTACAGGAATCTGATAGAGGGCACAGAGCACAGGGTACACAGGAGTCTGATAGAGGGCACAGAGCACAGAGTGTACAGGAGCCTGAGAGAGGGTACAGGGTATACAGGAGTCCGTTCAAGGGCACAGAGCACAATGTGTACAGGAGTCGAGAAAGGCCACAGAGAACAGAGTGTACCGGAATCTGCGAGAGGGCACAGGGTATACAGGAGTTTGATAGAGGGCACAGAGCATGGTATCTACAGGAGTCTGATGGATGGCACAGAGCACGGTGTGTACAGGAGCCTGATAGAGGGCACAGAGCACAGGGTACACAGGGGTCTGATAGAGGGCACAGACTGCACAGGAGTGTAACAGAGAGCACAGAACACAGGGTACACAGGAGACTTATAGAGGGAACAGTGTGAATAGGAGTCTGGTCGAGTTCACAGACCACATGGTGTACAGGACTCTGATGGAGGGCACGGAGCACAGTGTGTACAGGAGTCTGATAGAGGGCATGGAGCACAGGGTATACAGGAGACTGATAGAGGGTATGGAGAACAGGGAGTACAGGAATCTGATAGAGGGCACAGAGCACAGGGTACACAGTAGTCTGATGGAGGGCACAGAGGACAGGGTGTACAGAAGTCTGATAGATGGCACAGAGCACAGTATGTACGGGAGTCTGAGAGAGGGTACAGGGTGTACAGGAGTCCGTTCAAGGGCACAGAGCACAGTGTGTACAGGAGTCGAGAAAGGCCACAGAGAACAGAGTGTACGGGAATCTGGGAGAGTGCACAGGGTGTACAGGAGTTTGATAGAGGTCACAGAGCATGGTATATACAGGAGTCTGATCGAGGGCACAGAGCACGGTGTGTACGGGAGCCTGATAGAAGGCACGGCACACAGGGAACACAGGGATCTGATAGAGGGCACAGACTGCACAGGAGTGTAACAGAGAGCACAGAACACAGGGTACACAGGAGAGTCATAGAGGGGACAGTGTGAACAGGAGTCTGGTTGAGTTCACAGATCACATGTTGAACAGGACTCTGATAGAGGGCACAGAGCTCAGGATGTACAGGAGTCTGATAAAGGGCACAGAGCTAAGGTTGTACAGGACTCTGATAGAGGGCACAGAGCACAGGGTGTACAGGAGTCTGATAGAGGGCACAGACTGCACAGGAGTGTAACAGAGAGCACAGAACACAGGGTACACAGGAGCGTCATACAGGGGACAGTGTGAACAGGAGTCTGGTCGAGTTCACAGATCACATGTTGTACAGGACTCTGATAGAGGGCACAGAGCACAGGGTGTACAGGAGTCTGATAGAGGGCACAGAGCTCAGAATGTACAGGAGTCTGATAGAGGGCACAGAGATCAGGATGTACAGGAGTCTGAAAGAGGGCACAGAGCAAAGTGTGTCTAGGAGTCTGATAGAGGGCACAGAGCTCAGCATGTGCAGTGTCTGACAGAGGGCACAGAGCACAGTATGTGCAGTGTCTGATAGAGGGCACAGAGCTCAGAATGTACTGGAGTCTGATAGAGGGCACAGAGCTCAGGATTTACAGGAGTCTGATAGAGGGCACAGAGCTCAGGATGTACAGGAGTCTGATAGAGGGCACAGAGCTCAGGATGTACAGGAGTCTGATAGAGGGCACACAGCGCAGGGTGTAAAGGAGTCGGATAGAGGGCACAGAGCTCAGCATGTACAGGAGTCTGATAAAGGGCATACAGCTCAGAATGTACTGGAGTCTGATAGAGGGCACAGAGCAAAGGCTATACAGGAGTCTGAGGGAGGGCACAGAGCAAAGTTGCGTACAGGAGTGTGATAGAGGGCACAGAGCAAAGGATATGCTGGAGTCTGAGGGAGGGAACAGAGCAAAGTTGTGTACAGCAGTCTGATAGAGGGCACAGAGCAAAGTTGCGTACAGGAGTCTGAAAGAGGGCACATGGTTTACAAGAGTCTTATAGAGGGCACAGTGCACTGGGTGTACAGGAGTCTGATAGAGAGCACAGAGCACTGTGGGTACAGGAGTCTGATTGAGGGCAGAGAGCAAAATGTGTACAGGAGTTTGTTAGGGGGCACAGAATTAGGGGTATACAGGAGTCAGATAGAGAGCTCAGAGCACTCTGTGTACAGGAGTCTGATAAGTGGGCACAGAGTACATGGTGTACAGGAGTCTGATAGAGGTGACGGGCACAAGGGGTAAAGTAGCCTGATAGAGGGCACAGAAGACAGGGTGACCAGAGGTCTAATAAAGGGCACAGAGCACAGAGCGTACAGGTGTCTGATAGAGGGCACAGTGTGTCTAGTAGCCTGAAAGAGGGCACAGAGCATATGGTATACAGGAGTCTGAGAGAGGGCACAAGGCATACAGGAGTCTGATAGGGGCCACAGAGCACATGGTGTACAGGAGTCTGAGAGAGGGCACAAGGCGTACAGGACTCTGATAGAGGGCACATAGCACATGCAATACAGGAGTCTGAGAGAGGGCACAGTGTGTCCAGGAGCCTGATAGAGGACACGGAGCACGTGGTGTACAGGAGTCTGAGAGAGGGCACAAGGCGTTCAGGAGTCTGATAGAGGGCACAGAGCCCAGGGTGTACAGGAGTCTGATAGAGGGCACAGAGCAAAGTTGTGTACAGGAGTCTGATAGAGGGCACAGAGCAAAGGCTATACAGGAGTCTGAGGGAGGGCACAGAGCAAAGTTGTGTAGAGCAGTCTGATAGAGGGCACAGAGCAAAGTTGCATACAGGAGTGTGATAGAGGGCACAGAGCAAAGGATATACTGGAGTCTGAGGGAGGGCACAGAGCAAAGTTGCATACAGTAGTCTGATAGAGGGAACAGAGCAAAGGGTATACAGGAGTCTGAGGGAGGGCACAGAGCAAAGTTGTGTACAGGACTCTGATAGAGGGCACAGAGTCCAGGGTGTACAGGACTCTGATAGAGGACACAGAGCAAAGTTGTGTAAAGGAGTCTGATAGAGGGCACAGAGCAAAGGGTATACAGGAGTCTGAGGGAGGGCACAGATCACAGAGTGTACAGGAGTCTGAGAGGACACATGGTACACAGGAATCTGATAGAGGGCACAGAGCACAGAGTGTACATGAGTGTAACAGAGAGCACAGAACATAGGATACACAGGAGACTTATAGGGGGAACAGTGTGAACAGGAGTCTGGTCGAGTTTACAGACCACATGATGTACAGGACTCTGATGGAGGGCACGGAGCACAGGGTGTACAGGTGTCTGATAGAGGGCATGGAGCACAGGGTGTACAGGAGTCTGAGAGAGGGTACAGGGTGTACAGGAGTCCGTTCAAGGGCACAGAGCACAGGGTGTACAGGAATCTGATAGATGGCACAGAGCACAGGGTACACAGGAGTCTGATAGAGGGCACAGAGCACAGAGTGTACAGGAGCCTGAGAGAGGGTACAGGGTGTACAGGAGTCCGTTCAAGGGCACAGAGCACAATGTGTACAGGAGTCGAGAAAGGCCACAGAGAACAGAGTGTACAGGAATCTGCGAGAGGGCACAGGGTATACAGGAGTTTGATAGAGGGCACAGAGCATGGTATATACAGGAGTCTGATGGATGGCACAGAGCACGGTGTGTACAGGAGCCTGATAGAGGGCACGGAGCACAGGGTACACAGGGGTCTGATAGAGGGCACAGACTGCACAGGAGTGTAACAGAGAGCACAGAACACAGGGTACACAGGGGAGTCATAGAGGGGACAGTGTGAACAGAAGTCTGAAAGAGGGCACAGACCACATGTTGAACAGGTCTCTGATAGAGGGCACAGAGCACAAGGTGTACAGGAGTCTGATAGAGGGCACAGAGCTCAGGATTTACAGGAGTCTGATAGAGGGCACAGAGCTCAGGATGTACAGGAGTCTGATAGAGGGCACAGAGCTCAGGATGTACAGGAGTCTGATAGAGGGCACACAGCGCAGGGTGTAAAGGAGTCGGATAGAGGGCACAGAGCTCAGCATGTACAGGAGTCTGATAAAGGGCATACAGCTCAGAATGTACTGGAGTCTGATAGAGGGCACAGAGCAAAGGCTATACAGGAGTCTGAGGGAGGGCACAGAGCAAAGTTGCGTACAGGAGTGTGATAGAGGGCACAGAGCAAAGGATATGCTGGAGTCTGAGGGAGGGAACAGAGCAAAGTTGTGTACAGCAGTCTGATAGAGGGCACAGAGCAAAGTTGCGTACAGGAGTCTGAAAGAGGGCACATGGTTTACAAGAGTCTTATAGAGGGCACAGTGCACTGGGTGTACAGGAGTCTGATAGAGAGCACAGAGCACTGTGGGTACAGGAGTCTGATTGAGGGCAGAGAGCAAAATGTGTACAGGAGTTTGTTAGGGGGCACAGAATTAGGGGTATACAGGAGTCAGATAGAGAGCTCAGAGCACTCTGTGTACAGGAGTCTGATAAGTGGGCACAGAGTACATGGTGTACAGGAGTCTGATAGAGGTGACGGGCACAAGGGGTAAAGTAGCCTGATAGAGGGCACAGAAGACAGGGTGACCAGAGGTCTAATAAAGGGCACAGAGCACAGAGCGTACAGGTGTCTGATAGAGGGCACAGTGTGTCTAGTAGCCTGAAAGAGGGCACAGAGCATATGGTATACAGGAGTCTGAGAGAGGGCACAAGGCATACAGGAGTCTGATAGGGGCCACAGAGCACATGGTGTACAGGAGTCTGAGAGAGGGCACAAGGCGTACAGGACTCTGATAGAGGGCACATAGCACATGCAATACAGGAGTCTGAGAGAGGGCACAGTGTGTCCAGGAGCCTGATAGAGGACACGGAGCACGTGGTGTACAGGAGTCTGAGAGAGGGCACAAGGCGTTCAGGAGTCTGATAGAGGGCACAGAGCCCAGGGTGTACAGGAGTCTGATAGAGGGCACAGAGCAAAGTTGTGTACAGGAGTCTGATAGAGGGCACAGAGCAAAGGCTATACAGGAGTCTGAGGGAGGGCACAGAGCAAAGTTGTGTAGAGCAGTCTGATAGAGGGCACAGAGCAAAGTTGCATACAGGAGTGTGATAGAGGGCACAGAGCAAAGGATATACTGGAGTCTGAGGGAGGGCACAGAGCAAAGTTGCATACAGTAGTCTGATAGAGGGAACAGAGCAAAGGGTATACAGGAGTCTGAGGGAGGGCACAGAGCAAAGTTGTGTACAGGACTCTGATAGAGGGCACAGAGTCCAGGGTGTACAGGACTCTGATAGAGGACACAGAGCAAAGTTGTGTAAAGGAGTCTGATAGAGGGCACAGAGCAAAGGGTATACAGGAGTCTGAGGGAGGGCACAGATCACAGAGTGTACAGGAGTCTGAGAGGACACATGGTACACAGGAATCTGATAGAGGGCACAGAGCACAGAGTGTACATGAGTGTAACAGAGAGCACAGAACATAGGATACACAGGAGACTTATAGGGGGAACAGTGTGAACAGGAGTCTGGTCGAGTTTACAGACCACATGATGTACAGGACTCTGATGGAGGGCACGGAGCACAGGGTGTACAGGTGTCTGATAGAGGGCATGGAGCACAGGGTGTACAGGAGTCTGAGAGAGGGTACAGGGTGTACAGGAGTCCGTTCAAGGGCACAGAGCACAGGGTGTACAGGAATCTGATAGATGGCACAGAGCACAGGGTACACAGGAGTCTGATAGAGGGCACAGAGCACAGAGTGTACAGGAGCCTGAGAGAGGGTACAGGGTGTACAGGAGTCCGTTCAAGGGCACAGAGCACAATGTGTACAGGAGTCGAGAAAGGCCACAGAGAACAGAGTGTACAGGAATCTGCGAGAGGGCACAGGGTATACAGGAGTTTGATAGAGGGCACAGAGCATGGTATATACAGGAGTCTGATGGATGGCACAGAGCACGGTGTGTACAGGAGCCTGATAGAGGGCACGGAGCACAGGGTACACAGGGGTCTGATAGAGGGCACAGACTGCACAGGAGTGTAACAGAGAGCACAGAACACAGGGTACACAGGGGAGTCATAGAGGGGACAGTGTGAACAGAAGTCTGAAAGAGGGCACAGACCACATGTTGAACAGGTCTCTGATAGAGGGCACAGAGCACAAGGTGTACAGGAGTCTGATAGAGGGCACAGAGCTCAGGATTTACAGGAGTCTGATAGAGGGCACAGAGCTCAGGATGTACAGGAGTCTGATAGAGGGCACAGAGCTCAGGATGTACAGGAGTCTGATAGAGGGCACACAGCGCAGGGTGTAAAGGAGTCGGATAGAGGGCACAGAGCTCAGCATGTACAGGAGTCTGATAAAGGGCATACAGCTCAGAATGTACTGGAGTCTGATAGAGGGCACAGAGCAAAGGCTATACAGGAGTCTGAGGGAGGGCACAGAGCAAAGTTGCGTACAGGAGTGTGATAGAGGGCACAGAGCAAAGGATATGCTGGAGTCTGAGGGAGGGAACAGAGCAAAGTTGTGTACAGCAGTCTGATAGAGGGCACAGAGCAAAGTTGCGTACAGGAGTCTGAAAGAGGGCACATGGTTTACAAGAGTCTTATAGAGGGCACAGTGCACTGGGTGTACAGGAGTCTGATAGAGAGCACAGAGCACTGTGGGTACAGGAGTCTGATTGAGGGCAGAGAGCAAAATGTGTACAGGAGTTTGTTAGGGGGCACAGAATTAGGGGTATACAGGAGTCAGATAGAGAGCTCAGAGCACTCTGTGTACAGGAGTCTGATAAGTGGGCACAGAGTACATGGTGTACAGGAGTCTGATAGAGGTGACGGGCACAAGGGGTAAAGTAGCCTGATAGAGGGCACAGAAGACAGGGTGACCAGAGGTCTAATAAAGGGCACAGAGCACAGAGCGTACAGGTGTCTGATAGAGGGCACAGTGTGTCTAGGAGCCTGAAAGAGGGCACAGAGCATATGGTATACAGGAGTCTGAGAGAGGGCACAAGGCATACAGGAGTCTGATAGGGGCCACAGAGCACATGGTGTACAGGAGTCTGAGAGAGGGCACAAGGCGTACAGGACTCTGATAGAGGGCACATAGCACATGCAATACAGGAGTCTGAGAGAGGGCACAGTGTGTCCAGGAGCCTGATAGAGGACACGGAGCACGTGGTGTACAGGAGTCTGAGAGAGGGCACAAGGCGTTCAGGAGTCTGATAGAGGGCACAGAGCCCAGGGTGTACAGGAGTCTGATAGAGGGCACAGAGCAAAGTTGTGTAGAGCAGTCTGATAGAGGGCACAGAGCAAAGTTGCATACAGGAGTGTGATAGAGGGCACAGAGCAAAGGATATACTGGAGTCTGAGGGAGGGCACAGAGCAAAGTTGCATACAGTAGTCTGATAGAGGGAACAGAGCAAAGGGTATACAGGAGTCTGAGGGAGGGCACAGAGCAAAGTTGTGTACAGGACTCTGATAGAGGGCACAGAGTCCAGGGTGTACAGGACTCTGATAGAGGACACAGAGCAAAGTTGTGTAAAGGAGTCTGATAGAGGGCACAGAGCAAAGGGTATACAGGAGTCTGAGGGAGGGCACAGATCACAGAGTGTACAGGAGTCTGAGAGGACACATGGTACACAGGAATCTGATAGAGGGCACAGAGCACAGAGTGTACATGAGTGTAACAGAGAGCACAGAACATAGGATACACAGGAGACTTATAGGGGGAACAGTGTGAACAGGAGTCTGGTCGAGTTTACAGACCACATGATGTACAGGACTCTGATGGAGGGCACGGAGCACAGGGTGTACAGGTGTCTGATAGAGGGCATGGAGCACAGGGTGTACAGGAGTCTGAGAGAGGGTACAGGGTGTACAGGAGTCCGTTCAAGGGCACAGAGCACAGGGTGTACAGGAATCTGATAGATGGCACAGAGCACAGGGTACACAGGAGTCTGATAGAGGGCACAGAGCACAGAGTGTACAGGAGCCTGAGAGAGGGTACAGGGTGTACAGGAGTCCGTTCAAGGGCACAGAGCACAATGTGTACAGGAGTCGAGAAAGGCCACAGAGAACAGAGTGTACAGGAATCTGCGAGAGGGCACAGGGTATACAGGAGTTTGATAGAGGGCACAGAGCATGGTATATACAGGAGTCTGATGGATGGCACAGAGCACGGTGTGTACAGCAGCCTGATAGAGGGCACGGAGCACAGGGTACACAGGGGTCTGATAGAGGGCACAGACTGCACAGGAGTGTAACAGAGAGCACAGAACACAGGGTACACAGGGGAGTCATAGAGGGGACAGTGTGAACAGAAGTCTGGTTGAGTTCACAGATCACATGTTGAACAGGTCTCTGATAGAGGGCACAGAGCACAAGGTGTACAGGAGTCTGATAGAGGGCACAGAGCTCAGAATGTACAGGAGTCTGATAGAGGGCACAGAGATCAGGATGTACAGGAGTCTGAAAGAGGGCACAGAGCAAAGTGTGTCTAGGAGTCTGATAGAGGGCACAGAGCTCAGCATGTGCAGTGTCTGACAGAGGGCACAGAGCACAGTATGTGCAGTGTCTGATAGAGGGCACAGAGCTCAGAATGTACTGGAGTCTGATAGAGGGCACAGAGCTCAGGATTTACAGGAGTCTGATAGAGGGCACAGAGCTCAGGATGTACAGGAGTCTGATAGAGGGCACAGAGCTCAGGATGTACAGGAGTCTGATAGAGGGCACACAGCGCAGGGTGTAAAGGAGTCGGATAGAGGGCACAGAGGTCAGCATGTACAGGAGTCTGATAAAGGGCATACAGCTCAGAATGTACTGGAGTCTGATAGAGGGCACAGAGCAAAGGCTATACAGGACTCTGAGGGCGGGCACAGAGCAAAGTTGCGTACAGGAGTGTGATAGAGGGCACAGAGCAAAGGATATGCTGGAGTCTGAGGGAGGGAACAGAGCAAAGTTGTGTACAGCAGTCTGATAGAGGGCACAGAGCAAAGTTGCGTACAGGAGTCTGAAAGAGGGCACATGGTTTACAAGAGTCTTATAGAGGGCACAGTGCACTGGGTGTACAGGAGTCTGATAGAGAGCACAGAGCACTGTGGGTACAGGAGTCTGATTGAGGGCAGAGAGCAAAATGTGTACAGGAGTTTGTTAGGGGGCACAGAATTAGGGGTATACAGGAGTCAGATAGAGAGCTCAGAGCACTCTGTGTACAGGAGTCTGATAAGTGGGCACAGAGTACATGGTGTACAGGAGTCTGATAGAGGTGACGGGCACAAGGGGTAAAGTAGCCTGATAGAGGGCACAGAAGACAGGGTGACCAGAGGTCTAATAAAGGGCACAGAGCACAGAGCGTACAGGTGTCTGATAGAGGGCACAGTGTGTCTAGGAGCCTGAAAGAGGGCACAGAGCATATGGTATACAGGAGTCTGAGAGAGGGCACAAGGCATACAGGAGTCTGATAGGGGCCACAGAGCACATGGTGTACAGGAGTCTGAGAGAGGGCACAAGGCGTACAGGACTCTGATAGAGGGCACATAGCACATGCAATACAGGAGTCTGAGAGAGGGCACAGTGTGTCCAGGAGCCTGATAGAGGACACGGAGCACGTGGTGTACAGGAGTCTGAGAGAGGGCACAAGGCGTTCAGGAGTCTGATAGAGGGCACAGAGCCCAGGGTGTACAGGAGTCTGATAGAGGGCACAGAGCAAAGTTGTGTACAGGAGTCTGATAGAGGGCACAGAGCAAAGGCTATACAGGAGTCTGAGGGAGGGCACAGAGCAAAGTTGTGTAGAGCAGTCTGATAGAGGGCACAGAGCAAAGTTGCATACAGGAGTGTGATAGAGGGCACAGAGCAAAGGATATACTGGAGTCTGAGGGAGGGCACAGAGCAAAGTTGCATACAGTAGTCTGATAGAGGGAACAGAGCAAAGGGTATACAGGAGTCTGAGGGAGGGCACAGAGCAAAGTTGTGTACAGGACTCTGATAGAGGGCACAGAGTCCAGGGTGTACAGGACTCTGATAGAGGACACAGAGCAAAGTTGTGTAAAGGAGTCTGATAGAGGGCACAGAGCAAAGGGTATACAGGAGTCTGAGGGAGGGCACAGATCACAGAGTGTACAGGAGTCTGAGAGGACACATGGTACACAGGAATCTGATAGAGGGCACAGAGCACAGAGTGTACATGAGTGTAACAGAGAGCACAGAACATAGGATACACAGGAGACTTATAGGGGGAACAGTGTGAACAGGAGTCTGGTCGAGTTTACAGACCACATGATGTATAGGACTCTGATGGAGGGCACGGAGCACAGGGTGTACAGGTGTCTGATAGAGGGCATGGAGCACAGGGTGTACAGGAGTCTGAGAGAGGGTACAGGGTGTACAGGAGTCCGTTCAAGGGCACAGAGCACAGGGTGTACAGGAATCTGATAGATGGCACAGAGCACAGGGTACACAGGAGTCTGATAGAGGGCACAGAGCACAGAGTGTACAGGAGCCTGAGAGAGGGTACAGGGTGTACAGGAGTCCGTTCAAGGGCACAGAGCACAATGTGTACAGGAGTCGAGAAAGGCCACAGAGAACAGAGTGTACAGGAATCTGCGAGAGGGCACAGGGTATACAGGAGTTTGATAGAGGGCACAGAGCATGGTATATACAGGAGTCTGATGGATGGCACAGAGCACGGTGTGTACAGGAGCCTGATAGAGGGCACGGAGCACAGGGTACACAGGGGTCTGATAGAGGGCACAGACTGCACAGGAGTGTAACAGAGAGCACAGAACACAGGGTACACAGGGGAGTCATAGAGGGGACAGTGTGAACAGAAGTCTGGTTGAGTTCACAGACCACATGTTGAACAGGTCTCTGATAGAGGGCACAGAGCACAAGGTGTACAGGAGTCTGATAGAGGGCACAGAGCTCAGAATGTACAGGAGTCTGATAGAGGGCACAGAGATCAGGATGTACAGGAGTCTGAAAGAGGGCACAGAGCAAAGTGTGTCTAGGAGTCTGATAGAGGGCACAGAGCTCAGCATGTGCAGTGTCTGACAGAGGGCACAGAGCACAGTATGTGCAGTGTCTGATAGAGGGCACAGAGCTCAGAATGTACTGGAGTCTGATAGAGGGCACAGAGCTCAGGATTTACAGGAGTCTGATAGAGGGCACAGAGCTTAGGATGTACAGGAGTCTGATAGAGGGCACAGAGCTCAGGATGTACAGGAGTCTGATAGAGGGCACATAGCGCAGGGTGTAAAGGAGTCGGATAGAGGGCACAGAGGTCAGCATGTACAGGAGTCTGATAAATGGCACACAGCTCAGAATGTCCTGGAGTCTGATAGAGGGCACAGAGCAAAGGCTATACAGGACTCTGAGGGCGGGCACAGAGCAAAGTTGCGTACAGGAGTGTGATAGAGGGCACAGAGCAAAGGATATGCTGGAGTCTGAGGGAGGGAACAGAGCAAAGTTGTGTACAGCAGTCTGATAGAGGGCACAGAGCAAAGTTGCGTACAGGAGTCTGAAAGAGGGCACATGGTTTACAAGAGTCTTATAGAGGGCACAGTGCACTGGGTGTACAGGAGTCTGATAGAGAGCACAGAGCACTGTGGGTACAGGAGTCTGATTGAGGGCAGAGAGCAAAATGTGTACAGGAGTTTGTTAGGGGGCACAGAATTAGGGGTATACAGGAGTCAGATAGAGAGCACAGAGCACTGTGTACAGGAGTCTGATAAGTGGGCACAGAGTACATGGTGTACAGGAGTCTGACAGAGGTGACGGGCACAAGGGGTAAAGTAGCCTGATAGAGGGCACAGAAGACAGGGTGACCAGAGGTCGAATAAAGGGCACAGAGCACAGAGCGTACAGGTGTCTGATAGAGGGCATGGAGCACAGGGTATACAGGATTCTGATAGAGGGCATGGAGCACAGGAAGTACAGGAATCAGATAGAGGGCATAGAGCACAGGGTGTACAGGAATCTGATAGATGGCATAGAGCACAGGGTGTACAAAAGTCTGATAGATGACACAGAGCACAGGGTGCACAGGAGCCAGATAGTGGGCCCAGAGCACAGGATGTACAGGAGTCTGAGAGAGGGTACAGGGTGTACAGGAGTCCGTTCAAAGGCACAGAGCACAATGTGTACAGGAGTCGAGAAAGGCC
This sequence comes from Carcharodon carcharias, assembly GCF_017639515.1. Taxonomy (NCBI): domain Eukaryota; kingdom Metazoa; phylum Chordata; class Chondrichthyes; order Lamniformes; family Lamnidae; genus Carcharodon; species Carcharodon carcharias. The sequence continues at coordinate 59,531,683 of NC_054485.1, forward strand.
ACAGAGAACAGAGTGTACAGGAATCTGGGAGAGGGCACAGGGTGTACAGGAGTTTGATAGAGGGCACAGAGCAAGGTAGATACAGGAGTCTGATCGAGGGCACAGAGCACGGTGTATACAGGAGCCTGATAGAGGGCATGGAGCACAGGGTACACAGGGGTCTGATAGAGGGCACAGACTGCACAGGAGTGTAACAGAGAGCACAGAACACAGGGTACACAGGGGAGTCATAGAGGGGACAGTGTGAATAGGATTCTGGACGAGTTCACAGATCACATGTTGTACAGGACTCTGATAGAGGGCACAGAGCCCAGGGAGTACAGGAGTCTGATAGAGGGAACAGAGCACAGGGTGTACAGGAGTCTGATAGAGAGCACAGAGCCCAGGATGTACAGGAGTCTGATAGAGGACACAGAGCACAGGGTGTACAGGAGTCTGATAGAGGGCACAGAGCAAAGTTGTGTACAGAAGTCTGAGGGAGGGCACAGATCACAGGGTGTACAGGAGTCTGAGAGGGCACAGGGCATACAGAAGTCTGATAGAGGGCACAAAGCATAGGGTACACAGGAATCTGATAGAGGGCACAGAGCACAGAGTATACAGGAGTGTAACAGAGAGCACAGAACATAGGGTACACAGGAGACTTATAGAGGGAACAGTGTGAAAAGGAGTCTGGTCGAGTTCACAGAGCACATGGTGTACAGGACTCTGATGGAGGGCACGGAGCAAAGGGTGTACAGGAGTCTGAGAGGGCACAGGGCATACAGAAGTCTGGTAGAGGGCACAAAGCATAGGATACACAGGAATCTGATAGAGGGCACAGAGCACAGAGTGTACAGGAGTGTAACAGAGAGCACAGAACATAGGGTACATACGAGCCTTATAGAGGGAACAGTGTGAACAGGAGTCTGGTCGAGTTCACAGACCACATGGTGTACAGGACTCTGATGGAGGGCATGGAGCACAGGGTGTACAGGAGTCTGATAGGGTGCATGGAGCACAGGGTGTACAGGAATATGATAGAGGGCACAGAGCAAAGGGTACACAGGAGTCTGAGAGAGGGTACAGGGTGTACAGGAGTCCGTTCAAGGGCACAGAGCACAGGGTGTACAAAAGTCTGATAGATGGCACAGAGCACAGGGTGCACAGGAGTCTGATAAAGGGTAGAGAGCACAGTGTGTACAGGAATCTGATAGAGGGCACAGAGCACAGGGTACACTGGAGTCTGATATAGGGCACAGAGCACAGAGTGTACAAAAGTCTGATAGATGGCACAGAGCCCAGGGTGTACAGAAGTCTGATAGAGGGCACAGAGCAAAGTTGTGTACAGGAGTCTGATAGAGGACACAGAGCCCAGGGTGTGCAGGATTCTGATAGAGGGCACAGAGCGTAGGGTGCATAGCAGCCTAATAGAGGGCACGGAGCAAAGTTGTGTACTAGAGTCTGAGGGAGGGCACAGATCACAGGGTGTACAGGAGTCTGAGATGTCACTGGGCATACAGGAGTCTGATAGAGGGCACAGAGCACAGGGTACACAAGAATCTGAAAGAGGCCACAGAGCTCAGAGTGTAGAGGAGTGTAACAGAGAACACAGAACATAGGGTATACAGGAGACTTATAGAGGGAACAGTGTGAATAGGAGTCTGGACGAGTTCACAGATCACATGTTATACAGGACTCTGATAGAGGGCACAGAGCCCAGGGTGTACAGGAGTCTGATAGAGGGCACAGAGCAAAGTTGTGTACAGGAGTCTGATAGAGGGCACAGAGCACAGGGTGTACAGGAGTCTGATAGAGGGCACAGAGCCCAGGGTGTACAGGAGTCTGATAGAGGGCACAGAGCAAAGTTGTGTACAGGAGTCTGATAGAGGGCACAGAGCCCAGGGTATACAGGAGTCTGATAGAGATCACAGAGCACAGGGTGTACAGGAGCCTGATAGAGATCACAGAGCACAGGGTATACAGGAGACTGATAGAGGACACAGAGCACAGGGTGTACAGGAGTCTGATAGAGGGCACAGAGCCCAAGGTGTACAGGAGCCTGATAGGGGAAACAGAGCAAAGTTGTGTACAGGAGTCTGATACAGGGCACAGAGCCCAGGGTGTACAGGAGTCTGATAGAGGGCACAGAGCAAAGTTGTGTACAGGAGTCTGATAGAGGGCACAGAGCCCAGGGTGTACAGGAGTCTGATAGAGGGCACAGAGCAAAGTTGTGTACAGGAGTCTGATAGAGGGCACAGAGCCCAGGGTATACAGGAGTCTGATAGAGATCACAGAGCACAGGGTGTACCGGAGCCTGATAGAGATCACAGAGCACAGGGTATACAGGAGACTGATAGAGGGCGCAGAGCACAGTGTGTACAGGAGTCTGATAGAGGGCACAGAGCACAAGGTGTACAGGAGCCTGATAGAGGAAACAGAGCAAAGTTGTGTACATGAGTCTGATACAGGGCACAGAGCCCAGGATGTACAGGATTCTGATAGAGGGCAGGGAGCAAAGTTGTGTACATGAGTCTGATAGTGGGCACAGAGCAAAGGGTGTACAAGTGTCTGAGGCAGTGCACAGATCACAAGGTGAACAGGTGTCTGAGAGGGCACAGGGCATACAGAAGTCTGATAGAGGGCACAGAGCACATGGTACACAGGAATCTGAAAGAGGCCACAGAGCTCAGAGTGTAGAGGAGTGTAACAGAGAGCACAGAACATAGGGTACACAGAGACTTATAGAGGGAACAGTGTGAACATGAGTCTGGTCGAGTTCACAGACCACATGCTGTACAGGACTCTGATGGAGGGGACAGAGCACAGGGTGTACAGGAGTCTGATAGAGAGCATGGAGCACAGTGTGTACAGGACTCTGATGGAGGGCACGGAGCACAGGATGTACAGGAGTCTGATAGAGGGCATGGAGCACAGGGTGTACAGGTGTCCGTTCAAGGGCACAGAGCACAGGTTGTACAGGAATCTGATAGAGGGCACAGAGCACAGGGTACACAGGAGTCTGATAGAGGGCACAGAGCAGTGGGTGTACAGAAGTCTGATAGATGGCACAGAGCACAGTGTGCACAGGAGTCTGATAATGGGCACAGAGCGCAGGGTCTACAGGAGCCTGAGAGAGGGTACAGGGTGTACAGGAGTCCATTCAAAGGCACAGAGCACAGTGTGTACAGGAGTCAAGAAAGACCACAGAGAACAGTGTGTACAGAAATCTGGGAGAGGGCACAGGGTATACAGGAGTTTACTAGAGGGCACAGAGCATGGTATATACAGGAGTCTGATCGAGGGCACAGAGCACGGTGTGTATAGGAGTCTGATAGAGGGCACGGAGCACAGGGTACACAGGGGTCAGATAGAGGGCACAGAGCACAGAGTGTACAGGAGTGTAACAGAGAGCACAGAACATAGGGTACACAGGAGACTAATAGAGGGAACCGTGTGAACAGGAGTCTGGTCGAATTCACAGACCACATGGTGTACAGGACTCTGATGGAGGGCACGGAGCACAGGGTGTACAGGAGTCTGATAGAGGGCATGGAGCACAGGGTGTACAGGAGTCTGACAGAGGGTACAGGATGTACAGGAGTCTGATATCGCGCACAGAGCACAGGGCGTACAGGAATCTGATAGAGGGCACAGAGCACAGGATACACAAGAGACTGATAGAGGGCGCAGAGCACAGGGTGTACAGGAGATTGAGAGAGGGTACAGGGTGTACAGCAGTCTGTTCAAGGGCACAGAGCTCAATGGGTACAGGAGTCTAGAAAGGCCACAGGGAACAGAGTGTACAGGCAACTGGGAGAGGGCACAGGGTATACAGGAGTTTGATGGATGGCACAGAGCATGGTATATACAGGAGTATGATCGAGGTCACAGAGCACGGTGCGTACAGGAGCCTGATAGAGGGCACGGAGCACAGGGTACACAGGGGTCTGATAGAGGGCACAGATGGCACAGGATTGTAACAGAGAGCACAGAACACAGGGAACCAAGGGAGTCATAGAGGGGACAGTGTGAACAGGAGTCTGGTTGAGTTCACAGATCACATGTTGAACAGGACTCTGATAGAGGGCACAGAGCTCAGGATGTACAGGAGTCTGATAGAGGGCACGGAGCTCAGGATGTACAGGAGTCTGATAGAGGGCACAGAGCTCAGAATGTACAGGAGTCTGATAGAGGGCACGGAGCACAGGGTGTACAGGAGTCTGATAGAGGGCACAGAGCTCAGCATGTGCAGTGGCTGATAGAGGGCACAAAGCTCAGCATGTACAGGCGTCTGATAGATGGCACAGAGCTCAGGATGTACAGGAGTCTGATAGAGGGCACAGAGCTCTGGATGTACAGGAGTCTGATAGAGGGCACAGAGCGCAGGGTGTACAGGAGTCTGATAGAGGGCACAGAGCTCAGCGTGTTCAGGTGTCTGATAGAGGGCACAGAGCTCAGCATGTACAGGAGTCTGATATAGGGCACAGAGCTCAGTATGTACAGGAGTCAGATAGAGGGCTCAGAGCGCAGGGTGTACAGGAGTCTGATAGAGGGCACAGAGCGCAGGGTGTACAGGAGTCGGATAAATGTGACGGGCACAAGGGGTAAAGTAGCCTGATAGAGGGCACAGAAGACAGGCTGACCAGGCGTCTTATAAAGGGCACAGAGCACAGGGCGCACAGGTATCTGATAGAGGGCACAGTGTGCCCAGGAGCCTGATAGAGGGCACAGAGCACATGGTGTACAGGAGTGTGAGAGAGGGCACAGGACATACAGGAGTCTAATAGAGAACACAGAGCACATGGTATACAGGAGTCTGATAGAGAACACGGAGCACATGGTGTACAGGAGTCTGAGAGAGGGCACAAGGAGTGCAGAAGCCTAATAGAGGGCACGGAGCACATGGTGTACAGGAGTCTGAGAGAGGGCACAAGGCGTACAGGAGTCTGATAGACGACACGGTTCATATGGTGTACAGGAGTCTGATAGAGGGCACAGTGTGTCCAGCAGCCTGATAGAGGACACGGAGCAGATGGTGTACAGGACTCTGATGGAGGGCACGGAGCACAGGGTGTACAGGTGTCTGATAGAGGGCACAGAGCACAGGTTGTACAGGAGTTTATGAGAGGGTACAGGGTGTACAGGAGTCCGTTCAAGGGCACAGAGCACAGTGTGTACAGGAATCTGATAGATGGCACAGAGCACAGGGTGCACAGGAGTCTGATAAAGGGCACAGAGCACAGGGTGCACAGGAGTTTCATAAAGGGCACAGAGCACAGTGTGTACAGGAATCTGATAGAGGGCACAGAGCACAGGGTACACTGGCGTCAGATATAGGGCACAGAGCACAGGGTGTACAAAAGTCTGATAGATGGCACAGAGCACAGGGTGCACAGGAGTCTGATAAAGGGCACAGAGCACAGGGTGTACAGGAGCCTGATAGCGGGCACAGAGCACACAATATACAGGAGTCAGAGCGAGGGTAAAGGGTGTACCGGAGTCCGTTCAAGGGCACAGAGCACAGTGTGTACAGGAGTCAAGAAAGGCCACAGAGAACAGTGTGTACAGGAATCTGGGAGAGGACACAGGGTGTACAGGAGATTGAGAGAGGGTACAGGTTGTACAGCAGTCTGTTCAAGGGCACAGAGCACAATGGGTACAGGAGTCTAGAAAGGCCACAGGGAACAGAGTGTACAGGCAACTGGGAGAGGGCACAGGGTATACAGGAGTTTGATGGATGGCACAGAGCATGGTATATACAGGAGTATGATCGAGGTCACAGAGCACGGTGCGTACAGGAGCCTGATAGAGGGCAAGGAGCACAGGGTACACAGGGGTCTGATAGAGGGCACAGATGGCACAGGATTGTAACAGAGAGCACAGAACACAGGGAACCAAGGGAGTCATAGAGGGGACAGTGTGAACAGGAGTCTGGTTGAGTTCACAGATCACATGTTGAACAGGACTCTGATAGAGGGCACAGAGCTCAGGATGTACAGGAGTCTGATAGAGGGCACGGAGCTCAGGATGTACAGGAGTCTGATAGAGGGCACAGAGCTCAGGATGTACAGGAGTCTGATAGAGGGCACGGAGCACGGGGTGTACAGGAGTCTGATAGAGGGCACAGAGCTCAGCATGTGCAGTGGCTGATAGAGGGCACAAAGCTCAGCATGTACAGGCGTCTGATAGATGGCACAGAGCTCAGCATGTACAGGAGTCTGATAGAGGGCACAGAGCGCAGGGTGTACAGGAGTCTGATAGAGGGCACAGAGCTCAGCGTGTTCAGGTGTCTGATAGAGGGCACAGAGCTCAGCATGTACAGGAGTCTGATATAGGGCACAGAGCTCAGTATGTACAGGAGTCAGATAGAGGGCTCAGAGCGCAGGGTGTACAGGAGTCGGATAGAGGTGACGGGCACAAGGGGTAAAGTAGCCTGATAGAGTGCACAGAAGACAGGCTGACCAGGCGTCTTATAAAGGGCACAGAGCACAGGGCGCACAGGTGTCTGATAGAGGGCACAGTGTGCCCAGGAGCCTGATAGAGGGCACAGAGCACATGGTGTACAGGAGTGTGAGAGAGGGCACAGGACATACAGGAGTCTAATAGAGAACACGGAGCACATGGTGTACAGGAGTCTGAGAGAGGGCACAAGGAGTGCAGAAGCCTAATAGAGGGCACGGAGCACATGGTGTACAGGAGTCTGAGAGAGGACACGGTTCATATGGTGTACAGGAGTCTGATAGAGGGCACAGTGTGTCCAGCAGCCTGATAGAGGACACGGAGCAGATGGTGTACAGGACTCTGATGGAGGGCACGGAGCACAGGGTGTACAGGTGTCTGATAGAGGGCACAGAGCACAGGTTGTACAGGAGTTTATGAGAGGGTACAGGGTGTACAGGAGTCCGTTCAAGGGCACAGAGCACAGTGTGTACAGGAATCTGATAGATGGCACAGAGCACAGGGTGCACAGGAGTCTGATAAAGGGCACAGAGCACAGGGTGCACAGGAGTTTCATAAAGGGCACAGAGCACAGTGTGTACAGGAATCTGATAGAGGGCACAGAGCACAGGGTACACTGGCGTCAGATATAGGGCACAGAGCACAGGGTGTACAAAAGTCTGATAGATGGCACAGAGCACAGGGTGCACAGGAGTCTGATAAAGGGCACAGAGCACAGGGTGTACAGGAGCCTGATAGCGGGCACAGAGCACACAATATACAGGAGTCAGAGAGAGGGTAAAGGGTGTACCGGAGTCCGTTCAAGGGCACAGAGCACAGTGTGTACAGGAGTCAAGAAAGACCACAGAGAACAGTGTGTACAGGAATCTGGGAGAGGACACAGGGTGTACAGGAGTTTGATAGAGGGCATGGTGCACAGGGTACACAGGGGTCTGATAGAGGGCACAGACTGCACAGGAGTGTAACAGAGAGCACAGAACACAGGGTACACAGGAGAGACATAGAGGGGACAGTGTGAACAGGAGTCTGGACGAGTTCACATATCACATGTTGTACAGGACTCTGATAGAGGGCACAGAGCCCAGGGTGTACAGGAGCCTGATAGAGGGCACAGAACAAAGTTGTGTACAGGAGGCTGATAGAGGGCACAGAGCCCAGGGTGTACAGGAGTCTGATAGAGGGCACAGAGCAAAGTTGTGTACATGAGTCTGATAGCGGGCACAGAGCAAAGGCTGTACAAGAGTCTGAGGCAGGGCACAGATCACAAGGTGTACAGGAGTCTGAGAGGGCACAGGCCATACAGGAGTCTGATAGAGGGCACAGAGCAAAGGGTACACAGGAATCTGATGGAGGGCACAGTGCACAGAGTGTACAGGAGTGTAACAGAGAGCACAGAACATAGGGTACACAGGAGACTTATAGAGGGAACAGTGTGAACAGGACTCTGCTCGAGTTTATAGACCAAATGGTGTACAGGACTCTGATGGAGGGCACGGAGCACAGGGTGTACAGGAGTCGAAAAAGGCCACAGAGAACAGTGTGTACAGGAATCTGGGAGAGGGCACAGGGCATACAGGAGGTTGATGGAGGGCACAGAGCATGGTATATACAGGAGTCAGATCGATGGCACAGAGCACGGTGTGTACAGGAGCCTGATAGAGGGCACAGAGCACAGGGTACACAGGGGACTGATAGAGGGCACAGACTGCACAGGAGCGTAACAGAGAGCACAGAACAAAGGGTACCCAGGGGAGTCATAGAGGGGACAGTGTGAACAGGAGTATGGTTGAGTTCACAGATCACATGTTGAACAGGACTCTGATAGAGGGCACAGAGCTCAGGATATACAGGAGTCTGATGGAGGGCACAGAGCTCATGATGTACAGGAGTCTGAAAGAGGGCACGGAGCACAGGGAGTACAGGAATCTGATAGAGGGCACAGAGCTCAGCATGTGCAGTGTCTGATAGAGGGCACAGAGCTCAGCATGGACAGGAGTCTGATAGATGGCACAGAGCTCAGGATATCCAGGAGTCTGATAGAGGGCACAGAGCGCAGGGTGTACAGGAGTCTGATAGAGGGCACAGACCAAAGGGTATACAGGAGTCTGAGGGAGGGCACAGATCACAGGGTGTACAGGAGTCTGAGAGGGCACTGGGCATACAGCAGTCTGATAGAGGGCACAGAGCACAGGGTACACAGGAATCTGATAGAGCGCACAGAGAACAGAGTGTACAGGAGTGTAACAGAGAGCACAGAACATAGGGTACACAGGAGACTTATAGAGGGAAAAGTTTGAACAGTAGTCTGGTCGAGTTCACAGACCACATGGTGTACAGGACTCTGATGGAGGGCACGGAGCACCGGGTGTACACGAGTCTGAGAGAGGGTACAGGGTGTACAGGAGTCCGTTCAAGGGCACAGAGCACAGTGTGTACAGGAATCTGATAGAGGGCACAGAGCACAGGGTGTACAAAAGTCTGATAGATGGCACAGAGCACAGGCTGCACAGGAATCTGATAAAGGGCACAGAGCACAGGGTGCACAGGAGTCTGGTCGAGTTCACAGACCACATTGTGTACAGGACTCTGAAGGAGGGCATGGAGCACAGGCTGTACAGGAGTATGATAGGGGGCATGGAGCACAGGGTATACAGGAATCTGATAGAGGGCACAGAGCACAGGGTGCACAGAAGTCTGATAGATGGCACAGAGCACAGAGTGCACAGGAGTCTGATAAAGGGCACAGAGCACAGGGTGTATAGGAGCCTGAGAGAGGGTGCAGGGTGTACAGCAGTCCGTCCGTTCAAGGGCACAGAACACAGTGTGTACAGGAGTCGAGAAAGGCCACAGAGAACAGTGTGTACAGCAATCTGGGAGAGGGCACAGGGTTTACAGGACTTTGATAGAGGGCACAGAGCATGGTATATACAGGAGTCTGATCGAGGGCACAGAGCATGGTGTGTACAGGAGCCTGATAGAGGGCACGGAGCACAGGGTACACAGGGGTCTGATGTAGGGCACAGACGGCACAGGATTGTAACAGAGAGCACAGAACACAGGGAACGCATGGGAGTCATAGAGGGGACAGTGTGAACAGGAGTCTGGTTGTGTTCACAGATCACATGTTGAACAGGTCTCTGATAGAGGGCACAGAGCTCAGGATGTACAGGAGTCTGATAGAGGGCACGGAGCTCAGGATGTACAGCAGTCTGATCGACGGCACAGAGCTCAGGATGTACAGGAGTCTGATAGAGGGCACGGAGCACAGGGTGTACAGGAGTCTGATAGAGGGCACAGAGCTCAGCATGTGCAGTGGCTGATAGAGGGCACAAAGCTCAGCATGTACAGGCGTCTGATAGATGGCACAGAGCTCAGGATGTACAGGAGTCTGATAGAGGGCACAGAGCTCAGGATGTACAGGACTCTGATAGAGGGCACAGAGCGCAGGGTGTACAGGAGTCTGATAGAGGGCACAGAGCGCAGGGTGTACAGGAGTCTGATAGAGGGCACAGAGCTCAGCGTGTTCAGGTGTCTGATATAGGGCACAGAGCTCAGCGTGTACAGGAGTCTGATATAGGGCACAGAGCTCAGGATGTACAGGAGTCAGATAGAGGGCTCAGAGCGCAGGGTGTACAGGAGTCAGATAGAGGGCACAGATTGCACAGGAGTGTAACAGAGAGCACAGAACACAGGGTACACAGGAGACACATAGAGGGGACAGTGTGAACAGGAGTCTGGACGAGTTCACATATCACATGTTGTACAGGAGCCTGATAGAGGGCACAGAGCCCAGGGTGTACAGGAGCCTGATAGAGGGCACAGAACAAAGTTGTGTACAGGAGTCTGATAGAGGACACAGAGCCCAGGGTGTACAGGAGTCTGATAGAGGGCACAGAGCCCAGGGTATACAGGAGTCTGATAGAGATCACAGAGCACAGGGTGCACAGGATCCTGATAGAGGGCACAGAACAAAGTTGTGTACAGGAGGCTGATAGAGGGCACAGAGCCCAGGGTGTACAGGAGTCTGATAGAGGGCACAGAGCAAAGTTGTGTACATGAGACTGATAACGGGCACAGAGCAAAGGGTGTACAAGAGTCTGAGGCAGGGCACAGATCACAAGGTGAACAGGAGTCTGAGAGGGCACAGGGCATACAGGAGTCTGATAGAGGGCACAGAGCATAGGGTACACAGGAGACTTATAGAGGGAACAGTGTGAACAGGAGTCTGGTCGAGTTTATAGACCAAATGGTGTACAGGACTCTGATGGAGGGCACGGAGCACAGGGTGTACAGGAGTCTGACAGAGGGCACGGAGCACAGGGTGTACAGGAGTTTGAGAGAGTGTACAGGGTGTACAGGAGTCCGTTCAAGGGCACAGAGCACAATGTGTACAGGAATCGAATAAGGCTACAGAGAACAGAATGTACAGGAATCTGGGAGAGGGCACAGGGTATACAGGAGGTTGATAGAGGGCACAGAGCATGGTATATTCAGGAGACTGATCGATGGCACAGAGCACGGTGTGTACAAGAGCCTGATAGAGGGCACGGAGCACAGGGTACAGAGGGGTCTGATAGAGGGCACAGACTGCACAGGAGTGTAACAGAGAGCACAGAACAAAGGGTACCCAGGGGAGTCATAGAGGGGACAGTGTGAACAGGAGTCTGGTTGAGGTCACAGATCACACGTTGAACAGGACTCTGATAGAGGGCACAGAGCTCAGGATGTACAGGAGTCTGATAGAGGGCACAGAGCTCAGGATGTACAGGAGTCTGATAGAGGGCACAGAGCACAGGGTGTACAGGAGTCTGATAGAGGGCACGGAGCTCAGGATGTACAAGAGTCTGAAAGGGGGCAAGGAGATCAGGGTGTACAAGGGTCTGATAGAGAGCACAGAGCACAGCATGTGCAGTGTCTGATAGAGGGCACAGAGCTCAGCATGGACAGGAGTCTGATAGATGGCACAGAGCTCAGGATATACAGGAGTCTGATAGAGGGCACAGAGCGCAAGGTGTACAGGAGTCTGGCAGATGGCACAGATCGCAGGGTGTACAGGAGTCTGAGAGGGCACTGGGCATACAGCAGTCTGATAGAGGGCACAGAGCACAGGGTACACAGTAATCTGATAGAGCGCACAGAGCACATAGTGTACAGGAGTGTAACAGAGAGCACAGAACATAGGGTACACAGGAGACTTATAGAGGGAAAAGTTTGAACAGGAGTCTGGTTGAGTTAACAGACCACATGATGTACAGGACTCTGATGGAGGGCACGGAGCACCGGGTGTACACGCGTCTGAGAGAGGGTACAGGGTGTACAGGAGTCCGTTCAAGGGCACAGAGCACAGTGTGTACAGGAATCTGATAGAGGGCACAGAGCACAGGGTGTACAAAAGTCTGATAGATGACACAGAGCACAGGCTGCACAGGAGTCTGATAAAGGGCACAGAGCTCAGGGTGCACAGGAGTCTGGTCAAGTTCACAGACCACATTGTGTACAGGACTCTGATGGAGAGCATGGAGCACAGGCTGTACAGGAGTATGATAGGGGGCATGGAGCACAGGGTATACAGGAATCTGATAGAAGGCACAGAGCACAGGGTGCACAGAAGTCTGATAGATGGCACAGAGCACAGAGTGCACAGGAGTCTAATAAAGGGCACAGAGCACAGGGTGTACAGGAGCCTGAGAGAGTGTGCAGGGTGTACAGCAGTCCGTTCAAGGGCACAGAACACAGTGTGTACAGGAGTCGAGAAAGGCCACAGAGAACAGTGTGTACAGCAATCTGGGAGAGGGCACAGGGTTTACAGGAGTTTGATAGAGGGCACAGAGCATGGTATATACAGGAGTCTGATCGGGGCAAAGAGCATGGTGTGTACAGGGGCCTGATAGAGGGCACGGAGCACAGGCTACACAGGGGTCGATAGAGGGCATAGACTGCACAGGAGTGTAACAGAGAATACAGAACACAGGTTACCAGGAGTGTCATAGAGGGGGCAGTGTGAACAGAAGTCTGGTCGAGTTCATAGATCACATGTTGTACAGGACTCTGATAGAGGGCATAGAGCCCAGGGTGTACAGGACTCTGATAGAGGGCACAGAGCCCAGGGTGTACAGGAGTCTGATAGAGGGCACAGAGCAAAGTTGTGTACAGGAGTCTGATAGAGGACACAGAGCCCAGGGTGTACAGGACTCTGATAGAGGGCACAGAGCCCAGGGTGTACAGGAGTCTGATAGAGGGCACAGAGCAAAGTTGTGTACAGGAGTCTGATAGAGGGCACAGACAACAGGGTGTACAGGAGTCTGAGAGGGCATTGGGCATACAGGAGTCTGATAGAGGGCACAGAGCACTGAGTATACAGGAGTGTAACAGAGAGCACAGAACATAGGGTACACAGGAGAGTTATAGAGGGAACTGTGTGAAAAGGAGTCTGGTCGAGTTCACAGACCACATGGTTTACAGGACTCTGATGGACGGCATGAAGCACAGGGTACACAGGAGTCTGATAGAGGGCACAGAGCTCAGGATGTACAGGAGTCTGATAGAGGACACAGAGTGCAAGGTGTACAGGATTCTGATAGAGGGGACAGAGCACAGGGTACACAGGAATCTGATAGAGGGCACAGAGAACAGAGTGTACAGGAGTGTAACAGAGAGAACAGAACATAGGGTACACAGGAGACTTATAGAGGGAACAGTGTGAACAGGAGTCTGGTCGAGTTCACAGACCACATGGTGTACAGGAGTCTGATGGAGGGCATGGAGCACAGGGTGTATAGGAGTCTGAGAGAGGGTAAGGTTGTACAGAAGTCCATTCAAGGGCACAGAGCACAGTGTGTACAGGAATCTGATAGTGGGCACAGAGCACAGGGTGTACAAAAGTCTGATAGATGGCACAGAGCACAGGGTGCACAGGAGTCAGATAAAGGGCACAGAGCACAGGGTGCACAGGAGTCAGGTTGAGTTCACAGACCACATGGTGTACAGGACTCTGATGGAGGGCACAGAGCACAGGGTGTACAGGATTATGATAGGGGGCATGGAGCACAGGGTGTACAGGAATCTGATAGAGGGCACAGAGCACAGGGTGCACAGGAATCAGATAGAGGGCACAGAGCACAGGGTGTACAGGAGTCTGATAGATGGCACAGAGCACAGGGTGTACAGGAGCCTGATAGCGGGTAGAGAGCACAGGGTGTACAGGAGCCTGAGAGAGGGTACAGGGTGTACAGGAGTCCGGTCAAGGGCACAGAGCACAGTGGGTACAGGAGTCGAGAAAGGCCACAAGGAACAGTGTGTACAGGAATCTGGGCGAGGGCACAGGGTGTACAGGACTTTGATAGAGGGCACAGAGCATGGTATATACAGGAGTCTGATCGAGGGCACAGAGCACGGTGTGTACAGGAGCCTGATAGAGGGCACGGAGCACAGGGTACACAGGGGGCGATAGAGGGCACAGACTGCACAGGAGTGTAACAGAGAGCACAGAACATAGGTTACACAGGAGTGTCATAGAGGGGACAGTGTGAACAGAAGTCTGGTCGAGTTCATAGATCACATGTCGTACAGGACTCTGATAGAGGGCACAGAGCCCAGGGTGTACAGGAGTCTGATAGAGGGCACAGAGCAAAGTTGTGTACAGGAGTCTGATAGAGGACACAGAGCAAAGTTGTGTACAGGAGTCTGAGGGAGGGCACAGATCACAGGGTGTACAGGAGTCTGAGAGGGCACTGGGCATACAGGAGTCTGATAGAGGGCACAGAGCACAGGGTACACAGGAATCTGATAGAGGGCACAGCGCACAGAGTATAGAGGAGTGTAAGAGGGAGCACAGAACAAAGGGTACACAGGAGACTTATAGAGGGAACAGTGTGAACAGGAGTCTGGTCGAGTTCACATACCACATGGTGTACAGGACTCTGATGGAGGTCATGGAGCACAGGGTGTACAGGAGCCTGATAGAGGGCACAGAGCTCAGGGTGTACAGGAGCCTGATAGAGGGCCAGGGCAAAGTTGTGTACAGGAGTCTGATAGAGGGCACAGAGCCCAGGGTGTACAGGAGTCTGATAGAGGGCACAGAGCAAAGTTGTGTACATGAGACTGATAGCGGGCACAGAGCAAAGGGTGTACAAGACCACATTGTGTACAGGACGCTGATGGAGGGCACGGAGCACAGGGTGCACAGGAGTCTGATAAAGGGCACAGAGCACAGAGTGTACAGGAGTCCGTTCAAGGGCACAGAGCACAGTGTGTACAGGAAGCTGGGAGAGGGCACAGGGTGTACAGGACTTTGATAGAGGGCACAGAGCATGGTATATACAGGAGTCTGATCGAGGGCACGGAGCACGGTGTGTACAGGAGCCTGATAGAGGGCACGGAGCAAATGGTACACAGGGGTCTGATAGAGGGCACAGACTGCACAGGAGTGTAACAGAGAGCCCAGAACACATGGTACACAGGAGTGTCATACAGGGGACAGTGTGAACAGAAGTCTGGTCGAGTTCACACATCACATGTTGTACAGGACTCTGATAGATGACACAGAGCACAGGGTGTACATGAGTCGGATAGAGGACACAGAGCAAAGTTGTATACCAGAGTCTGATAGAGGACACAGAGCCAAGGGTGTACAGGAGTCTGATAGAAGGCACAGAGCACAGGGTGTACAGGATTCTGATAGAGGGCACAGAGCAAAGTTGTGTACAGGAGTCTGAGGGAGGGCACAGATCATAGGGTGTACAGGAGTCTGAGAGGGCACAGGGCATACAGGAGTCTGATAGAGGGCACAGAGCATAGGGTACACAGGAATCTGAGAGAGGGCACAGAGCACAGAGTGTACAGGAGTGTAACAGAGAGCACAGAACATAGGGTACACAGGAGATTTATAGAGGGAACAGTGTGAACAGGAGTCTGGTCGAGTTTATAGACCAAATGGTGTACAGGACTCTGATGGAGGGCACGGAGCACAGGGTGTACAGGAGTTTGAGAGAGGGTACAGGGTGTACAGGAGTCCGTTCAAGGGCACAGAGCACAATGTGTACAGGAGTCGAATAAGGCCACAGAGAACAGAGTGTACAGGAATCTGGGAAAGGGCACAGGGTATACAGGAGGTTGATAGAGGGCACAGAGCATGGTATATACAGGAGACTGATCGATGGCACAGAGCACGGTGTGTACAGGAGCCTGATAGAGGGCACGGAGCACAGGGTACACAGGGGTCTGATTGAGGGCACAGACTGCACAGGAGTGTAACAGAGAGCACAGAACAAAGGGTACCCAGGGGAGTCATAGAGGGGACAGTGTGAACAGGAGTCTGGTTGAGGTCACAATTCACACGTTGAACAGGACTCTGATAGAGGGCACAGAGCTCAGGATGTACAGGAGTCTGATAGAGGGCACAGAGCACAGGGTGTACAGGAGTCTGATAGAGGGCATGGAGCTCAGGATGTACATGAGTC
This sequence comes from Carcharodon carcharias, assembly GCF_017639515.1. Taxonomy (NCBI): domain Eukaryota; kingdom Metazoa; phylum Chordata; class Chondrichthyes; order Lamniformes; family Lamnidae; genus Carcharodon; species Carcharodon carcharias. The sequence continues at coordinate 59,547,582 of NC_054485.1, forward strand.
TGAAAGAGGGCAAGGAGCTCAGGGTGTACAGGAGTCTGATAGAGGGCACAGAGCTCAGCATGGACAGGAGTCTGATAGATGGCACAGAGCTCAGGATATACAGGAGTCTGATAGAGGGCACAGAGCGCAGGGTGTACAGGAGTCTGGCAGATGGCAGAGAGCGCAGGGTGTACAGGAGTCTGATAGAGGGCAAAGAGCAAAGCGTATACAGGAGTCTGAGGGAGGGCACAGATCACAGGGTGTACAGGAGTCTGAGAGGGCACTGGGCATACAGGAGTCTGATAGAAAGCACAGAGCACAGGGTACACAGTAATCTGATAGAGCGCACAGAGCACATAGTGTACAGGAGTGTAACAGAGAGCACAGAAAATAGGGTACACAGGAGACTTGTAGAGGGAAAACTTTGAACAGGAGTCTGGTTGAGTTAACAGACCACATGATGTACAGGACTCTGATGGAAGGCACGGAGCACCGGGTGTACACGAGTCTGAGAGAGGGTACAGGGTGTACAGGAGTCCGTTCAAGGGCACAGAGCACAGTGTGTACAGGAATCTGATAGAGGGCACAGAGCACAGGGTGTACAGGAGTCTGATAAAGGGCACAGAGCTCAGGGTGCACAGGAGTCTGGTTGAGTTCACAGACCACATTGTGTACAGGACTCTGATGAAGGGCATGGAGCACAGGCTGTACAGGAGTATGATAGGGGGCATGGAGCACAGGGTGTACAGGAATCTGATAGAAGGCACAGAGCACAGGGTGCACAGAAGTCTGATAAATGGCACAGAGCACAGATTGAACAGGAGTCTGATAAAGGGCACAGAGCACAGGATGTGTAGGAACCTGAGTTCACAGACCACATGGTGAACAGGACACTGAAGGAGGGTACGGAGCACAGGGTGTACAGGAGTCTGATAAAGGGCACAGAGCACAGGGTACACTGGAGTCTGATAGAGGGCACAAAGCTCTGCATGTACAGAATTCTGATAGATGGCACAGAGCTCAGGATGTACAGGAGTCTGATAGAGGGGACGGAGCACAGGGTGTACAGGAATCTGATAGAGGGCACAGAGCACGTGGCATACAGGAGTCTGAGATAGGGCACAGGGCATACAGGAGTCTGATAGAGGACACGGTTCACATGGTGTACAGGAGTCTGAGAGAGGGCACAGGGCATACAGGAGTCTGATAGAGGACATGGTTCACATGGTGTACAGGGGTCTGAGAGAGGGCACAGTGTGTCCAGGAGCCTGATAGAGGACACGGAGCACATGGTGTACAGGACTCTGATGGAGGGCACGTAGCATAGGGTGTACAGTAGTCTGATAGATGGCACAGATCTCAGAGTGTACAGGAGTCTGAGAGAGGGTACAGGGTGTACACGAGTCCGTTCAAGGGCACGGAGCACAGTGTGTACAGGAATCTGATAGATGGCACAGAGCACAGGGTGCACAGGAGTCTGATAAAGGGCACAGAGCACAGGGTGCACAGGAGTCTGATAGAGGGCACAGAGCACAGAGTGTACAGGAATCTGATAGAGGGCACAGAGCACAGGGTACACAGGAGTCTGACAGAGGGCACAGAGCACAGGGTGTACAAAAGTCTGATAAATGGCACAGAGCACAGGGTGTACAGGAGCTTGATAGTGGGCACAGAGCACCGGATGTACAGGATCTGAGAGAGGGTACAGGGTGTACAGGAGTCCGTTCAAGGGCACAGAGCACAATGTGTACAGGAGTCGAGAAAGGCCACAGAGAACAGAGTGTACAGGAATCTGCGAGAGGGCACAGGGTATACAGGAGTTTGATAGAGGGCACAGAGCACGGTGTGTACAGGATCCTGATAGAGGGCATGGAGCACAGGGTACACAGGGGTCTGATAGAGGGCACAGACTGCACAGGAGTGTAACAGAGAGCACAGAACACAGGGTACACAGGAGGGTCATAGAGGGGACAGTGTGAGCAGGAGTCTGGACGAGTTCACAAATCACATGTTGTACAGGACTCTGATAGAGGGCAAGGAGCTCAGGTTGTACAGGAGCCTGATAGAGGGCACGGAGCTCAGGGTGTACAGGAGCCTGATAGATGGCAAGAGCACAGAGTGCACAGGATTCTGATAAAGGGCACAGAGCACAGGATGTAAAGGAACATGAGAGAGGGTACAGGATGTACAGGAGTCCGTTCAAGGGCACAACGCACAGTGTGTACAGGAGTCGAGAAAGGCCATAGAGAACAGTGTGTACAGGAATCTGGGAGAGGGCACAGGGTGTACAGGACTTTGATAGAGGGCACAGAGTATGGTATATACAGGAGTCTGATCGAGTGCACATAGCACGGTGTGTACAGGAGCCTGATAGAGGGCATGGAGCACAGGGCACACAGGGGTCTGATAGAGGGCACAGACTGCACAGGAGTGTAACAGAGAGCACAGAACACAGGGTACACAGGAGTGTCATAGAGGGGACAGTGTGAACAGAAGTCTGGTCGAGTTCACACATCACATGTTGTACAGGAGTCTGATAGAGGGCACAGAGCAAAGTTGTGTGCAGGAGTCTGATAGAGGGCACAGAGCCCAGGGTGTACAGGAGTCTGATAGAGGGCATGGAGCCCAGGGTGTACAGGAATCTGATAGAGGGCACAGAGCAAAGTTTTGTACAGGAGTCTGAGGGAGGGCACAGATCACCGGGTGTACAGGAGTCTGAGAGGGCACTGGGCATACAGGAGTCTGATAGAGGGCACAGAGCACAGGATACACAGTAATCTGATAGGGGGCACAGAGCACTGAGTCTACAGGCGTGTAACAGAGAGCACAGAACATAGGGTACACAGGAGACTTATAGAGGAACAGTGTGAACAGGAGTCTGGTCGAGTTCACAGACCACATGGTGTACAGGACTCTGAAGGAGGGTACGGGGCACAGGGTGTACAGGAGTCTGATAGAGGGCATGGAGCACAGGGTGTACAGGAATCTGATAGAGGGCTCAGAGCACAGGGTACACTGGAGTCTGACAGAGGGCACAGAGCACAGGGTATACAGGAGTCTGATAGAGGGCACAGAGCACAGGGTATACAGGAGTCTGAAAGAGGGCAAACGGTTTACAGGAGTCTTATAGAGGGCACAAAGCATAGGGTGTGCAGGAGTCTGATAGAAAGCACAGAGCACAGTGGGTACGGGAGTCTGATTGAGGGCAGAGAGTATAATGTGCACAGGAGTTTGTTAGGGGGCACAGAATTAGGGGTATACAGGAGTCAGATAGAGGGCACAGAGCACTCTGTGTACAGGAGTCTGATAGAGGTGACGGGCACAAGGGGTAACGTAGCCTGATAGAGGGCACAGAAGACAGGGTGACCAGGGGTCTTATAAAGGGCACAGAGCACAGGGCGTACAGGAGTCTGATAGAGGGCACAGCGTGTAAAGGAGCCTGATAGAGGGCACAAAGCACATGGTGTACAGGAGTCTGAGTGAGGGTACAAGGCGTACAGGAGTCTGATAAAGGGCACAGAGCACAATGCATACAGGAGTCTGAGAGAGGACACGGATCACATGGTGTACAGGACTCTGATGGAGGCCACGGAGCACAGGGTGTACAGGAGTCTCATAAAGGGCACAGAGCACAGTGTGTATAGGAATCTGATATAGGGCACAGAGCACAGAGTGCACAGGAGTCTGATAAAAGGCACAGAGCACAGGGTGTACAGGAGCCTGATAAAAGGCACTGAGCACAGGGTGTACAGGAGCCTGATAGCGGGCACAGAGCACAGGATGTACAGGAGTCTGAGAGAGGGTACAGGGGGTACAGGAGTCCGTTCAAGGGCACAGAGCACAGTGTGTACAGGAGCCGAGAAAGGCCACAGAGAACAGAGTGTACAGGAATCTGGGAGAGTGCAAAGAGTGTACAGGAGTTTGATAGAGGGCACAGAGCATGGTATATACAGGAGTCTGATCGAGGGCACAGAGCATCATGTGCACAAGAGCCTGATAGAGAGCACGGAGCACAGGGTACACAGGGGTCTGATAGAGGGCACAGACTGCACAAGAGTGTAACAGAGAGCACAGAACACAGGGTACACAGGAGAGTCATAGAGGGGACAGTGTCAACAGGAGTCTGGACGAGTTCACAGATCACATGTTGTACAGGACTCTGATAGAGGGCACAGAGCTCAGGATGTAAACGAGCCTGATAGAGGGCACAGAGCAAAGGTGTGTACAGGAGTCTGATAGAGGGCACAAAACACAGGGTGTACAGGAGTCTGAGAGAGGGCACAGAGCAAAGGTGTGTACATGAGTCTGATAGCGGGCACAGAGCAAAGGGTGTACAAGAGTCTGAGGCAAGGCACAGATCACAAGGTGAACAAGAGTCTGAGAGGACACAGGGCATACAGAAGTCTGATAGAGGGCACAGAGCACAGGGTACACAGGAAGCTGATAGAGGGCACAGAGCACAGAGTGTACAGAGTGTAACAGAGAGCACAGAACATAGGGTACACAGGAGACTTATAGAAGGAACAGTGTGAACAGTAGTCTGGTCGAGTTCACAGACCACATGGCGTACAGGACTCTGATGGAGGGCACGGAGCACAGGGTGTACAGGGGTCTGATAGAGGGCATGGAGCACAGGGTGTACAGGAATCGGATAGAGGGCACAGAGCACAGGGTACACTGGAGTCTGATAGAGGGCACAGAGCACAGGGTGTACCGAAGTCTGATAGAGGGCACCGAGCGAAGGGTGTACAGGAGTCTGATAGAGGGCACCGAGTGAAGGGTGTACAGGAGTCTGATAGAGGACACAGATCCCAGGGTGTACAGGACTCTGATAGAGGGCACAGAGCACAGGGTATACAGGAGTCTGATAGAGGGCACAGAGCAAACTTGTGTACAGGAGTCTGAGGGAGGGCACAGATCACAGGGTGTACAGGAGTCTGAGAGGGCACTGGGCATACATGAGTCTGATAGAGGGCACAGAGTACAGGGTACACAGTAATCTGAAAGGGGGCACAGAGCACTGAGTATACAGGCGTGTAACAGAGAGCACAGAACATAGGGTACACAGGAGACTTATAGAGGGAACAGTGTGAAAAGGAGTCTGGTCGAGTTCACAGAGCACATGGTGTACAGGACTCTGATGGAGGGCACGGAACACAGGGTGTACAGGACTCTGATAGATGGCACAGAGCTCAGGATGTACAGGAGTCTGATGGAGAGCACAGAGCTCAGGATGTACAGGAATCCGATAGAGGGCACAGAGCACAGGGTACACTGGAGTCTGATAGAGGGCACAGAGCTCAGGATGTACAGGAGTCTGATAGAGGGCACCGAGCGAAGGGTGTACAGTAGTCTGACAGATGACACAGAGCCCAGGGTGTACAGGACTCTGATAGAGGGCACAGAGCACAGGGTGTACAGGAGTCTGATAGAGGGCACAGAGCAAACTTGTGTACAGGAGTCTGAGGGAGGGCACAGATCACAGGGTGTACAGGTGTCTGAGAGGGCACTGGGCATACAGGAGTCTGATAGAGGGCACAGAGCACAGGGTACACAGTAATCTGATAAGGGGCACAGAGCACTGAGTATACAGGCGTGTAACAGAGAGCACAGAACATAGGGTACACAGGAGACTTATAGAGGGAACAGTGTGAAAAGGAGTCTGGTCGAGTTCACAGACCACATGGTGTACAGGACTCTGATGGAGGGCACGGAGCACAGGGTGTACAGGACTCTGATAGATGGCACAGAGCTCAGGATGTACAGGAGTCTGATAGAGGGCATGGAGCAGAGGGGGTACAGGAATCTGATAGAGGGCACAGAGCACAGGGTACACTGGAGTCTGATAGAGGCCACAGAGCACAGGGTATACAGGAGTCTGATAGAGGGCACAGTGCACTGGATGTACAGGAGTCTGATAGAGAGCACAGAGCACTGTGGGTAGGCAGTCTGATTGAGGGCACAGAGCATAATGTGTACAGAAGTTTGTTTGGGGGCACAGAATTAGGGGTATACAGGAGTCAGATAGAGAGCACAGAGCTCTCTGTGTACAGGAGTCTGATAAAGGGGCACAGAGTACATGGTGTACAGGAGTCTGATAGAGGTGATGGGCACAAGGGGTAAAGTAGCCTGATAGAGGGCACAGAAGACAGGGTGACAAGGGGTCTTATAAAGGGCACAGAGCACAGGGCGTACAGGTGTCTGATAGAGGGCATAGTGTGTCCAGGAGCCTGATAGAGGGCACAGAGCACATGGTATACAGGAGTCTGATAGAAGACACGGAGCACATGGTGTACAGGAGTCTGCGAGAGGGCCTAAGGCGTGCAGGAGCCTGATAGAGGGCACAGAGCACATGGTGTACAGGAGTCTGAGAGAGGGCACAAGGCGTACAAGAGTCTGATAGTGGGCACAGAGCACATGGTGTACAGAAGTCTGAGAGAGGGCACAAGGCGTACAGAAGTCTGATAGAGCGCAGAGAGCACATGGTGTACAGGAGTCTGCGAGAGGGCACATGGCATACAGGAGTCTGATAGAGGATACGGTTCACATGGTGTACAGGAGTCTGATAGAGGGCACAGTGTGTCCAGGAGCCTGATAGAGGACACGGAGCACATGGTGTACAGGACTCTGATGGAGGGCACGTAGCATAGGGTGTACAGTAGTCTGATAGATGGCACAGAGCTCAGGGTGTACAGGAGTCTGAGAGAGGGTACAGGGTGTAAACGAGTCCGTTCAAGGGCACAGAGCACAGTGTTTACAGGAATCTGATCGATGGCACAGAGCACAGGGTGCACAGGAGTCTGATAAAGGGAAGAGAGCACAGGGTGCACAGGAGTTTGACAGAGGGCACAGAGCACAGAGTGTACAGGAATCTGATAGAAGGCACAGACCACAGGGTACACAGGAGTCTGACAGAGGGCACAGAGCACAGGGTGTACAAAAGTCTGATAAATGGCACAGAGCACAGGGTGTAAAGGAGCTTGATAGTGGGCACAGAGCACCGGATGTACAGGATCTGAGAGAGGGTACAGGGTGTACAGGAGTCAGTTCAAGGGCCCAGAGCACAGTGCGCACAGGAGCCGAGAAGGGCCACAGAGAACAGAGTGCACAGGAATCTGGGAGAGGGCACAGGGTGTACAGGAGTATGATAGAGGGCACAGAGCATCGTGTGTACAGGAGCCTGATAGAGGGCACGGAGCACAGGGTACACAGGGGCCTGATAGAGGGCACAGACTGCACAGGAGTGTAACAGAGAGCACAAGAACACAGGGTACACAGGAGAGTCATAGAGGGGACAGTGTGAGCAGGAGTCTGGTGGAGTTCACAGACCACATGGTGTACAGGACTCTGATGGAGGGCACGGAGCACAGGGTGTACAGGAGTCTGAGAGAGGGTAAGGGTGTACAGGAGTCCGTTCAAGGGCACAGAGCACAGTGTGTATAGGAATCTGATAGAGGGCACAGAGCACAAGGTGTACAAAAGTCCGATAGATGGCACAGAGCATGGGGTGCACAGGAGTCTGAGAAAAGGCACAGAGCACAGGGTGCACCGGAGTCTGGTTGAGTTCACAGACCACATTGTGTACAGGACTCTGATGGAGGGCATGGAGCACAGGGGGTACAGGAGTATGATAGAGGGCATGGAGCACAGGGTGTACAGGAATCTGATAGAGGGCACACAGCACAGGGTGCACAGGAGTCTGATAGAAGGCACAGAGCACAGGGTGTACAGAAGTCTGATAGATGGCACAGAGCACAGAGTGCACAGGAGTCTGATAAAGGGCACAGCGCACAGGGTGTACAGGAGCCTGAGAGAGTGTACAGGGTGTACAGGACTCCGTTCAAGGGCACAGCACAATGTGTACAGGAATCTGGGAGAGGGCACAGGGTGTACAGGAGTTTGATAGAGGGCACAGAGAATGGTATATACAGGAGTCTGATCGAGGGCACAGAGCACGGTGTGTACAGGAGCCTGATAGAAGGCACGGAGCACAGGGTACACAGGGGTCGATAGAGGGCACAGACTGCACAGGAGTGTAACAGAGAGCACAGAACGCAGGTTACACAGAAGTATCATAGAGGGGACAGTGTGAACAGAAGTCTGGTCAAGTTCATAGATCACATGTTGTACAGGACTCTGATAGTGGGCACAGAGCCCAGGGTGTACAGGAGTCTGATAGAGGGCACAGAGCATAGTTGTGTACAGGAGTCTGAGGGAGAGCACAGAGAAAAGGGTGCACAGGAGTCTGAGAGGGCACTGGGCATACAGGAGTCTGATAGAGGGCACAGAGCACAGGGTACACAGGAATCTGATAGAGGGCACAGAGCACTGAGAATACAGGACTGTAATAGAGAGCACGGAACATAGGGGACACAGGAGACTTATAGAGGGAACAGTGTGAACAGGATTCTGGTCGAGTTCACAGACCACATGGTGTACAGGACTCTGATGGAGGGCACGGAGCACAGGGTGTACAGGACTCTGATAGAGGGCACAGAGCACAGGGTGTACAGGAGTCTGATAGAGGGCATGGAGCACAGGGTGTACAGGAACCTGATAGGGGGCACAGAGCACAGGGTACACTGGAGTCTGATAGAGGGCACAGAGCACAGGGTGTACAGAAGTCTGATAGAAGGCACAAAGCTCAGCATGTGCAGTGTCTGATAGAGGGCACAGAGCTCAGCATGTGCAGTTTCTCATAGAGGGCACAGAGCTCAGGATGTACAGGAGTCTGATAGAGGGCACCGAGCGCAGGGTGTACAGGTGTCTGATAGAGGGCACAGAGCACAGGGTATACAGGAATCTGATAGAGGGCACAGAGCACAGGGTATATAGGAGTCTGATAGAGGGCACAGAGCTCAGCGTGTACAGGAGTCTGATAGAGGGCACAGAGCACAGGGTATACAGGACTCTGATAGAGGGCACAGAGCTCAGCATGTGCAGTGTCTGATTGAGGGCACAGAGCTCAGCGTGTACAGCAGTCTGATAGAGGGCACAAAGCATAGGGTGTGCAGGAGTCTGATAGAGGGCACAGTGCACTGGGTGTACAAGACTCTGATAGAAAGCACAGAGCACTGTGGGTACGGGAGTCTGATTGAGGGCAGAGAGCATAATGTGTACAGGAGTTTGTTAGGGGGGCACAGAATTAGGGGTATACAGGAGTCAGATAGAGAGCTCAGAGCACTCTGTATACAGGAGTCTGATAGAGGGCACAGAGAACATGGTGTGCAGGAGTCTGAGAGAGGGCACAAGGCGTGCAGGGGTCTGATGGAGGGCACAGAGCACATGGCATACAGGAGTCTGAGAGAGGGCAAAGGGCATACAGGAGTCTGACAGAGGACACGGTTCACATGGTGTACAGGAGTCTGATAGAGGGCACTGTGTGTCCAGGTGCCTGATAGATGACACGGAGCACATGGTGTACAGGACTCTGATGGAGGGCACGTAGCATAGGGTGTACAGTAGTCTGATAGATGGCACAGAGCTCAGTGTGTACAGGAGTCTGAGAGAGGGTACAGGGTGTACACGAGTCCGTTCAAGGGCACAGAGCACAGTGTGTACAGGAATCTGATAGATGGCACAGAGCACAGGGTTCACAGGAGTCTGATAAAGGGCACAGAGCACAGGGTGCACAGGAATCTGATAGAGGGCACAAAGCACAGGGTACACAGGAGTCTGACAGAGGGCACAGAGCACAGGGTGTACAAAAGTCTGATAAATGGCACAGAGCACAGGGTGTACAGGAGCCTGATAGCGGGCACAGAGCACAGGATGTACAGGATCTGAAAGAGAGTACAGGGTGTACAGGAGTCCATTCAAGGGCACAGAGCACAGTGTGTACAGGAGTCGAGAAAGGCCACAGAGAACAGAGTGCACCGGAATCTAGGAGAGGGCACAAGGTGTACAGGAGTGTGATAGAGAGCACAGAGTACGGTGTGTACAGGAGCCTGATAGAGGGCACGGAGCACAGGGTACACAGGGGTCTGATAGAGGGCACAGACTGCACAAGAGTGTAACAGAGAGCACAGAACACAGGGTACACAGGAGAGTCATAGAGGGGACAGTGTGAACTGGAGTCTGGACGAGTTCACAGATCACATGTTGTACAGGACTCTGATAGAGGGCACGGAGCTCAGGATGTACAGGAGCCTGATAGAGGGCACAGAGCAAAGCTGTGTACAGGAATCTGATAGAGGGCACAGAGCCCAGGGTGTACAGGAGTCTGATAGAGGGCACAGAGCAAAGTTGTGTACATGTGTCTGATAGAGTACACAGAGCAAAGGGTGTACAAGAGTCTGAGGCAGGGCACAGATCACAAGGTGAACAGGAGTCTGAGAGGGCACAGGGCATACAGAAGTCTGATAGAGGGCACAGAGCACAGGGTACACAGGAATCTGATAGAGGGCACTGAGCACTGAGTGTACAGGAGTGTAACAGAGAGCACAGAATATAGGGTACACAGCAGACTTATAGAGGGAACACTGTGATCATGAGTCTGGTCGAGTTCACAGACCACATTGTGTACAGGACTCTGATGGAGGGCATGAAGCACAGGGAAAACTGCAGTCTGATAGGGGGCATGGAGCACAGGGTGTACAGGAATCTCATAGAGGACACAGAGCACAGGGTGAACAGGAGTCTGATAGAGGGCACAGAGCACAGGGTGTACAGGAGTCTGATAGAGGGCACAGAGCAAAGTTGTGTACATGAGTCTGATAGCGGGCACAGAGCAAAAGGTTTACAAGAGTCTGAGGGAGGGCACAGATCACAAGGTGAACAGGAGACTGAGAGGGCACAGGACATACAGAAGTCTGATAGAGGGCACAGAGCACAGGGTACACAGGAATCTGATAGAGGGCACAGAGCACAGAGTGTACAGGAGTGTAACAGAGAGCACAGAACATAGGGTACACAGGAGACTCATAGAGGGAACAGTGTGAACAGGAGTCTGGTCGAGTTCACAGACCACATGGTGTACAGGACTCTGATGGAAGGCACGGAGCTCAGGGTGTACAGGAGTCTGAAAGAGGATACAGGGTGCACAGGAGTCCGTTCAAGTGCACAGAGCACAGGGTGTTTAGGAATCTGATAGAGGGTACAGAGCACAGGGTACACAGGAGCCTGATAGAGGGCACAAAGCACAGGGTGTACAGATGTCTGATAGATGGCACAGAGCACAGGGTGCACAGGAGTCTGATAAAGGGCACAGAGCACAGGATGTACAGGATCTGAGAGAGGGTACAGGGTGTACAGGAGTCCATTCAAGGGCACAGAGCACAGTGTGTACAGGAGTCGAGAAGGGCCACAGAGAACAGAGTGTACCGGAATCTAGGAGAGGGCACAGGGTGTACAGGAGTGTGATAGAGGGCACAGAGCACGGTGTGTACAGGAGCCTGATAGAGGGCACGGAGCACAGGGTACACAGGGGTCTGATAAAGGGCACAGAGCACAGGATGTACAGGAGCCTGAGAGAGGGCACAGGGTGTACAGGAGTCCGTTCAAGGGCACAGAGCACAATGTGTACAGGAGTCGTGAAAGGCCACAGAGAACAGTGTGTACAGGAATGTGGGAGAGGCTACAGGGTATACAGGAGTTTGATAGAGGGCACAGAGCATGGTATATATAGGAGTCTGATCGAGGGCACAGAGCACAGTGTGTACAGGAGGCTGATAGAGAGCACAGAACACAGGGTACACAGGAGTGTCATAGAGGGGACAGTGTGAACAGGAGTCTGGTTGAGTTCACAGATCACATGTTGAACAGGTCTCTGATAGAGGGCACAGATGTCAGGATGTACAGGAGTCTGATCGAGGGCTCGGAGATCAGGATGTACTGGAGTCTGATAGAGGGCACAGAGCTCAGGATGTACAGGAGTCTGTTAGAGGACACAGAGCTCAGGATGTACAGCAGTCTGATAGTGGGCACAGAGCACAGGGTGTACAGGAGTCTGATAGAGGGCACAGAGCTCAGGATGTACAGGAGTCTGATAGTGGGCACAGAGCACAGGGTGTACAGGAGTCTGATAGAGGGCACTGAGCTCAGCATGTGCAGTGGCTGATAGAGGGCACAGAGCTCAGCATGTACAGGAGTCTGATAGATGGCACTGAGCTCAGGATGTACAGGAGTCTGATAGAGGGCACAGAGCACATGGTGTACAGGAGTCTGAGAGAGGACACAAGGCGTAAAGGAGTCTGATAGAGGGCACAGAGAACATGGTGTGCAGGAGTCTGAGAGAGGGTACAAAGCGTACAGGAGTCTGATAGAGGGCACAGAGCACATGGCATACAGGAGTCTGAGAGAGGGCACAGGGCATACAGGAGTCTGATAGAGGACACGGATCACATGGTGTACAGGACTCTGATGGAGGCCACGGAGCACAGGGTGTACATGAGTCTGATAAAGGGCACAGAGTACAGGGTGCACAGGAGTCTCATAAAGGGCACAGAGCACAGTGTGTATAGGAATCTGATAGAGGGCACAGAGCACAGGGTACACAGGAATCTGATAGAGGACACAGAGCACAGAGTGTACAGGAATGTAACAGAGAGCACAGAACATAGGGCACACAGGAGACTTATAGAGGGAACAGTGTGAACAGGAGTCTGGTCGAGTTCACAGACCACATGGTGTACAGGACTCTGATGGAGGGCACGGAGCACAGGGTGTACAGGAGTCTGATAGAGGGCATAAGGCACAGGGTGTACAGGAATCTGATAGAGGGCACAGAGCACAGGGTACACTGGAGTCTGAGAGAGGGCACAGAGCACAGGGTGTTCAGAAGTCTGATAGATGACACAGAGCGCAGGATGTACAAGAGTCTGATAGAGGGCACAGAGCAGAGGGAGTACAGGAGTCTGATAGAGGGCACAGAGCACAGGGTATACAGAACTCTGATAGAGGACACAGAGCACAGGGTATACAGGAGTCTGATAGAGGTTACAATGCACTGGGTGTACAGGAATCTGATAGAGGGCACAGAGCACAGGGTACACTGGAGTCTGATAGAGGGCACAGAGCACAGGGTGCACAGAAGTCTGATAGAGGGCACAGAGCTCAGCATGTGCAGTATCTGATAGAGGGCACAGAACTCAGCATGTACAGGAGTCTGATAGAGGGCACAGAGCTCAGGATGTACTGGAGTCTGATAGAGGGCACAGAGCTCAGCATGTACAGGAGTCTGATAGAGGGCACAGAGCTCAGGATGTACAGGAGTCTGATAGAGGGCACAGAGCTCAGGATGTACAGGAGTCTGATAGAGGGCACTGAACGAATGGTGTACAGGAGTCTGATAGAGGGCACAGAACTCAGCGTGTACAGGATTCTGATAGAGGGCACAGAGCACAGGGTATACAGAAGTCTGATAGAGGGCACAGAGCACAGGGTATACAGGAGTCTGATAGAGGTTACAATGCACTGGGTGTACAGGAGTCTGATAGAGAGCACAGAGCACTGTGGGTACGGCAGTCTGATTGAGGGCAGAGAGCATAATGTGTACAGGAGTTTGTTTGGGGGCACAGAATTAGGGGTATACAGGAGTCAGATAGAGAGCACAGAGCACTCTGTGTACAGGAGTCTGATAAAGGGGCACAGAGTACATGGTGTACAGGAGTCTGATAGAGGTGATGGGCACAAGGGGTAAAGTAGCTTGATAGAGGGCACAGAAGACAGGATGACCAGGGGTCTTATAAAGGGCACAGAGCACAGGGCGTACAGGTGTCTGTTTAAGGGCACAGTGTGTCCAGGAGCCTGATAGAGGGCACAGAGCAGATGGTATACAGGAGTCTGATACAGGACACGGAGAACATGGTGTGCAGGAGTCTGAGAGAGGGCACAAGGCGTACAGGAGTCTGATAGAGGGCACAGGGCATACAGGAGTCTGACAGAGGACACGGTTCACATGGTGTACAGGAGTCTGATAGAGGGCACTGTGTGTCCAGGTGCCTGATAGAGGACACGGAGCACATGGTGTACAGGACTCTGATGCAGGGCACGTAGCATAGGGTGTACAGTAGTCTGATAGATGGCACAGAGCTCAGTGTGTACAGGAGTCTGAGAGAGGGTACAGGGTGTATACGAGTCCGTTCAAGGGCACAGAGCACAGTGTGCACAGGAATCTGATAGATGGCACAGAGCACAGGGTGCACAGGAGTCTGATAAAGGGCACAGAGCACACGGTGCACAGGAATCTGATAGAGGGCACAGAGCACAGGGTACACAGGAGTCTGACAGAGGGCACAGAGCACAGGGTGTACAAAAGTCTGATAAATGGCACAGAGCACAGGGTGTACAGGAGCCTGATAGCGGGCACAGAGCACAGGATGTACAGGATCTGAGAGAGGGTACAGGGTGTACAGGAGTCCATTCAAGGGCACAGAGCACAGTGTGTACAGGAGTCGAGAAGGGCCACAGAGAACAGAGTGTACCGGAATCTAGGAGAGGGCACAGGGTGTACAGGAGTGTGATAGAGGGCACAGAGCACGGTGTGTACAGGAGCCTGATAGAGGGCACGGAGCACAGGGTACACAGGGGTCTGATAGAGGGCACAGACTGCACAAGAGTGTAACAGAGAGCACAGAACACAGGGTACACAGGAGAGTCATAGAGGGGACAGTGTGAACTGGAGTCTGGACGAGTTCACAGATCACATGTTGTACAGGACTCTGATAGAGGGCACGGAGCTCAGGATGTACAGTAGCCTGATAGAGGGCACAGAGCAAAGTTGTGTACAGGAGTCTGATAGAGGGCACAGAGCCCAGGGTGAACAGGAGTCTGATCGAGGGCACAGAGCACAGGGTGTACAGGAATCTGATAGAGGTCACTGAGCACTGAGTGTACAGGAGTGTAACAGAGAGCACAGAACATAGGGTACACAGCAGACTTATAGAGGGAACAGTGTGATCATGAGTCTGGTCGAGTTCACAGACCACATTGTGTACAGGACTCTGATGGAGGGCATGAAGCACAGGGAAAACTGCAGTCTGATAGGGGGCATGGAGCACAGGGTGTACAGGAATCTGATAGAGGACACAGAGCACAGGGTGAACAGGAGTCTGATAGAGGGCACAGAGCACAGGGTGTACAGGAGTCTGATAGAGGGCACAGAGCAAAGTTGTGTACATGAGTCTGATAGCGGGCACAGAGCAAAAGGTTTACAAGAGTCCGAGGGAGGGCACAGATCACAAGGTGAACAGGAGACTGAGAGGGCACAGGGCATACAGAAGTCTGATAGAGGGCACAGAGCACAGGGTACACAGGAATCTGATAGAGGGCACAGAGCACAGAGTGTACAGGAGTGTAACAGAGAGCACAGAACATAGGGTACACAGGAGACTCATAGAGGGAACAGTGTGAACAGGAGTCTGGTCGAGTTCACAGACCACATGGTGTACAGGAGTCTGATAGAGGGCACGGAGCTCAGGGTGTACAGGAGTCTGAGAGAGGGTACAAGGCGTACAGGAGTCTGATAGAGGGCACAGAGCACATGGCATACAGGAGTCTGATAGAGGGCACAGGGCATACAGGAGTCTGATAGAGGACACGGATCACATGGTGTACAGGACTCTGATGGAGGCCACGGAGCACAGGGTGTACAGGAGTCTGATAAAGGGCACAGAGCACAGGGTGCACAGGAGTCTCATAAAGGGCACAGAGCACAGTGTGTATAGGAATCTGATAGAGGGCACAGAGCACAGGGTACACAGGAATCTGATAGAGGACACAGAGCACAGAGTGTACAGGAGTGTAACAGAGAGCACAGAACATAGGGCACACAGGAGACTTATAGAGGGAACAGTGTGAACAGGAGTCTGGTCGAGTTCACAGACCACATGGTGTACAGGACTCTGATGGAGGGCACAGAGCACAGGGTGTACAGGAGTCTGATAGAGGGCATAAGGCACAGGGTGTACAGGAATCTGATAGAGGGCACAGAGCACAGGGTACACTGGAGTCTGAGAGAGGGCACAGAGCACAGGGTGTTCAGAAGTCTGATAGATGACACAGAGCGCAGGATGTACAAGAGTCTGATAGAGGGCACAGAGCACAGGGTGAACAGGAATCTGATAGAGGGCACAGAGCACAGGGTGCACAGAAGTCTGATAAAGGGCACAGAGTACAGGGTGCACAGGAGTCTCATAAAGGGCACAGAGCACAGTGTGTATAGGAATCTGATAGAGGGCACAGAGCACAGGGTACACAGGAATCTGATAGAGGACACAGAGCACAGAGTGTACAGGAGTGTAACAGAGAGCACAGAACATAGGGCACACAGGAGACTTATAGAGGGAACAGTGTGAACAGGAGTCTGGTCGAGTTCACAGACCACATGGTGTACAGGACTCTGATGGAGGGCACGGAGCACAGGGTGTACAGGAGTCTGATAGAGGGCATAAGGCACAGGGTGTACAGGAATCTGATAGAGGGCACAGAGCACAGGGTACACTGGAGTCTGAGAGAGGGCACAGAGCACAGGGTGTTCAGAAGTCTGATAGATGACACAGAGCGCAGGATGTACAAGAGTCTGATAGAGGGCACAGAGCAGAGGGAGTACAGGAGTCTGATAGAGGGCACAGAGCACAGGGTATACAGAACTCTGATAGAGGACACAGAGCACAGGGTATACAGGAGTCTGATAGAGGTTACAATGCACTGGGTGTACAGGAATCTGATAGAGGGCACAGAGCACAGGGTACACTGGAGTCTGATAGAGGGCACAGAGCACAGGGTGCACAGAAGTCTGATAGAGGGCACAGAGCTCAGCATGTGCAGTATCTGATAGAGGGCACAGAACTCAGCATGTACAGGAGTCTGATAGAGGGCACAGAGCTCAGGATGTACTGGAGTCTGATAGAGGGCACAGAGCTCAGCATGTACAGGAGTCTGATAGAGGGCACAGAGCTCAGGATGTACAGGAGTCTGATAGAGGGCACAGAGCTCAGGATGTACAGGAGTCTGATAGAGGGCACTGAGCGAATGGTGTATAGGAGTCTGATAGAGGGCACAGAACTCAGCGTGTACAGGATTCTGATAGAGGGCACTGAGCACAGGGTATACAGAAGTCTGATAGAGGGCACAGAGCACAGGGTATACAGGAGTCTGATAGAGGTTACAATGCACTGGATGTACAGGAGTCTGATAGAGAGCACAGAGCACTGTGGGTACGGCAGTCTGATTGAGGGCAGAGAGCATAATGTGTACAGGAGTTTGTTTGGGGGCACAGAATTAGGGGTATACAGGAGTCAGATAGAGAGCACAGAGCACTCTGTGTACAGGAGTCTGATAAAGGGGCACAGAGTACATGGTGTACAGGAGTCTGATAGAGGTGATGGGCACAAGGGGTAAAGTAGCTTGATAGAGGGCACAGAAGACAGGATGACCAGGGGTCTTATAAAGGGCACAGAGCACAGGGCGTACAGGTGTCTGTTAGAGGGCACAGTGTGTCCAGGAGCCTGATAGAGGGCACAGAGCAGATGGTATACAGGAGTCTGATACAGGACACGGAGAACATGGTGTGCAGGAGTCTGAGAGAGGGCACAAGGCGTACAGGAGTCTGATAGAGGGCACAGGGCATACAGGAGTCTGACAGAGGACACGGTTCACATGGTGTACAGGAGTCTGATAGAGGGCACTGTGTGTCCAGGTGCCTGATAGAGGACACGGAGCACATGGTGTACAGGACTCTGATGGAGGGCACGTAGCATAGGGTGTACAGTAGTCTGATAGATGGCACAGAGCTCAGTGTGTACAGGAGTCTGAGAGAGGGTACAGGGTGTATACGAGTCCGTTCAAGGGCACAGAGCACAGTGTGCACAGGAATCTGATAGATGGCACAGAGCACAGGGTGCACAGGAGTCTGATAAAGGGCACAGAGCACACGGTGCACAGGAATCTGATAGAGGGCACAGAGCACAGGGTACACAGGAGTCTGACAGAGGGCACAGAGCACAGGGTGTACAAAAGTCTGATAAATGGCACAGAGCACAGGGTGTACAGGAGCCTGATAGCGGGCACAGAGCACAGGATGTACAGGATCTGAGAGAGGGTACAGGGTGTACAGGAGTCCATTCAAGGGCACAGAGCACAGTGTGTACAGGAGTCGAGAAGGGCCACAGAGAACAGAGTGTACCGGAATCTAGGAGAGGGCACAGGGTGTACAGGAGTGTGATAGAGGGCACAGAGCACGGTGTGTACAGGAGCCTGATAGAGGGCACGGAGCACAGGGTACACAGGGGTCTGATAGAGGGCACAGACTGCACAAGAGTGTAACAGAGAGCACAGAACACAGGGTACACAGGAGAGTCATAGAGGGGACAGTGTGAACTGGAGTCTGGACGAGTTCACAGATCACATGTTGTACAGGACTCTGATAGAGGGCACGGAGCTCAGGATGTACAGTAGCCTGATAGAGGGCACAGAGCAAAGTTGTGTACAGGAGTCTGATAGAGGGCACAGAGCCCAGGGTGAACAGGAGTCTGATAGAGGGCACAGAGCACAGGGTGTACAGGAATCTGATAGAGGTCACTGAGCACTGAGTGTACAGGAGTGTAACAGAGAGCACAGAACATAGGGTACACAGCAGACTTATAGAGGGAACAGTGTGATCATGAGTCTGGTCGAGTTCACAGACCACATTGTGTACAGGACTCTGATGGAGGGCATGAAGCACAGGGAAAACTGCAGTCTGATAGGGGGCATGGAGCACAGGGTGTACAGGAATCTGATAGAGGACACAGAGCACAGGGTGAACAGGAGTCTGATAGAGGGCACAGAGCACAGGGTGTACAGGAGTCTGATAGAGGGCACAGAGCAAAGTTGTGTACATGAGTCTGATAGCGGGCACAGAGCAAAAGGTTTACAAGAGTCCGAGGGAGGGCACAGATCACAAGGTGAACAGGAGACTGAGAGGGCACAGGGCATACAGAAGTCTGATAGAGGGCACAGAGCACAGGGTACACAGGAATCTGATAGAGGGCACAGAGCACAGAGTGTACAGGAGTGTAACAGAGAGCACAGAACATAGGGTACACAGGAGACTCATAGAGGGAACAGTGTGAACAGGAGTCTGGTCGAGTTCACAGACCACATGGTGTACAGGAGTCTGATAGAGGGCACGGAGCTCAGGGTGTACAGGAGTCTGAGAGAGGGTACAAGGCGTACAGGAGTCTGATAGAGGGCACAGAGCACATGGCATACAGGAGTCTGATAGAGGGCACAGGGCATACAGGAGTCTGATAGAGGACACGGATCACATGGTGTACAGGACTCTGATGGAGGCCACGGAGCACAGGGTGTACAGGAGTCTGATAAAGGGCACAGAGCACAGGGTGCACAGGAGTCTCATAAAGGGCACAGAGCACAGTGTGTATAGGAATCTGATAGAGGGCACAGAGCACAGGGTACACAGGAATCTGATAGAGGACACAGAGCACAGAGTGTACAGGAATGTAACAGAGAGCACAGAACATAGGGCACACAGGAGACTTATAGAGGGAACAGTGTGAACAGGAGTCTGGTCGAGTTCACAGACCACATGGTGTACAGGACTCTGATGGAGGGCACAGAGCACAGGGTGTACAGGAGTCTGATAGAGGGCATAAGGCACAGGGTGTACAGGAATCTGATAGAGGGCACAGAGCACAGGGTACACTGGAGTCTGAGAGAGGGCACAGAGCACAGGGTGTTCAGAAGTCTGATAGATGACACAGAGCGCAGGATGTACAAGAGTCTGATAGAGGGCACAGAGCACAGGGTGAAATGGAATCTGATAGAGGGCACAGAGCACAGGGTGCACAGAAGTCTGATAAAGGGCACAGAGTACAGGGTGCACAGGAGTCTCATAAAGGGCACAGAGCACAGTGTGTATAGGAATCTGATAGAGGGCACAGAGCACAGGGTACACAGGAATCTGATAGAGGACACAGAGCACAGAGTGTACAGGAGTGTAACAGAGAGCACAGAACATAGGGCACACAGGAGACTTATAGAGGGAACAGTGTGAACAGGAGTCTGGTCGAGTTCACAGACCACATGGTGTACAGGACTCTGATGGAGGGCACGGAGCACAGGGTGTACAGGAGTCTGATAGAGGGCATAAGGCACAGGGTGTACAGGAATCTGATAGAGGGCACAGAGCACAGGGTACACTGGAGTCTGAGAGAGGGCACAGAGCACAGGGTGTTCAGAAGTCTGATAGATGACACAGAGCGCAGGATGTACAAGAGTCTGATAGAGGGCACAGAGCAGAGGGAGTACAGGAGTCTGATAGAGGGCACAGAGCACAGGGTATACAGAACTCTGATAGAGGACACAGAGCACAGGGTATACAGGAGTCTGATAGAGGTTACAATGCACTGGGTGTACAGGAATCTGATAGAGGGCACAGAGCACAGGGTACACTGGAGTCTGATAGAGGGCACAGAGCACAGGGTGCACAGAAGTCTGATAGAGGGCACAGAGCTCAGCATGTGCAGTATCTGATAGAGGGCACAGAACTCAGCATGTACAGGAGTCTGATAGAGGGCACAGAGCTCAGGATGTACTGGAGTCTGATAGAGGGCACAGAGCTCAGCATGTACAGGAGTCTGATAGAGGGCACAGAGCTCAGGATGTACAGGAGTCTGATAGAGGGCACAGAGCTCAGGATGTACAGGAGTCTGATAGAGGGCACTGAGCGAATGGTGTACAGGAGTCTGATAGAGGGCACAGAACTCAGCGTGTACAGGATTCTGATAGAGGGCACAGAGCACAGGGTATACAGAAGTCTGATAGAGGGCACAGAGCACAGGGTATACAGGAGTCTGATAGAGGTTACAATGCACTGGGTGTACAGGAGTCTGATAGAGAGCACAGAGCACTGTGGGTACGGCAGTCTGATTGAGGGCAGAGAGCATAATGTGTACAGGAGTTTGTTTGGGGGCACAGAATTAGGGGTATACAGGAGTCAGATAGAGAGCACAGAGCACTCTGTGTACAGGAGTCTGATAAAGGGGCACAGAGTACATGGTGTACAGGAGTCTGATAGAGGTGATGGGCACAAGGGGTAAAGTAGCTTGATAGAGGGCACAGAAGACAGGATGACCAGGGGTCTTATAAAGGGCACAGAGCACAGGGCGTACAGGTGTCTGTTAGAGGGCACAGTGTGTCCAGGAGCCTGATAGAGGGCACAGAGCAGATGGTATACAGGAGTCTGATACAGGACACGGAGAACATGGTGTGCAGGAGTCTGAGAGAGGGCACAAGGCGTACAGGAGTCTGATAGAGGGCACAGGGCATACAGGAGTCTGACAGAGGACACGGTTCACATGGTGTGCAGGAGTCTGATAGAGGGCACAGTGCACTGGGTGTACAAGACTCTGATAGAAAGCACAGAGCACTGTGGGTACGGGAGTCTGATTGAGGGCAGAGAGCATAATGTGTACAGGAGTTTGTTAGGGGGCACAGAATTAGGGGTATACAGGAGTCAGATAGAGAGCTCAGAGCACTCTGTGTACAGGAGTCTGATAGAGGGCACAGAGAACATGGTGTGCAGGAGTCTGAGAGAGGGCACAAGGCGTGCAGGGGTCTGATGGAGGGCACAGAGCACATGGCATACAGGAGTCTGAGAGAGGGCAAAGGGCATACAGGAGTCTGACAGAGGACACGGTTCACATGGTGTACAGGAGTCTGATAGAGGGCACTGTGTGTCCAGGTGCCTGATAGATGACACGGAGCACATGGTGTACAGGACTCTGATGGAGGGCACGTAGCATAGGGTGTACAGTAGTCTGATAGATGGCACAGAGCTCAGTGTGTACAGGAGTCTGAGAGAGGGTACAGGGTGTACACGAGTCCGTTCAAGGGCACAGAGCACAGTGTGTACAGGAATCTGATAGATGGCACAGAGCACAGGGTGCACAGGAGTCTGATAAAGGGCACAGAGCACAGGGTGCACAGGAATCTGATAGAGGGCACAAAGCACAGGGTACACAGGAGTCTGACAGAGGGCACAGAGCACAGGGTGTACAAAAGTCTGATAAATGGCACAGAGCACAGGGTGTACAGGAGCCTGATAGCGGGCACAGAGCACAGGATGTACAGGATCTGAAAGAGAGTACAGGGTGTACAGGAGTCCATTCAAGGGCACAGAGCACAGTGTGTACAGGAGTCGAGAAAGGCCACAGAGAACAGAGTGCACCGGAATCTAGGAGAGGGCACAAGGTGTACAGGAGTGTGATAGAGAGCACAGAGTACGGTGTGTACAGGAGCCTGATAGAGGGCACGGAGCACAGGGTACACAGGGGTCTGATAGAGGGCACAGACTGCACAAGAGTGTAACAGAGAGCACAGAACACAGGGTACACAGGAGAGTCATAGAGGGGACAGTGTGAACTGGAGTCTGGACGAGTTCACAGATCACATGTTGTACAGGACTCTGATAGAGGGCACGGAGCTCAGGATGTACAGGAGCCTGATAGAGGGCACAGAGCAAAGCTGTGTACAGGAATCTGATAGAGGGCACAGAGCCCAGGGTGTACAGGAGTCTGATAGAGGGCACAGAGCAAAGTTGTGTACATGTGTCTGATAGAGTACACAGAGCAAAGGGTGTACAAGAGTCTGAGGCAGGGCACAGATCACAAGGTGAACAGGAGTCTGAGAGGGCATAGGGCATACAGAAGTCTGATAGAGGGCACAGAGCACAGGGTACACAGGAATCTGATAGAGGGCACTGAGCACTGAGTGTACAGGAGTGTAACAGAGAGCACAGAATATAGGGTACACAGCAGACTTATAGAGGGAACACTGTGATCATGAGTCTGGTCGAGTTCACAGACCACATTGTGTACAGGACTCTGATGGAGGGCATGAAGCACAGGGAAAACTGCAGTCTGATAGGGGGCATGGAGCACAGGGTGTACAGGAATCTGATAGAGGACACAGAGCACAGGGTGAACAGGAGTCTGATAGAGGGCACAGAGCACAGGGTGTACAGGAGTCTGATAGAGGGCACAGAGCAAAGTTGTGTACATGAGTCTGATAGCGGGCACAGAGCAAAAGGTTTACAAGAGTCTGAGGGAGGGCACAGATCACAAGGTGAACAGGAGACTGAGAGGGCACAGGACATACAGAAGTCTGATAGAGGGCACAGAGCACAGGGTACACAGGAATCTGATAGAGGGCACAGAGCACAGAGTGTACAGGAGTGTAACAGAGAGCACAGAACATAGGGTACACAGGAGACTCATAGAGGGAACAGTGTGAACAGGAGTCTGGTCGAGTTCACAGACCACATGGTGTACAGGACTCTGATGGAAGGCACGGAGCTCAGGGTGTACAGGAGTCTGAAAGAGGATACAGGGTGCACAGGAGTCCGTTCAAGTGCACAGAGCACAGGGTGTTTAGGAATCTGATAGAGGGTACAGAGCACAGGGTACACAGGAGCCTGATAGAGGGCACAAAGCACAGGGTGTACAGATGTCTGATAGATGGCACAGAGCACAGGGTGCACAGGAGTCTGATAAAGGGCACAGAGCACAGGATGTACAGGATCTGAGAGAGGGTACAGGGTGTACAGGAGTCCATTCAAGGGCACAGAGCACAGTGTGTACAGGAGTCGAGAAGGGCCACAGAGAACAGAGTGTACCGGAATCTAGGAGAGGGCACAGGGTGTACAGGAGTGTGATAGAGGGCACAGAGCACGGTGTGTACAGGAGCCTGATAGAGGGCACGGAGCACAGGGTACACAGGGGTCTGATAAAGGGCACAGAGCACAGGATGTACAGGAGCCTGAGAGAGGGCACAGGGTGTACAGGAGTCCGTTCAAGGGCACAGAGCACAATGTGTACAGGAGTCGTGAAAGGCCACAGAGAACAGTGTGTACAGGAATGTGGGAGAGGCTACAGGGTATACAGGAGTTTGATAGAGGGCACAGAGCATGGTATATATAGGAGTCTGATCGAGGGCACAGAGCACAGTGTGTACAGGAGCCTGATAGAGAGCACAGAACACAGGGTACACAGGAGTGTCATAGAGGGGACAGTGTGAACAGGAGTCTGGTTGAGTTCACAGATCACATGTTGAACAGGTCTCTGATAGAGGGCACAGATGTCAGGATGTACAGGAGTCTGATCGAGGGCTCGGAGATCAGGATGTACTGGAGTCTGATAGAGGGCACAGAGCTCAGGATGTACAGGAGTCTGTTAGAGGACACAGAGCTCAGGATGTACAGCAGTCTGATAGTGGGCACAGAGCACAGGGTGTACAGGAGTCTGATAGAGGGCACAGAGCTCAGGATGTACAGGAGTCTGATAGTGGGCACAGAGCACAGGGTGTACAGGAGTCTGATAGAGGGCACTGAGCTCAGCATGTGCAGTGGCTGATAGAGGGCACAGAGCTCAGCATGTACAGGAGTCTGATAGATGGCACTGAGCTCAGGATGTACAGGAGTCTGATAGAGGGCACAGAGCACATGGTGTACAGGAGTCTGAGAGAGGACACAAGGCGTAAAGGAGTCTGATAGAGGGCACAGAGAACATGGTGTGCAGGAGTCTGAGAGAGGGTACAAAGCGTACAGGAGTCTGATAGAGGGCACAGAGCACATGGCATACAGGAGTCTGAGAGAGGGCACAGGGCATACAGGAGTCTGATAGAGGACACGGATCACATGGTGTACAGGACTCTGATGGAGGCCACGGAGCACAGGGTGTACATGAGTCTGATAAAGGGCACAGAGTACAGGGTGCACAGGAGTCTCATAAAGGGCACAGAGCACAGTGTGTATAGGAATCTGATAGAGGGCACAGAGCACAGGGTACACAGGAATCTGATAGAGGACACAGAGCACAGAGTGTACAGGAATGTAACAGAGAGCACAGAACATAGGGCACACAGGAGACTTATAGAGGGAACAGTGTGAACAGGAGTCTGGTCGAGTTCACAGACCACATGGTGTACAGGACTCTGATGGAGGGCACGGAGCACAGGGTGTACAGGAGTCTGATAGAGGGCATAAGGCACAGGGTGTACAGGAATCTGATAGAGGGCACAGAGCACAGGGTACACTGGAGTCTGAGAGAGGGCACAGAGCACAGGGTGTTCAGAAGTCTGATAGATGACACAGAGCGCAGGATGTACAAGAGTCTGATAGAGGGCACAGAGCAGAGGGAGTACAGGAGTCTGATAGAGGGCACAGAGCACAGGGTATACAGAACTCTGATAGAGGACACAGAGCACAGGGTATACAGGAGTCTGATAGAGGTTACAATGCACTGGGTGTACAGGAATCTGATAGAGGGCACAGAGCACAGGGTACACTGGAGTCTGATAGAGGGCACAGAGCACAGGGTGCACAGAAGTCTGATAGAGGGCACAGAGCTCAGCATGTGCAGTATCTGATAGAGGGCACAGAACTCAGCATGTACAGGAGTCTGATAGAGGGCACAGAGCTCAGGATGTACTGGAGTCTGATAGAGGGCACAGAGCTCAGCATGTACAGGAGTCTGATAGAGGGCACAGAGCTCAGGATGTACAGGAGTCTGATAGAGGGCACAGAGCTCAGGATGTACAGGAGTCTGATAGAGGGCACTGAACGAATGGTGTACAGGAGTCTGATAGAGGGCACAGAACTCAGCGTGTACAGGATTCTGATAGAGGGCACAGAGCACAGGGTATACAGAAGTCTGATAGAGGGCACAGAGCACAGGGTATACAGGAGTCTGATAGAGGTTACAATGCACTGGGTGTACAGGAGTCTGATAGAGAGCACAGAGCACTGTGGGTACGGCAGTCTGATTGAGGGCAGAGAGCATAATGTGTACAGGAGTTTGTTTGGGGGCACAGAATTAGGGGTATACAGGAGTCAGATAGAGAGCACAGAGCACTCTGTGTACAGGAGTCTGATAAAGGGGCACAGAGTACATGGTGTACAGGAGTCTGATAGAGGTGATGGGCACAAGGGGTAAAGTAGCTTGATAGAGGGCACAGAAGACAGGATGACCAGGGGTCTTATAAAGGGCACAGAGCACAGGGCGTACAGGTGTCTGTTTAAGGGCACAGTGTGTCCAGGAGCCTGATAGAGGGCACAGAGCAGATGGTATACAGGAGTCTGATACAGGACACGGAGAACATGGTGTGCAGGAGTCTGAGAGAGGGCACAAGGCGTACAGGAGTCTGATAGAGGGCACAGGGCATACAGGAGTCTGACAGAGGACACGGTTCACATGGTGTACAGGAGTCTGATAGAGGGCACTGTGTGTCCAGGTGCCTGATAGAGGACACGGAGCACATGGTGTACAGGACTCTGATGCAGGGCACGTAGCATAGGGTGTACAGTAGTCTGATAGATGGCACAGAGCTCAGTGTGTACAGGAGTCTGAGAGAGGGTACAGGGTGTATACGAGTCCGTTCAAGGGCACAGAGCACAGTGTGCACAGGAATCTGATAGATGGCACAGAGCACAGGGTGCACAGGAGTCTGATAAAGGGCACAGAGCACACGGTGCACAGGAATCTGATAGAGGGCACAGAGCACAGGGTACACAGGAGTCTGACAGAGGGCACAGAGCACAGGGTGTACAAAAGTCTGATAAATGGCACAGAGCACAGGGTGTACAGGAGCCTGATAGCGGGCACAGAGCACAGGATGTACAGGATCTGAGAGAGGGTACAGGGTGTACAGGAGTCCATTCAAGGGCACAGAGCACAGTGTGTACAGGAGTCGAGAAGGGCCACAGAGAACAGAGTGTACCGGAATCTAGGAGAGGGCACAGGGTGTACAGGAGTGTGATAGAGGGCACAGAGCACGGTGTGTACAGGAGCCTGATAGAGGGCACGGAGCACAGGGTACACAGGGGTCTGATAGAGGGCACAGACTGCACAAGAGTGTAACAGAGAGCACAGAACACAGGGTACACAGGAGAGTCATAGAGGGGACAGTGTGAACTGGAGTCTGGACGAGTTCACAGATCACATGTTGTACAGGACTCTGATAGAGGGCACGGAGCTCAGGATGTACAGTAGCCTGATAGAGGGCACAGAGCAAAGTTGTGTACAGGAGTCTGATAGAGGGCACAGAGCCCAGGGTGAACAGGAGTCTGATAGAGGGCACAGAGCACAGGGTGTACAGGAATCTGATAGAGGTCACTGAGCACTGAGTGTACAGGAGTGTAACAGAGAGCACAGAACATAGGGTACACAGCAGACTTATAGAGGGAACAGTGTGATCATGAGTCTGGTCGAGTTCACAGACCACATTGTGTACAGGACTCTGATGGAGGGCATGAAGCACAGGGAAAACTGCAGTCTGATAGGGGGCATGGAGCACAGGGTGTACAGGAATCTGATAGAGGACACAGAGCACAGGGTGAACAGGAGTCTGATAGAGGGCACAGAGCACAGGGTGTACAGGAGTCTGATAGAGGGCACAGAGCAAAGTTGTGTACATGAGTCTGATAGCGGGCACAGAGCAAAAGGTTTACAAGAGTCCGAGGGAGGGCACAGATCACAAGGTGAACAGGAGACTGAGAGGGCACAGGGCATACAGAAGTCTGATAGAGGGCACAGAGCACAGGGTACACAGGAATCTGATAGAGGGCACAGAGCACAGAGTGTACAGGAGTGTAACAGAGAGCACAGAACATAGGGTACACAGGAGACTCATAGAGGGAACAGTGTGAACAGGAGTCTGGTCGAGTTCACAGACCACATGGTGTACAGGAGTCTGATAGAGGGCACGGAGCTCAGGGTGTACAGGAGTCTGAGAGAGGGTACAAGGCGTACAGGAGTCTGATAGAGGGCACAGAGCACATGGCATACAGGAGTCTGATAGAGGGCACAGGGCATACAGGAGTCTGATAGAGGACACGGATCACATGGTGTACAGGACTCTGATGGAGGCCACGGAGCACAGGGTGTACAGGAGTCTGATAAAGGGCACAGAGCACAGGGTGCACAGGAGTCTCATAAAGGGCACAGAGCACAGTGTGTATAGGAATCTGATAGAGGGCACAGAGCACAGGGTACACAGGAATCTGATAGAGGACACAGAGCACAGAGTGTACAGGAGTGTAACAGAGAGCACAGAACATAGGGCACACAGGAGACTTATAGAGGGAACAGTGTGAACAGGAGTCTGGTCGAGTTCACAGACCACATGGTGTACAGGACTCTGATGGAGGGCACAGAGCACAGGGTGTACAGGAGTCTGATAGAGGGCATAAGGCACAGGGTGTACAGGAATCTGATAGAGGGCACAGAGCACAGGGTACACTGGAGTCTGAGAGAGGGCACAGAGCACAGGGTGTTCAGAAGTCTGATAGATGACACAGAGCGCAGGATGTACAAGAGTCTGATAGAGGGCACAGAGCACAGGGTGAAATGGAATCTGATAGAGGGCACAGAGCACAGGGTGCACAGAAGTCTGATAAAGGGCACAGAGTACAGGGTGCACAGGAGTCTCATAAAGGGCACAGAGCACAGTGTGTATAGGAATCTGATAGAGGGCACAGAGCACAGGGTACACAGGAATCTGATAGAGGACACAGAGCACAGAGTGTACAGGAGTGTAACAGAGAGCACAGAACATAGGGCACACAGGAGACTTATAGAGGGAACAGTGTGAACAGGAGTCTGGTCGAGTTCACAGACCACATGGTGTACAGGACTCTGATGGAGGGCACGGAGCACAGGGTGTACAGGAGTCTGATAGAGGGCATAAGGCACAGGGTGTACAGGAATCTGATAGAGGGCACAGAGCACAGGGTACACTGGAGTCTGAGAGAGGGCACAGAGCACAGGGTGTTCAGAAGTCTGATAGATGACACAGAGCGCAGGATGTACAAGAGTCTGATAGAGGGCACAGAGCAGAGGGAGTACAGGAGTCTGATAGAGGGCACAGAGCACAGGGTATACAGAACTCTGATAGAGGACACAGAGCACAGGGTATACAGGAGTCTGATAGAGGTTACAATGCACTGGGTGTACAGGAATCTGATAGAGGGCACAGAGCACAGGGTACACTGGAGTCTGATAGAGGGCACAGAGCACAGGGTGCACAGAAGTCTGATAGAGGGCACAGAGCTCAGCATGTGCAGTATCTGATAGAGGGCACAGAACTCAGCATGTACAGGAGTCTGATAGAGGGCACAGAGCTCAGGATGTACTGGAGTCTGATAGAGGGCACAGAGCTCAGCATGTACAGGAGTCTGATAGAGGGCACAGAGCTCAGGATGTACAGGAGTCTGATAGAGGGCACAGAGCTCAGGATGTACAGGAGTCTGATAGAGGGCACTGAGCGAATGGTGTATAGGAGTCTGATAGAGGGCACAGAACTCAGCGTGTACAGGATTCTGATAGAGGGCACTGAGCACAGGGTATACAGAAGTCTGATAGAGGGCACAGAGCACAGGGTATACAGGAGTCTGATAGAGGTTACAATGCACTGGGTGTACAGGAGTCTGATAGAGAGCACAGAGCACTGTGGGTACGGCAGTCTGATTGAGGGCAGAGAGCATAATGTGTACAGGAGTTTGTTTGGGGGCACAGAATTAGGGGTATACAGGAGTCAGATAGAGAGCACAGAGCACTCTGTGTACAGGAGTCTGATAAAGGGGCACAGAGTACATGGTGTACAGGAGTCTGATAGAGGTGATGGGCACAAG
This sequence comes from Carcharodon carcharias, assembly GCF_017639515.1. Lineage (NCBI taxonomy): Eukaryota > Metazoa > Chordata > Chondrichthyes > Lamniformes > Lamnidae > Carcharodon > Carcharodon carcharias. Next base: position 59,577,190 of record NC_054485.1, read on the forward strand.
GGGTAAAGTAGCTTGATAGAGGGCACAGAAGACAGGATGACCAGGGGTCTTATAAAGGGCACAGAGCACAGGGCGTACAGGTGTCTGATAGAGGGCACAGTGTGTCCAGGAGCCTGATAGAGGGCACAGAGCAGATGGTATACAGGAGTCTGATACAGGACACGGAGAACATGGTGTGCAGGAGTCTGAGAGAGGGCACAAGGCGTACAGGAGTCTGATAGAGGGCACAGGGCATACAGGAGTCTGACAGAGGACACGGTTCACATGGTGTACAGGAGTCTGATAGAGGGCACTGTGTGTCCAGGTGCCTGATAGAGGACACGGAGCACATGGTGTACAGGACTCTGATGGAGGGCACGTAGCATAGGGTGTACAGTAGTCTGATAGATGGCACAGAGCTCAGTGTGTACAGGAGTCTGAGAGAGGGTACAGGGTGTATACGAGTCCGTTCAAGGGCACAGAGCACAGTGTGCACAGGAATCTGATAGATGGCACAGAGCACAGGGTGCACAGGAGTCTGATAAAGGGCACAGAGCACACGGTGCACAGGAATCTGATAGAGGGCACAGAGCACAGGGTACACAGGAGTCTGACAGAGGGCACAGAGCACAGGGTGTACAAAAGTCTGATAAATGGCACAGAGCACAGGGTGTACAGGAGCCTGATAGCGGGCACAGAGCACAGGATGTACAGGATCTGAGAGAGGGTACAGGGTGTACAGGAGTCCATTCAAGGGCACAGAGCACAGTGTGTACAGGAGTCGAGAAGGGCCACAGAGAACAGAGTGTACCGGAATCTAGGAGAGGGCACAGGGTGTACAGGAGTGTGATAGAGGGCACAGAGCACGGTGTGTACAGGAGCCTGATAGAGGGCACGGAGCACAGGGTACACAGGGGTCTGATAGAGGGCACAGACTGCACAAGAGTGTAACAGAGAGCACAGAACACAGGGTACACAGGAGAGTCATAGAGGGGACAGTGTGAACTGGAGTCTGGACGAGTTCACAGATCACATGTTGTACAGGACTCTGATAGAGGGCACGGAGCTCAGGATGTACAGTAGCCTGATAGAGGGCACAGAGCAAAGTTGTGTACAGGAGTCTGATAGAGGGCACAGAGCCCAGGGTGAACAGGAGTCTGATAGAGGGCACAGAGCACAGGGTGTACAGGAATCTGATAGAGGTCACTGAGCACTGAGTGTACAGGAGTGTAACAGAGAGCACAGAACATAGGGTACACAGCAGACTTATAGAGGGAACAGTGTGATCATGAGTCTGGTCGAGTTCACAGACCACATTGTGTACAGGACTCTGATGGAGGGCATGAAGCACAGGGAAAACTGCAGTCTGATAGGGGGCATGGAGCACAGGGTGTACAGGAATCTGATAGAGGACACAGAGCACAGGGTGAACAGGAGTCTGATAGAGGGCACAGAGCACAGGGTGTACAGGAGTCTGATAGAGGGCACAGAGCAAAGTTGTGTACATGAGTCTGATAGCGGGCACAGAGCAAAAGGTTTACAAGAGTCCGAGGGAGGGCACAGATCACAAGGTGAACAGGAGACTGAGAGGGCACAGGGCATACAGAAGTCTGATAGAGGGCACAGAGCACAGGGTACACAGGAATCTGATAGAGGGCACAGAGCACAGAGTGTACAGGAGTGTAACAGAGAGCACAGAACATAGGGTACACAGGAGACTCATAGAGGGAACAGTGTGAACAGGAGTCTGGTCGAGTTCACAGACCACATGGTGTACAGGAGTCTGATAGAGGGCACGGAGCTCAGGGTGTACAGGAGTCTGAGAGAGGGTACAAGGCGTACAGGAGTCTGATAGAGGGCACAGAGCACATGGCATACAGGAGTCTGATAGAGGGCACAGGGCATACAGGAGTCTGATAGAGGACACGGATCACATGGTGTACAGGACTCTGATGGAGGCCACGGAGCACAGGGTGTACAGGAGTCTGATAAAGGGCACAGAGCACAGGGTGCACAGGAGTCTCATAAAGGGCACAGAGCACAGTGTGTATAGGAATCTGATAGAGGGCACAGAGCACAGGGTACACAGGAATCTGATAGAGGACACAGAGCACAGAGTGTACAGGAATGTAACAGAGAGCACAGAACATAGGGCACACAGGAGACTTATAGAGGGAACAGTGTGAACAGGAGTCTGGTCGAGTTCACAGACCACATGGTGTACAGGACTCTGATGGAGGGCACAGAGCACAGGGTGTACAGGAGTCTGATAGAGGGCATAAGGCACAGGGTGTACAGGAATCTGATAGAGGGCACAGAGCACAGGGTACACTGGAGTCTGAGAGAGGGCACAGAGCACAGGGTGTTCAGAAGTCTGATAGATGACACAGAGCGCAGGATGTACAAGAGTCTGATAGAGGGCACAGAGCACAGGGTGAAATGGAATCTGATAGAGGGCACAGAGCACAGGGTGCACAGAAGTCTGATAAAGGGCACAGAGTACAGGGTGCACAGGAGTCTCATAAAGGGCACAGAGCACAGTGTGTATAGGAATCTGATAGAGGGCACAGAGCACAGGGTACACAGGAATCTGATAGAGGACACAGAGCACAGAGTGTACAGGAGTGTAACAGAGAGCACAGAACATAGGGCACACAGGAGACTTATAGAGGGAACAGTGTGAACAGGAGTCTGGTCGAGTTCACAGACCACATGGTGTACAGGACTCTGATGGAGGGCACGGAGCACAGGGTGTACAGGAGTCTGATAGAGGGCATAAGGCACAGGGTGTACAGGAATCTGATAGAGGGCACAGAGCACAGGGTACACTGGAGTCTGAGAGAGGGCACAGAGCACAGGGTGTTCAGAAGTCTGATAGATGACACAGAGCGCAGGATGTACAAGAGTCTGATAGAGGGCACAGAGCAGAGGGAGTACAGGAGTCTGATAGAGGGCACAGAGCACAGGGTATACAGAACTCTGATAGAGGACACAGAGCACAGGGTATACAGGAGTCTGATAGAGGTTACAATGCACTGGGTGTACAGGAATCTGATAGAGGGCACAGAGCACAGGGTACACTGGAGTCTGATAGAGGGCACAGAGCACAGGGTGCACAGAAGTCTGATAGAGGGCACAGAGCTCAGCATGTGCAGTATCTGATAGAGGGCACAGAACTCAGCATGTACAGGAGTCTGATAGAGGGCACAGAGCTCAGGATGTACTGGAGTCTGATAGAGGGCACAGAGCTCAGCATGTACAGGAGTCTGATAGAGGGCACAGAGCTCAGGATGTACAGGAGTCTGATAGAGGGCACAGAGCTCAGGATGTACAGGAGTCTGATAGAGGGCACTGAGCGAATGGTGTACAGGAGTCTGATAGAGGGCACAGAACTCAGCGTGTACAGGATTCTGATAGAGGGCACAGAGCACAGGGTATACAGAAGTCTGATAGAGGGCACAGAGCACAGGGTATACAGGAGTCTGATAGAGGTAACAATGCACTGGGTGTACAGGAGTCTGAGAGAGAGCACAGAGCACTGTGGGTACGGCAGTCTGATTGAGGGCAGAGAGCATAATGTGTACAGGAGTTTGTTTGGGGGCACAGAATTAGGGGTATACAGGAGTCAGATAGAGAGCACAGAGCACTCTGTGTACAGGAGTCTGATAAAGGGGCACAGAGTACATGGTGTACAGGAGTCTGATAGAGGTGATGGGCACAAGGGGTAAAGTAGCTTGATAGAGGGCACAGAAGACAGGATGACCAGGGGTCTTATAAAGGGCACAGAGCACAGGGCGTACAGGTGTCTGTTAGAGGGCACAGTGTGTCCAGGAGCCTGATAGAGGGCACAGAGCAGATGGTATACAGGAGTCTGATACAGGACACGGAGAACATGGTGTGCAGGAGTCTGAGAGAGGGCACAAGGCGTACAGGAGTCTGATAGAGGGCACAGGGCATACAGGAGTCTGACAGAGGACACGGTTCACATGGTGTACAGGAGTCTGATAGAGGGCACTGTGTGTCCAGGTGCCTGATAGAGGACACGGAGCACATGGTGTACAGGACTCTGATGGAGGGCACGTAGCATAGGGTGTACAGTAGTCTGATAGATGGCACAGAGCTCAGTGTGTACAGGAGTCTGAGAGAGGGTACAGGGTGTATACGAGTCCGTTCAAGGGCACAGAGCACAGTGTGCACAGGAATCTGATAGATGGCACAGAGCACAGGGTGCACAGGAGTCTGATAAAGGGCACAGAGCACACGGTGCACAGGAATCTGATAGAGGGCACAGAGCACAGGGTGTACAAAAGTCTGATAAATGGCACAGAGCACAGGGTGTACAGGAGCCTGATAGCGGGCACAGAGCACAGGATGTACAGGATCTGAGAGAGGGTACAGGGTGTACAGGAGTCCATTCAAGGGCACAGAGCACAGTGTGTACAGGAGTCGAGAAGGGCCACAGAGAACAGAGTGTACCGGAATCTAGGAGAGGGCACAGGGTGTACAGGAGTGTGATAGAGGGCACAGAGCACGGTGTGTACAGGAGCCTGATAGAGGGCACGGAGCACAGGGTACACAGGGGTCTGATAGAGGGCACAGACTGCACAAGAGTGTAACAGAGAGCACAGAACACAGGGTACACAGGAGAGTCATAGAGGGGACAGTGTGAACTGGAGTCTGGACGAGTTCACAGATCACATGTTGTACAGGACTCTGATAGAGGGCACGGAGCTCAGGATGTACAGTAGCCTGATAGAGGGCACAGAGCAAAGTTGTGTACAGGAGTCTGATAGAGGGCACAGAGCCCAGGGTGAACAGGAGTCTGATAGAGGGCACAGAGCACAGGGTGTACAGGAATCTGATAGAGGACACAGAGCACAGAGTGTACAGGAGTGTAACAGAGAGCACAGAACATAGGGCACACAGGAGACTTATAGAGGGAACAGTGTGAACAGGAGTCTGGTCGAGTTCACAGACCACATGGTGTACAGGACTCTGATGGAGGGCACAGAGCACAGGGTGTACAGGAGTCTGATAGAGGGCATAAGGCACAGGGTGTACAGGAATCTGATAGAGGGCACAGAGCACAGGGTACACTGGAGTCTGAGAGAGGGCACAGAGCACAGGGTGTTCAGAAGTCTGATAGATGACACAGAGCGCAGGATGTACAAGAGTCTGATAGAGGGCACAGAGCACAGGGTGAACAGGAATCTGATAGAGGGCACAGAGCACAGGGTGCACAGAAGTCTGATAGAGGGCACAGAGCACAGGGGGCACAGAAGTCTGATAGAGGGCACAGAGCTCAGCATGTGCAGTGTCTAATAGAGGGCACAGAGCTCAGCATGTACAGGAGTCTGATAGAGGGCACAGAGCACAGGGTATACAGAACTCTGATAGAGGACACAGAGCACAGGGTATACAGGAGTCTGATAGAGGTTACAATGCACTGGGTGTACAGGAATCTGATAGAGGGCACAGAGCACAGGGTACACTGGAGTCTGATAGAGGGCACAGAGCACAGGGTGCACAGAAGTCTGATAGAGGGCACAGAGCTCAGCATGTGCAGTATCTGATAGAGGGCACAGAGCTCAGCATGTACAGGAGTCTGATAGAGGGCACAGAACTCAGGATGTACTGGAGTCTGATAGAGGGCACAGATCTCAGCATGTACAGGAGTCTGATAGAGGGCACAGATCTCAGGATGTACAGGAGTCTGATAGAGGGCACAGAGCTCAGGATGTACAGGAGTCTGATAAAGGGCACAGAGCACAGGGTGCACAGGAGTCTGATAAAGGGCACAGAGAAAAGAGTGTACAGGAATCTAGGAGAGGGCACAGGGTGTACAGGAGTGTGATAGAGGGCACAGAGCACGGTGTGTACAGGAGCCTGATAGAGGGCAAGGAGCACAGGGTACACAGGGGTCTGATAGAGGGCACAGACTGCACAGGAGTGTAACAGAGAGCACAGAACACAGGGTACACAGGAGAGCCATAGAGGGGACAGTGTGAACTGGAGTCTGGACGAGTTCACAGATCACATGTTGTACAGGACTCTGATAGAGGGCACGGAGCTCAGGATGTACAGGAGCCTGATAGAGGGCACAGAGCAAAGTTGTGTACAGGAGTCTGATAGAGGGCACAGAGCCCAGGGTGTACAGGAGTCTGATAGAGGGCACAGAGCAAAGTTGTGTACAGGAGTCTGATAGAGGGCACAGAACCCAGAGTGTACAGGAGTCTGATAGAGGGCACAGAGCTCAGGATGTACAGCAGTCTGATAGTGGGCACAGAGCACAGGGTGTACAGGAGTCTGATAGAGGGCACAGAGCTCAGCATGTGCAGTGGCTGATAGAGGGCACAGAGCTCAGCATGTGCAGGAGTATGATAGATGGCACAGAGCTCAGGATGTACAGGAGTCTGATAGAGGGCACAGAGATCAGGATGTACAGGAGTCTGATAGAGGGCACAGAGCACATGGTGTACAGGAGTCTGAGAGAGGACACAAGGCGTACAGGAGTCTGATAGAGGGCATAGAGAACATGGTGTGCAGGAGTCTGAGAGAGGGTACAAGGCATACAGGAGTCTGATAGAGGGCACAGAGCACATGGCATACAGCAGTCAGAGAGAGGGCACAGGGCATACATGAGTCTGATAGAGGACACGGATCACATGGTGTACAGGAGTCTGATAGAGGGCACGGAGCACATGGTGTACAGGAGTCTGATAGAGGGCACAGTGTGTCCAGGAGCCTGATAGAGCACACGGAGAACATCGTGTACAGGACTCTGATGGATGCCACAGAGCACAGGGTGTACAGGAGTCTGATAAAGGGCACAGAGCACAGGGTACACAGGAATCTGATAGAGGACACAGAGCACAGAGTCTACAGGAGTGTAACAGAGAGCACAGAACATAGGGCACACAGGAGACTTATAGAGGGAACAGTGTGAACAGGAGTCTGGTCGAGTTCACAGACCACATGGTGTACAGGACTCTGATGGAGGGCACGGAGCAGAGGGAGTACAGGAGTCTGATAGAGGGCATGGAGCACAGGGTGAACAGGAATCTGATAGATGGCACAGAGCACAGGGTGCACAGAAGTCTGATAGAGGGCACAGAGCACAGGGGATACAGAAGTCTGATAGAGGGCACAGAGAACAGGGTATACAGGAGTCTGATAGAGGTTACAATGCATTGGGTGTACAGGAGTCTGATAGAGAGCACAGAGCACTGTCGGTACGGCAGTCTGATTGAGGGCACAGAGCATAATGTGTACAGGAGTTTGAGAGAGGGCACGGATCACATGGTGTACAGGAGTCTGAGAGAGGGCACAAGGCGTGCAGGAGACTGATAGAGGGCACAGAGCACATGGTGTACAGGAGTCTGAGAGAGGGCACAATGCATACAGGAGTCTGATAGAGGGCAAAGAGCACATGGAGCACAGAAGTCTGATAGAGGGCACAGAGCTCAGCATGTGCAGTGTCTAATAGAGGGCACAGAGCTCAGCATGTACAGGAGTCTGATAGAGGGCACAGAGCACAGGGTATACAGATGTCTGATAGAGGACACAGAGCACAGGGTACACTGGAGTCTGATAGAGGGCACAGAGCACAGGGTGCACAGAAGTCTGATAGAGGGCACAGAGCTCAGCATGTGCAGTGTCTGATAGAGGGCACAGAGCTCAGCATGTACAGGAGTCTGATAGAGGGCACAGAGCTCAGGATGTACTGGAGTCTGATAGAGGGCACAGAGCTCAGGATGTACAGGAGTCTGACAGAGGGCACAGATCTCAGGATGTACAGGAGTCTGATAGAGGGCACAGAGCTCAGCGTGTATAGGATTCTGATAGAGGGCACAGAGCACAGGGTATACAGAAGTCTGATAAAGGGCACAGAGCACAGGGTATACAAGGGTCTGATAGAGGTTACAATGCACTGGGTGTACAGGAGTCTGATAGAGAGCACAGAGCACTGTGGGTACGGCAGTCTGATTGAGGGCAGAGAGCATAATGTATACAGGAGTTTGTTTGGGGGCACAGAATTAGGGGTATACAGGAGTCAGATAGAGAGCACAGAGCATTCTGTGTACAGGAGTCTGATAAAGGGGCACAGAGTACATGGTGTACAGGAGTCTGATAGAGGTGATGGGCACAAGGGGTAAAGTAGCCTGATAGAGGGCACAGAAGACAGGATGACCAGGGGTCTTATAAAGGGCACAGAGCACAGGGCGTACAGGTGTCTGATAGAGGGCACAGTGTGTCCAGGAGCCTGATAGAGGGCACAGAGCAGATGGTATACAGGAGTCTGATAGAGGACACGGAGAACATGGTGTACAGGAGACTGCGAGAGGTCACAAGGCGTGCAGGAGTCTGATAGAGGGCACAGAGCACATGGTGTACAGGAGTCTGAGAGAGGGCACAAGGCGTACAGGAGTCTGATAGAGGGCACAGAGAACATGGTGTGCAGGAGTCTGAGAGAGGGCACAATGCGTACAGGAGTCTGATAGAGGGCAAAGAGCACATGGTGCACAGAAGTCTGATAGAGGGCACAGAGCTCAGCATGTGCAGTGTCTAATAGAGGGCACAGAGCTCAGCATGTACAGGAGTCTGATAGAGGGCACAGAGCACAGGTTATACAGAAGTCTGATAGAGGACACAGAGCACAGGGTATACTGGAGTCTGATAGAGGTTACAATGCAGTGGGTGTACAGGAATCTGATAGAGGGCACAGAGCACAGGGTACACTGGAGTCTGATAGAGGGCACAGAGCACAGGGTGCACAGAAGTCTGATAGAGGGCACAGAGCTCAGCATGTGCAGTGTCTGATAGAGGGCACAGAGCTCAGCATGTACAGGAGTCTGATAGAGGGCACAGAGCTCAGGATGTACTGGAGTCTGATAGAGGGCACAGAGCTCAGGATGTACAGGAGTCTGACAGAGGGCACAGATCTCAGGATGTACAGGAGTCTGATAGAGGGCACAGAGCTCAGCGTGTACAGGATTCTGATAGAGGGCACAGAGCACAGGGTATACAGAAGTCTGATAAAGGGCACAGAGCACAGGGTATACAAGGGTCTGATAGAGGTTACAATGCACTGGGTGTACATGAGTCTGATAGAGAGCACAGAGTACTGTGGGTACGGCAGTCTGATTGAGGGCAGAGAGCATAATGTGTACAGGAGTTTGTTTGGGGGCACAGAATTAGGGGTATACAGGGGTCAGATAGAGAGCACAGAGCATTCTGTGTACAGGAGTCTGATTAAGGGGCACAGAGTACATGGTGTACAGGAGTCTGATAGAGGTGATGGGCACAAGGGGTAAAGTAGCCTGATAGAGGGCACAGAAGACAGGATGACCAGGGGTCTTATAAAGGGCACAGAGCACAGGGCGTACAGGTGTCTGATAGAGGGCACAGTGTGTCCAGGAGCCTGATAGAGGGCACAGAGCAGATGGTATACAGGAGTCTGATAGAGGACACGGAGAACATGGTGTACAGGAGACTGCGAGAGGTCACAAGGCGTGCAGGAGTCTGATAGAGGGCACAGAGTACATGGTGTACAGGAGTCTGAGAGAGGGCACAAGGCGTACAGGAGTCTGATAGAGGGCACAGAGAACATGGTGTGCAGGAGTCTGATAGAGGGCACAATGCGTACAGGAGTCTGATAGAGGGCACAGAGCACATGGCGTACAGGAGTCTGACAGAGGACACGGTTCACATGGTGTACAGGAGTCTGATAGAGGGCACAGTGTGTCCAGGTGCCTGATAGAGGACACGGAGCACATGGTGTACAGGACTCTGATGGAGGGCACTTAGCATAGGGTGTACAGTAGTCTGATAGATGGCACAGAGCTCAGGGTGTACAGGAGTCTGAGAGAGGGTACAGGGTGTACACGAGTCCGTTCAAGGGCACAGAGCACAGTGTGTACAGGAATCTGATAGATGGCACAGAGCACAGGGTGCACAAGAGTCTGATAAAGGGCACAGAGCACAGGGTGTACAGAAGTCTGATAGATGGCACAGAGCTCAGGATGTACAAGAGTCTGATAGAGGGCACAGAGCAGAGGGAGTACAGGAGTCTGATAGAGGGCATGGAGCACAGGGTGAACAGGAATCTGATAGAGGGCACAGAGCACAGGGTGCACAGAAGTCTGATAGAGGGCACAGAGCACAGCGGATACAGAAGTCTGATAGAGGGCACAGAGAACAGGGTATACAGGAGTCTGATAGAGGTTACAATGCTCTGGGAGTACAGGATTCTCATAGAGAGCACAGAGCACTGTCGGTATGGCAGTCTGATTGAGGGCACAGAGCATAATGTGTACAGGAGTTTGAGAGAGGGCACGGATCACATGGTGTACAGGAGTCTGACAGAGGGCACAGATCTCAGGATGTACAGGAGTCTGATAGAGGGCACAGAGCTCAGCGTGTACAGGATTCTGATAGAGGGCACAGAGCACAGGATATACAGAAGTCTGATAAAGGGCACAGAGCACAGGGTATACAAGGGTCTGATAGAGGTTACAATGCACTGGGTGTACAGGAGTCTGATAGAGAGCACAGAGCACTGTGGGTACGGCAGTCTGATTGAGGGCAGAGAGCATAATGTGTACAGGAGTTTGTTTGGGGGCACAGAATTAGGGGTATACAGGAGTCAGATAGAGAGCACAGAGCATTCTGTGTACAGGAGTCTGATAAAGGGGCACAGAGTACATGGTGTACAGGAGTCTGATAGAGGTGATGGGCACAAGGGGTAAAGTAGCCTGATAGAGGGCACAGAAGACAGGATGACCAGGGGTCTTATAAAGGGCACAGAGCACAGGGCGTACAGGTGTCTGATAGAGGGCACAGTGTGTCCAGGAGCCTGATAGAGGGCACAGAGCAGATGGTATACAGGAGTCTGATAGAGGACACGGAGAACATGGTGTACAGGAGTCTGCGAGAGGTCACAAGGCGTGCAGGAGTCTGATAGAGGGCACAGAGCACATGGTGTACAGGAGTCTGAGAGAGGGCACAAGGCGTACAGGAGTCTGATAGAGGGCACAGAGAACATGGTGTGCAGGAGTCTGATAGAGGGCACAATGCGTACAGGAGTCTGATAGAGGGCACAGAGCAAATGGCGTACAGGAGTCTGACAGAGGACACGGTTCACATGGTGTACAGGAGTCTGATAGAGGGCACAGTGTGTCCAGGTGCCTGATAGAGGACACGGAGCACATGGTGTACAGGACTCTGATGGAGGGCACGTAGCATAGGGTGTAAAGTAGTCTGATAGATAGCACAGAGCTCAGGGTGTACAGGAGTCTGAGAGAGGGTACAGGGTGTACACGAGTCCGTTCAAGGGCACAGAGCACAGTGTGTACGGGAATCTGATAGATGGCACAGAGCACAGGGTGCACAAGAGTCTGATAAAGGGCACAGAGCACAGGGTGTACAGAAGTCTGATAGATGGCACAGAGCTCAGGATGTACAAGAGTCTGATAGAGGGCACAGAGCAGAGGGAGTACAGGAGTCTGATAGAGGGCATGGAGCACAGGGTGAACAGGAATCTGATAGAGGGCACAGAGCACAGGGTGCACAGAAGTCTGATAGAGGGCACAGAGCACAGGGGATACAGAAGTCTGATAGAGGGCACAGAGAACAGGGTATACAGGAGTCTGATAGAGGTTACAATGCTCTGGGAGTACAGGAGTCTCATAGAGAGCACAGAGCACTGTCGGTATGGCAGTCTGAATGAGGGCACAGAGCATAATGTGTACAGGAGTTTGAGAGAGGGCACGGATCACATGGTGTACAGGAGTCTGAGAGAGGGCACAAGGCGTGCAGGAGACTGATAGAGGGCACAGAGCACATGGTGTACAGGAGTCTGAGAGAGGGCACAAGGCATACAGGAATCTGATAGAGGGCAAAGAGCACATGGTGCACAGAAGTCTGATAGAGGGCACAGAGCTCAGCATGTGCAGTGTCTAATAGAGGGCACAGAGCTCAGCATGTACAGGAGTCTGATAGAGGGCACAGAGCTCAGCGTGTACAGGATTCTGATAGAGGGCACAGAGCACAGGGTACACAGAATTCTGATAAAGGGCACAGAACACAGGGTATACAGGAGTCTGATAGAGGTTACAATGCACTGGGTGTACAGGAGTCTGATAGAGAGCACAGAGCACTGTGGGTACGGCAGTCTGACTGAGGGCAGAGAGCATAATGTGTACAGGAGTTTGTTTGGGGGCACAGAATTAGGGGTATACAGGAGTCAGATAGAGAGCACAGAGCACTCTGTGTACAGGAGTCTGATAAAGGGGCACAGAGTACATGGTGTACAGGAGTCTGATAGAGGTGATGGGCACAAGGGGTAAAGTACCCTGATAGAGGGCACAGAAGACAGGATGACCAGGGGTCTTATAAAGGGCACAGAGCACAGGGCGTCCAGGTGTCTGATAGAGGGCACAGTGTGTCCAGGAGCCTGATAGAGGGCACAGAGCAGATGGTATACAGGAGTCTGATAGAGGACACGGAGAACATGGTGTACAGGAGTCTGCGAGAGGTCACAAGGCGTGCAGGAGTCTGATAGAGGGCACAGAGCACATGGTGTACAGGAGTCTGAGAGAGGGAACAAGGCGTACAGGAGTCTGATAGAGGGCACAGAGAACATGGTGTGCAGGAGTCTGAGAGAGGGCACAAGGCGTACAGGAGTCTGATAGAGGGCACAGGGCATACAGGAGTCTGACAGAGGACAAGTTCACATGGTGTACAGGAGTCTGATAGAGGGCACAGTGTGTCCAGGTGCCTGATAGAGGACACGGAGAACATGGTGTACAGGACTCTGATGGAGGGCACGTAGCATAGGGTGTACAGTAGTCTGATAGATGGCACAGAGCTCAGTGTGTACAGGAGTCTGAGAGAGGGTACAGGGTGTACACGAGTCCGTTCAAGGGCACAGAGCACAGTGTGTACAGGAATCTGATAGATGGCACAGAGCACAGGGTGCACAGGAGTCTGATAAAGGGCACAGAGCACAGGGTGCACAGGAATCTGATAGAGGGCATAGAGCACAGGGTACACAGGAGTCTGACAGAGGGCACAGAGCACAGGGTGTACAAAAGTCTGATAAATGGCACAGAGCACAGGGTGTACAGGAGCCTGATAGCGGGCACAGAGCACAGGATGTACAGGATCTGAGAGAGGGTACAGGGTGTACAGGAGTCCGTTCAAGGGCACAGAGCACAGTGTGTACAGGAGTCGAGAAAGGCCACAGAGAACAGAGTGTACAGGAATCTAGGAGAGGGCACGGGGGGTACAGGAGTGTGATAGAGGGCACAGAGCACGGTGTGTACAGCAGCCTGATAGAGGGCACGGAGCACTGGGTACACAGGGGTCTGATAGAGGGCACAGACTGCACAGGAGTGTAACAGAGAGCACAGAACACAGGGTACACAGGAGAGTCATAGAGGGGACAGTGTGAACTGGAGTCTGGATGAGTTCACAGATCACATGTTGTACAGGACTCTGATAGAGGGCACGGAGCTCAGGATGTACAGGAGTCTGATAGAGGGCACAGAGCAAAGTTGTGTACAGGAGTCTGATAGAGGGCACAGAGCCCAGGGTGTACAGGAGTCTGATAGAGGTTACAATGCACTGGGTGTACAGGAATCTGATAGAGGGCACAGAGCACAGGGTACACTGGAGTCTGATAGAGGGCACAGAGCACAGGGTGCACAGAAGTCTGATAGAGGGCACAGAGCTCAGCATGTGCAGTATCTGATAGAGGGCACAGAGCTCAGCATGTACAGGAGTCTGATAGAGGGCACAGAGCTCAGGATGTACTGGAGTATGATAGAGGGCACAGAGCTGAGGATGTACAGGAGTCTGATAGAGGGCACAGATCTCAGGATGTACAGGAGTCTGATAGAGGGCACAGAGCTCAGCGTGTACAGGATTCTGATAGAGGGCACAGAGCACAGGGTATACAGAAGTCTGATAAAGGGCACAGAGCACAGGGTATACAAGGGTCTGATAGAGGTTACAATGCACTGGGTGTACAGGAGTCTGATAGAGAGCACAGAGCACTGTGGGTACGGCAGTCTGATTGAGGGCAGAGAGCATATTGTGTACAGGAGTTTGTTTGGGGGCACAGAATTAGGGGTATACAGGAGTCAGATAGAGAGCACAGAGCATTCTGTGTACAGGAGTCTGATAAAGGGGCACAGAGTACATGGTGTACAGGAGTCTGATAGAGGTGATGGGCACAAGGGGTAAAGTAGCCTGATAGAGGGCACAGAAGACAGGATGACCAGGGGTCTTATAAAGGGCACAGAGCACAGGGCGTACAGGTGTCTGATAGAGGGCACAGTGTGTCCAGGAGCCTGATAGAGGGCACAGAGCAGATGGTATACAGGAGTCTGATAGAGGACACGGAGAACATGGTGTACAGGAGTCTGCGAGAGGTCACAAGGCGTGCAGGAGTCTGATAGAGGGCACAGAGCACATGGTGTACAGGAGTCTGAGAGAGGGCACAAGGCGTACAGGAGTCTGATAGAGGGCACAGAGAACATGGTGTGCAGGAGTCTGAGAGAGGGCACAATGCGTACAGGAGTCTGATAGAGGGCACAGAGCACATGGCGTACAGGAGTCTGACAGAGGACACGGTTCACATGGTGTACAGGAGTCTGATAGAGGGCACAGTGTGTCCAGGTGCCTGATAGAGGACACGGAGCACATGGTGTACAGGACTCTGATGGAGGGCACGTAGCATAGGGTGTACAGTAGTCTGATAGATGGCACAGAGCTCAGGATGTACAGGAGTCTGAGAGAGGGTACAGGGTGTACACGAGTCCGTTCAAGGGCACAGAGCACAGTGTGTACAGGAATCTGATAGATAGCACAGAGCACAGGGTGCACAGGAGTCAGATAAAGGGCACAGAGCACAGGGTGTACAGAAGTCTGATAGATGGCACAGAGCTCAGGATGTACAAGAGTCTGATAGAGGGCACAGAGCAGAGGGAGTACAGGAGTCTGATAGAGGGCATGGAGCACAGGGTGAACAGGAATCTGATAGAGGGCACAGAGCACAGGGTGCACAGAAGTCTGATAGAGGGCACAGAGCACAGGGGATACAGAAGTCTGATAGAGGGCACAGAGAACAGGGTATACAGGAGTCTGATAGAGGTTACAATGCTCTGGGAGTACAGGAGTCTCATAGAGAGCACAGAGCACTGTCGGTTTGGCAGTCTGATTGAGGGCACAGAGCATAATGTGTACAGGAGTTTGAGAGAGGGCACGGATCACATGGTGTACAGGAGTCTGAGAGAGGGCACAAGGCGTGCAGGAGGCTGATAGAGGGCACAGAGCACATGGTGTACAGGAGTCTGAGAGAGGGCACAGAGCTCAGCATGTGCAGTGTCTAATAGAGGGCACAGAGCTCAGCATGTACAGGAGACTGATAGAGGGCACAGAGCACAGGGTATACAGAAGTCTGATAGAGGACAGAGCACAGAGTATACTGGAGTCTGATAGAGGTTACAATGCACTGGGTGTACAGGAATCTGATAGAAGGCACAGAGCACAGGGTACACTGGAGTCTGATAGAGGGCACAGAGCACAGGGTGCACAGAAGTCTGATAGAGGGCACAGAGCTCAGCATGTGCAGTGTCTGATAGAGGGCACAGAGCTCAGGATGTACAGGAGTCTGATAGAGGGCACAGAGCTCAGGATGTACTGGAGTCTGATAGAGGGCACAGAGCTCAGGATGTACAGGAGTCTGATAGAGGGCACAGAGCTCAGCGTGTACAGGATTCTGATAGAGGGCACAGAGCACAGGGTATACAGAAGTCTGATAAAGGGCACAGAGCACAGGGTATACAGGAGTCTGATAGAGGTTACAATGCACTGGGTGTACAGGAGTCTGATAAAGGGGCACAGAGTACATGGTGTACAGGAGTCTGATAGAGGTGATGGGCACAAGGGGTAAAGTAGCCTGATAGACGGCACAGAAGACAGGATGACCAGGGGTCTTATAAAGGGCACAGAGCACAGGGCGTACAGGTGTCTGATAGAGGGCACAGTGTGTCCAGGAGCCTGATAGAGGGCACAGAGCAGATGGTATGCAGGAGTCTGATAGAGGACACGGAGAACATGGTGTACAGGAGTCTGCGAGAGGTCACAAGGCGTGCAGGAGTCTGATAGAGGGCACAGAGCACATGGTGTACAGGAGTCTGAGAGAGGGAACAAGGCGTACAGGAGTCTGATAGAGGGCACAGAGAACATGGTGTGCAGGAATCTGAGAGAGGGCACAAGGCGTACAGGAGTCTGATAGAGGGCACAGGGCATACAGGAGTCTGACAGAGGACACGGTTCACATGGTGTACAGGAGTCTGATAGAGGGCACAGTGTGTCCCGGTGCCTGATAGAGGACACGGAGAACATGGTGTACAGGACTCTGATGGAGGGCACGTAGCATAGGGTGTACAGTAGTCTGATAGATGGCACAGAGCTCAGTGTGTACAGGAGTCTGAGAGAGGGTACAGGGTGTACACGAGTCCGTTCAAGGGCACAGAGCACAGTGTGTACAGGAATCTGATAGATGGCACAGAGCACAGGGTGCACAGGAGTCTGATAAAGGGCACAGAGCACAGGAAGCACAGGAATCTGATGGAGGGCACAGAGCACAGGGTACACAGGAGTCTGACAGAGGGCACAGAGCACAGGGTGTACAAAAGTCTGATAAATGGCACAGAGCACAGGGTGTACAGGAGCCTGATAGCGGGCACAGAGCACAGGATGTACAGGATCTGAGAGAGGGTACAGGGTGTACAGGAGTCCGTTCAAGGGCACAGAGCACAGTGTGTACAGGAGTCGAGAAAGGCCACAGAGAACAGAGTGTACAGGAATCTAGGAGAGGGCACGGGAGGTACAGGAGTGTGATAGAGGGCACAGAGCACGGTGTGTACAGGAGCCTGATAGAGGGCACGGAGCACTGGGTACACAGGGGTCTGATAGAGGGCACAGACTGCACAGGTGTGTAACAGAGAGCACAGAACACAGGGTACACAGGAGAGTCATAGAGGGGACAGTGTGAACTGGAGTCTGGATGAGTTCACAGATCACATGTTGTACAGGACACTGATAGAGGGCACGGAGCTCAGGATATACAGGAGCCTGATAGAGGGCACAGAGCAAAGTTGTGTACAGGAGTCTGATAGAGGGCACAGAGCCCAGGGTGTACAGGAGTCTGATAGAGGTTACAATGCACTGGGTGTACAGGAATCTGATAGAGGGCACAGAGCACAGGGTACACTGGAGTCTGATAGAGGGCACAGAGCACAGGGTGCACAGAAGTCTGATAGAGGGCACAGAGCTCAGCATGTGCAGTATCTGATAGAGGGCACAGAGCTCAGCATGTACAGGAGTCTGATAGAGGGCACAGAGCTCAGGATGTACTGGAGTATGATAGAGGGCACAGAGCTGAGGATGTACAGGAGTCTGACAGAGGGCACAGATCTCAGGATGTACAGGAGTCTGATAGAGGGCACAGAGCTCAGCGTGTACAGGATTCTGATAGAGGGCACAGAGCACAGGGTATACAGAAGTCTGATAAAGGGCACAGAGCACAGGGTATACAAGGGTCTGATAGAGCTTACAATGCACTGGGTGTACAGGAGTCTGATAGAGAGCACAGAGCACTGTGGGTACGGCAGTCTGATTGAGGGCAGAGAGCATAATGTGTACAGGAGTTTGTTTGGGGGCACAGAATTAGGGGTATACAGGAGTCAGATAGAGAGCACAGAGCATTCTGTGTACAGGAGTCTGATAAAGGGGCACAGAGTACATGGTGTACAGGAGTCTGATAGAGGTGATGGGCACAAGGGGTAAAGTAGCCTGATAGAGGGCACAGAAGACAGGATGACCAGGGGTCTTATAAAGGGCACAGAGCACAGGGCGTACAGGTGTCTGATAGAGGGCACAGTGTGTCCAGGAGCCTGATAGAGGGCACAGAGCAGATGGTATACAGGAGTCTGATAGAGGACACGGAGAACATGGTGTACAGGAGTCTGCGAGAGGTCACAAGGCGTGCAGGAGTCTGATAGAGGGCACAGAGCACATGGTGTACAGGAGTCTGAGAGAGGGCACAAGGCGTACAGGAGTCTGATAGAGGGCACAGAGAACATGGTGTGCAGGAGTCTGAGAGAGGGCACAATGCGTACAGGAGTCTGATAGAGGGCACAGAGCACATGGCGTACAGGAGTCTGACAGAGGACACGGTTCACATGGTGTACAGGAGTCTGATAGAGGGCACAGTGTGTCCAGGTGCCTGATAGAGGACACGGAGCACATGGTGTACAGGACTCTGATGGAGGGCACGTAGCATAGGGTGTACAGTAGTCTGATAGATGGCACAGAGCTCAGGGTGTACAGGAGTCTGAGAGAGGGTACAGGGTGTACACGAGTCCGTTCAAGGGCACAGAGCACAGTGTGTACAGGAATCTGATAGATGGCACAGAGCACAGGGTGCACAGGAGTCAGATAAAGGGCACAGAGCACAGGGTGTACAGAAGTCTGATAGATGGCACAGAGCTCAGGATGTACAAGAGTCTGATAGAGGGCACAGAGCAGAGGGAGTACAGGAGTCGGATAGAGGGCATGGAGCACAGGGTGAACAGGAATCTGATAGAGGGCACAGAGCACAGGGTGCACAGGAATCTGATAGAGGGCACAGAGCACAGGGTACACAGGAGTCTGACAGAGGGCACAGAGCACAGGGTGTACAAAAGTCTGATAAATGGCACAGAGCACAGGGTGTACAGGAGCCTGATAGCGGGCACAGAGCACAGGATGTACAGGATCTGAGAGAGGGTACAGGGTGTACAGGAGTCCGTTCAAGGGCACAGAGCACAGTGTGTACAGGAGTCGAGAAAGGCCACAGAGAACAGAGTGTACAGGAATCTAGGAGAGGGCACGGGAGGTACAGGAGTGTGATAGAGGGCACAGAGCACGGTGTGTACAGGAGCCTGATAGAGGGCACGGAGCACTGGGTACACAGGGGTCTGATAGAGGGCACAGACTGCACAGGTGTGTAACAGAGAGCACAGAACACAGGGTACACAGGAGAGTCATAGAGGGGACAGTGTGAACTGGAGTCTGGATGAGTTCACAGATCACATGTTGTACAGGACACTGATAGAGGGCACGGAGCTCAGGATGTACAGGAGCCTGAGGGAGGGCACAGAGCAAAGTTGTGTACAGGAGTCTGATAGAGGGTACAGAGCCCAGGGTGTACAGGAGTCTGATAGACGTTACAATGCACTGGGTGTACAGGAATCTGATAGAGGGCACAGAGCACAGGGTACACTGGAGTCTGATAGAGGGCACAGAGCACAGGGTGCACAGAAGTCTGATAGAGGGCACAGAGCTCAGCATGTGCAGTATCTGATAGAGGGCACAGAGCTCAGCATGTACAGGAGTCTGATAGAGGGCACAGAGCTCAGGATGTACTGGAGTATGATAGAGGGCACAGAGCTGAGGATGTACAGGAGTCTGACAGAGGGCACAGATCTCAGGATGTACAGGAGTCTGATAGAGGGCACAGAGCTCAGCGTGTACAGGATTCTGATAGAGGGCACAGAGCACAGGGTATACAGAAGTCTGATAAAGGGCACAGAGCACAGGGTATACAAGGGTCTGATAGAGGTTACAATGCACTGGGTGTACAGGAGTCTGATAGAGAGCACAGAGCACTGTGGGTACGGCAGTCTGATTGAGGGCAGAGAGCATAATGTGTACAGGAGTTTGTTTGGGGGCACAGAATTAGGGGTATACAGGAGTCAGATAGAGAGCACAGAGCATTCTGTGTACAGGAGTCTGATAAAGGGGCACAGAGTACATGGTGTACAGGAGTCTGATAGAGGTGATGGGCACAAGGGGTAAAGTAGCCTGATAGAGGGCACAGAAGACAGGATGACCAGGGGTCTTATAAAGGGCACAGAGCACAGGGCGTACAGGTGTCTGATAGAGGGCACAGTGTGTCCAGGAGCCTGATAGAGGGCACAGAGCAGATGGTATACAGGAGTCTGATAGAGGACACGGAGAACATGGTGTACAGGAGTCTGCGAGAGGTCACAAGGCGTGCAGGAGTCTGATAGAGGGCACAGAGCACATGGTGTACAGGAGTCTGAGAGAGGGCACAAGGCGTACAGGAGTCTGATAGAGGGCACAGAGAACATGGTGTGCAGGAGTCTGAGAGAGGGCACAATGCGTACAGGAGTCTGATAGAGGGCACAGAGCACATGGCGTACAGGAGTCTGACAGAGGACACGGTTCACATGGTGTACAGGAGTCTGATAGAGGGCACAGTGTGTCCAGGTGCCTGATAGAGGACACGGAGCACATGGTGTACAGGACTCTGATGGAGGGCACGTAGCATAGGGTGTACAGTAGTCTGATAGATGGCACAGAGCTCAGGGTGTACAGGAGTCTGAGAGAGGGTACAGGGTGTACACGAGTCCGTTCAAGGGCACAGAGCACAGTGTGTACAGGAATCTGATAGATGGCACAGAGCACAGGGTGCACAGGAGTCAGATAAAGGGCACAGAGCACAGGGTGTACAGAAGTCTGATAGATGGCACAGAGCTCAGGATGTACAAGAGTCTGATAGAGGGCACAGAGCAGAGGGAGTACAGGAGTCGGATAGAGGGCATGGAGCACAGGGTGAACAGGAATCTGATAGAGGGCACAGAGCACAGGGTGCACAGAAGTCTGATAGAGGGCACAGAGCACAGGGGATACAGAAGTCTGATAGAGGGCACAGAGAACAGGGTATACAGGAGTCTGATAGAGGTTACAATGCTCTGGGAGTACAGGAGTCTCATAGAGAGCACAGAGCACTGTCGGTTTGGCAGTCTGATTGAGGGCACAGAGCATAATGTGTACAGGAGTTTGAGAGAGGGCACGGATCACATGGTGTACAGGAGTCTGAGAGAGGGCACAAGGCGTGCAGGAGGCTGATAGAGGGCACAGAGCACATGGTGTACAGGAGTCTGAGAGAGGGCACAAGGCATACAGGAGTCTGATAGCGGGCAAAGAGCACATGGTGCACAGAAGTCTGATAGAGGGCACAGAGCTCAGCATGTGCAGTGTCTGATAGAGGGCACAGAGCTCAGCATGTACAGGAGTCTGATAGAGGGCACAGAGCTCAGGATGTACTGGAGTCTGATAGAGGGCACAGAGCTCAGGATGTACAGGAGTCTGATAGAGGGCACAGAGCTCAGCGTGTACAGGATTCTGATAGAGGGCACAGAGCACAGGGTATACAGAAGTCTGATAAAGGGCACAGAGCACAGGGTATACAGGAGTCTGATAGAGGTTACAATGCACTGGGTGTACAGGAGTCTGATAAAGGGGCACAGAGTACATGGTGTACAGGAGTCTGATAGAGGTGATGGGCACAAGGGGTAAAGTAGCCTGATAGACGGCACAGAAGACAGGATGACCAGGGGTCTTATAAAGGGCACAGAGCACAGGGCGTACAGGTGTCTGATAGAGGGCACAGTGTGTCCAGGAGCCTGATAGAGGGCACAGAGCAGATTGTATGCAGGAGTCTGATAGAGGACACGGAGAACATGGTGTACAGGAGTCTGCGAGAGGTCACAAGGCGTGCAGGAGTCTGATAGAGGGCACAGAGCACATGGTGTACAGGAGTCTGAGAGAGGGAACAAGGCGTACAGGAGTCTGATAGAGGGCACAGAGAACATGGTGTGCAGGAGTCTGAGAGAGGGCACAAGGCGTACAGGAGTCTGATAGAGGGCACAGGGGATACAGGAGTCTGACAGAGGACACGGTTCACATGGTGTACAGGAGTCTGATAGAGGGCACAGTGTGTCCAGGTGCCTGATAGAGGACACGGAGCACATGGTGTACAGGACTCTGATGGAGGGCACGTAGCATAGGGTGTACAGTAGTCTGATAGATGGCACAGAGCTCAGTGTGTACAGGAGTCTGAGAGAGGGTACAGGGTGTACACGAGTCCGTTCAAGGGCACAGAGCACAGTGTGTACAGGAATCTGATAGATGGCACAGAGCACAGGGTGCACAGGAGTCTGATAAAGGGCACAGAGCACAGGGTGCACAGGAATCTGATAGAGGGCACAGAGCACAGGGTACACAGGAGTCTGACAGAGGGCACAGAGCACAGGGTGTACAAAAGTCTGATAAAGGGCACAGAGCACAGGGTGTACAGGAGCCTGATAGCGGGCACAGAGCACAGGATGTACAGGATCTGAGAGAGGGTACAGGGTGTACAGGAGTCCGTTCAAGGGCACAGAGCACAGTGTGTACAGGAGTCGAGAAAGGCCACAGAGAACAGAGTGTACAGGAATCTAGGAGAGGGCACAGGGGGTACAGGAGTGTGATAGAGGGCACAGAGCACGGTGTGTACAGCAGCCTGATAGAGGGCACGGAGCACAGGGTACACAGGGGTCTGATAGAGGGCACAGACTGCACAGGAGTGTAACAGAGAGCACAGAACACAGGGTACACAGGAGAGTCATAGAGGGGACAGTGTGAACTGGAGCCTGGATGAGTTCACAGATCACATGTTGTACAGGACTCTGATAGAGGGCACGGAGCTCAGGATGTACAGGAGCCTGATAGAGGGCACAGAGCAAAGTTGTGTACAGGAGTCTGATAGAGGGCACAGAGCCCAGGGTGTACAGGAGTCTGATAGAGGGCACAGAGCAAAGTTGTGTACAGGAGTCTAATAGAGGGCACAGAGCCCAGGGTGTACTGGAGTCTGATAGAGGGCACAGAGCTCAGCATGTGCAGTGGCTGATAGAGGGCACAGAGCTCAGCATGTGCAGGAGTCTGATAGATGGCAGAGAGCACATGGTGTACAGGAGTCTGATAGAGGGCACAGAGAACATGGTGTGCAGGAGTCTGAGAGAGGGTACAGAGCACATGGCATACAGGAGTCTGAGAGAGGGCACAGGGCATACAGGAGTCTGATAGAGGACACGGATCACATGGTGTACAGGAGTCTGATAGAGGGCACGGAGCACTTGGTGTACAGGAGTCTGATAGAGGGCACAGTGTGTCCAGGAGCCTGATAGAGGACACGGAGAACATCGTGTACAGGACTCTGATGGATGCCACGGAGCACAGGGTGTACAGGAGTCTGATAAAGGGCACAGAGCACAGGATGCACAGGAGTCTCATAAAGGGCACAGAGCACAGTGTGTATAGGAATCTGATAGAGGGCACAGAGCACAGGGTACACAGGAATCTGATAGAGGACACAGAGCACAGAGTGTACAGGAGTGTAACAGAGAGCACAGAACATAGGGCACACAGGAGACTTATAGAGGGAACAGTGTGAACAGGAGTCTGGTCGAGTTCACAGACCACATGGTGTACAGGACTCTGATGGAGGGCACGGAGCACAGGATGTACAGGAGTCTGATAGAGGGCATGGAGCACAGGGTGTACAGGAATCTGATAGAGGGCACAGAGCACAGGGTACACTGGAGTCTGAGAGAGGGCACAGAGCACAGGGTGTACAGAAGTCTGATAGATGGCACAGAGCTCAGGATGTACAAGAGTCTGATAGAGGGCACAGAGCAGAGCGAGTACAGGAGTCTGATAGAGGTGATGGGCACAAGGGGTAAAGTAGCCTGATAGAGGGCACAGAAGACAGGATGACCAGGGGTCTTATAAAGGGCACAGAGCACAGGGCGTACAGGTATCTGATAGAGGGCACAGAGCACAGGGTGCACAGAAATCTGATAGAGGGCACAGAGCTCAGCATGTGCAGCAGTCTGATAGTGGGCACTGAGCACAGAGTGTACAGCAGTCTGATAGAGGGCACAGAGCTCATGGTATACTGGAGTCTGAAAGAGAACACGGAGCACATGGTATACAGGAGTCTGAGAGAGGGCACAAGGCGTGCAGGAGTCTGATAGAGGGCAAAGAGCACATGGTGCACAGAAGTCTGATAGAGGGCACAGAGCTCAGCATGTGCAGTGTCTAATAGAGGGCACAGAGCTCAGCATGTACAGGAGTCTGATAGAGGGCACAGAGCACAGTGTATACAGAAGTCTGATAGAGGACACAGAGCACAGGGTATACTGGAGTCTGATAGAGGTTACAATGCACTGGGTGTACAGGAATCTGATAGAGGGCGCAGAGCACAGGGTACACTGGAGTCTGATAGAGGGCACAGAGCACAGGGTGCACAGAAGTCTGATAGAGGGCACAGAGCTCAGCATGTGCAGTGTCTGATAGAGGGCACAGAGCTCAGGATGTACAGGAGTCTGATAGAGGGCACAGAGTTCAGGATGTACTGGAGTCTGATAGAGGGCACAGAGCTCAGGATGTACAGGAGTCTAATAGAGGGCACAGAGCTCAGGATGTACAGGAGTCTGATAGAGGGCACAGAGCTCAGGATGTACTGGAGTCTGATATAGGGCACGGAGCGAAGGGTGTACAGGTGTCTGATAGAGGGCACAGAACTCAGCGTGTACAGGATTCTGATAGAGGGCACAGAGCACAGGGTATACAGAAGTCTGATAGAGGGCACAGAGCACAGGGTATACAGGAGTCTGATAGAGGTTACAATGCACTGGGTGTACAGGAGTCTGATAGAGAGCACAGAGCACTGTGGGTACGGCAGTCTGATTGAGGGCAGAGAGCATAATGTGTACAGGAGTTTGTTTGGGGGCACAGAATTAGGGGTATACAGGAGTCAGATAGAGAGCACAGAGCACTCAGTGTACAGGAGTCTGATAAAGGGGCACAGAGTACATGGTGTACAGGAGTCTGATAGAGGTGATGGGCACAAGGGGTAAAGTAGCCTGATAGAGGGCACAGAAGACAGGATGACCAGGGGTCTTATAAAGGGCACAGAGCACAGGGCGTACAGGTATCTGATAGAGGGCACAGAGCACAGGGTGCACAGAAGTCTGATAGAGGGCACAGAGCTCAGCATGTGCAGCAGTCTGTTAGTGGGCACTGAGCACAGGGTGTACAGGAGTCTGATAGAGGGCACAGAGCTCAGCATGTGCAGTGGCTGATAGAGGGCACAGAGCTCAGCATGTACAGGAGTCTGATATAGGGCACTGAGCGAAGGGTGTACAGGAGTCTGATAGAGGGCACAGAACTCAGCGTGTACAGGATTCTGATAGAGGGCACAGAGCACAGGGTATACAGAAGTCTGATAGAGGGCACAGAGCACAGGGTATACAGGAGTCTGATAGAGGTTACAATGCACTGGGTGTACAGGAGTCTGATAGAGAGCACAGAGCAATGTGGGTACGGCAGTCTGATTGAGGGCACAGAGCATAATGTGTACAGGAGTCCGTTCAAGGGCACAGAGCACGGTGTGTACAGGAGCCTGATAGAGGGCACGGAGCACAGGGTACACAGGGGTCTGATAGAGGGCACAGACTGCACAGGAGTGTAACAGAGAGCACAGAACACAGGGTACACAGGAGAGTCGTAGAGGGGACAGTGTGAACAGGAGTCTGGTCGAGTTCACAGATCACGTGCTGTACAGGACTCTGCTAGTAGACACAGAGCCCAGGGTGTACAGGACTCTGATGGAGGGCATGGAGCACAGGATGTACAGGAGTCTGATAGGGGGCATGGTGCACAGCGTGTACAGGAATCTGATAGAGGGCACAGAGCCCAGGGTGTACAGAAGTCTGATAGATGGCACAGAGCACAGGGTGTACAGGAGTCTGATAAAGGGCACAGAGCACGGGTGTACAGGAGTCGAGAATGGCCACAGAGAACAGAGTGTACAGGAATCTGGGAGAGGGCACAGGGTGTACAGGAATTTGATAGAGGGCACAGAGCATGGTATATACAGAAGTCTGATTGAGGACACGGATCACATGGTGTACAGGAGTCTGATAGAGGGCACAGTGTGTCCAGGAGCCTGATAGAGGGCACAGAGCAGATGGTATACAGGAGTCTGATAGAGGACACGGAGAACATGGTGTACAGGAGACTGCGAGAGGTCACAAGGCGTGCAGGAGTCTGATAGAGGGCACAGAGCAAATGGTGTACAGGAGTCTGAGAGAGGGCACAAGGCATACAGGAGTCTGATAGAGGGCACAGAGAACATGGTGTGCAGGAGTCTGAGAGAGGGCACAAGGCGTACAGGAGTCTGATAGAGGGCACAGGGCATACAGGAGTCTGACAGAGGACACGGTTCACATGGTGTACAGGAGTCTGATAGAGGGCACAGTGTGTCCAGGTGCCTGATAGAGGACACGGAGCACATGGTGTACAGGACTCTGATGGAGGGCACGTAGCATAGGGTGTACAGTAGTCTGATAGATGGCACAGAGCTCAGGGTGTACAGGAGTCTGAGAGAGGGTACAGGGTGTACACGAGTCCGTTCAAGGGCACAGAGCACAGTGTGTACAGGAATCTGATAGATGGCACAGAGCACAGGGTGCACAGGAGTCTGATAGAGGGCACAGAGCACAGGGTGCACAGAAATCTGATAGAGGGCACAGAGCAAAGGGTACACAGGAGTCTGACAGAGGGCACAGAGCACAGGGTGTACAAAAGTCTGATAAATGGCACAGAGCACAGGGTGTACAGGAGCCTGATAGTGGGCACAGAGCACAGGATGTACTGGATCTGAGAGAGGGTACAGGGTGTACAGGAGTCCGTTCAAGGGCACAGAGCACGGTGTGTACAGGAGCCTGATAGAAGGCACGGAGCACAGGGTACACAGGGGTCTGATAGAGGGCACAGACTGCACAGGAGTGTAACAGAGAGCACAGAACACAGGGTACACAGGAGAGTCATAGAGGGGACAGTGTGAACTGGAGTCTGGACGAGTTCACAGATCACATGTTGTACAGGACTCTGATAGAGGGCACTGAGCTCAGGATTTACAGGAGCCTGATAGAGGGCACAGAGCAAAGTTGTATACCGGAGTCTGATAGAGGGCACAGAGCTCAGGGTTTCCAGGAGTCTGATAGAGGGCACAGAGCAAAGTTGTGTACAGGAGTCTGATAGAGGGCACAGAGCCCAGGGTGTACTGGAGTCTGATAGAGGGCACAGAGCTCAGGATGTACAGCAGTCTGATAGTGGGCACAGAGCACAGGGTGTACAGGAGTCTGATAGAGGGCACAGAGCTCAGCATATGCAGTGGCTGATAGAGGGCATAGAGCTCAGCATGTGCAGGAGTCTGATAGATGGCACAGAGCTCAGGATGTTCAGGAGTCTGATAGAGGGCACAGAGCTCAGGATGTACAGGAGCCTGATAGAGGGCACAGAGCACATGGTGTACAGGAGTCTGAGAGAGGACACAAGGCGTACAGGAGTCTGATAGAGGGCACAGAGAACATGGTGTGCAGGAGTCTGAGAGAGGGTACAAGGCGTACAGGAGTCTGATAGAGGGCACAGAGCACATGGCATACAGGAGTCTGAGAGAGGGCACAGGGCATACAGGAGTCTGATAGAGGACACGGATCACATGGTGTACAGGAGTCTGATAGAGGGCACGGAGCACATGGTGTACAGGAGTCTGATGGAGGCCACGGAGCACAGGGTGTACAGGAGTCTGATAAAGGGCACAGAGCACAGGGTGCACAGGAGTCTCATAAAGGGCACAGAGCACAGTGTGTATAGGAATCTGATAGAGGGCACAGAGCACAGGGTACACAGGAATCTGATAGAGGACACAGAGCACAGAGTGAACAGGAGTGTAACAGAGAGCACAGAACATAGGGCACACAGGAGACTTATAGAGGGAACAGTGTGAACAGGAGTCTGGTCGAGTTCACAGACCACATGGTGTACAAGAGTCTGATAGAGGGCACAGAGCAGAGGGAGTACAGGAGTCTGATAGAGGGCATGGAGCACAGGGTGAACAGGAATCTGATAGAGGGCACAGAGCACAGGGTGCACAGAAGTCTGATAGAGGGCACAGAGCACAGGGTATACAGAAGTCTGATAGAGGGCACAAAGCACAGGGTATACAGGAGTCTGATAGAGGGCACAGAGCACAGGGTATACAGGAGTCTGATAGAGGTTACAATGCACTGGGTGTACAGGAGTCTGATAGAGAGCACAGAGCACTGTGGGTACGGCAGTCTGATTGAGGGCAGAGAGCATAATGTGTACAGGAGTTTGTTTGGGGGCACAGAAGTAGGGGTATACAGGAGTCAGATAGAGAGCACAGAGCACTCTGTGTACAGGAGTCTGATAAAGGGGCACAGAGTACATGGTGTACAGGAGTCTGATAGAGGTGATGGGCACAAGGGGTAAAGTAGCCTGATAGAGGGCACAGAAGACAGGATGACCAGGGGTCTTATAAAGGGCACAGAGCACAGGGCGTACAGGTATCTGATAGAGGGCACAGAGCACAGGGTGCACAGAAATCTGATAGAGGGCACAGAGCTCAGCATGTGCAGCAGTCTGATAGTGGGCACTGAGCACAGAGTGTACAGCAGTCTGATAGAGGGCACAGAGCTCATGGTATACTGGAGTCTGAAAGAGAACACGGAGCACATGGTATACAGGAGTCTGAGAGAGGGCACAAGGCGTGCAGGAGCCTGATAGAGGGCACAGAGCACATGGTGTACAGGAATCTGAGAGAGGGCACAAGGATTGTAGGAGTCTGAAAGAGAACACGGAGCACATGGTGTACAGCAGTCTGAGAGAGGGCGCAAGGCGTGCAGGAGTCTAATAGAGGACACCGGTTCACATGGTGTACAGGAGTCTGATAGAGGGCACAGAGCACATGGCATACAGGAGTCTGAGAGAGGGCACAGGGCATACAGGAGTCTGATAGAGGACACGGATCACATGGTGTACAGGAGTCTGATAGAGGGCACGGAGCACATGGTGTACAGGAGTCTGATGGAGGCCACGGAGCACAGGGTGTACAGGAGTCTGATAAAGGGCACAGAGCACAGGGTGCACAGGAGTCTCATAAAGGGCACAGAGCACAGTGTGTATAGGAATCTGATAGAGGGCACAGAGCACAGGGTACACAGGAATCTGATAGAGGACACAGAGCACAGAGTGAACAGGAGTGTAACAGAGAGCACAGAACATAGGGCACACAGGAGACTTATAGAGGGAACAGTGTGAACAGGAGTCTGGTCGAGTTCACAGACCACATGGTGTACAAGAGTCTGATAGAGGGCACAGAGCAGAGGGAGTACAGGAGTCTGATAGAGGGCATGGAGCACAGGGTGAACAGGAATCTGATAGAGGGCACAGAGCACAGGGTGCACAGAAGTCTGATAGAGGGCACAGAGCACAGGGTATACAGAAGTCTGATAGAGGGCACAAAGCACAGGGTATACAGGAGTCTGATAGAGGTTACAATGCACTGGGTGTACAGGAGTCTGATAGAGAGCACAGAGCACTGTCGGTACGGCAGTCTGATTGAGGGCACAGAGCATAATGTGTACAGGAGTTTGAGAGAGGGCATGGATCACATGGTGTACAGGAGTCTGAGAGAGGGCACAAGGCGTGCAGGAGACTGATAGAGGGCACAGAGCACATGGTGTACAGGAGTCTGAGAGAGGGCACAAGGCATACAGGAGTCTGATAGAGGGCAAAGAGCACATGGTGCACAGAAGTCTGATAGAGGGCACAGAGCTCAGCATGTGCAGTGTCTAATAGAGGGCACAGAGCTCAGCATGTACAGGAGTCTGATAGAGGGCACAGAGCACAGGGTATACAGATGTCTGATAGAGGACACAGAGCACAGGGTATACTGGAGTCTGATAGAGGTTACAATGCACTGGGTGTACAGGAATCTGATAGAGGGCACAGAGCACAGGGTACACTGGAGTCTGATAGAGGGTACAGAGCACAGGGTGCACAGAAGTCTGATAGAGGGCACAGAGCTCAGCATGTGCAGTGTCTGATAGAGGGCACAGAGCTCAGCATGTACAGGAGTCTGATAGAGGGCACAGAGTTCAGGATGTACTGGAGTCTGATAGAGGGTACAGAGCTCAGGATGTACAGGAGTCTGATAGAGGGCACAGAGCTCAGGATGTACAGGAGTCTGATAGAGGGCACAGAGCTCAGGATGTACAGGAGTCTGACATAGGGCACTGAGCGAAGGGTGAACAGGAGTCTGATAGAGGGCACAGAACTCAGCGTGTACAGGATTCTGATAGAGGGCACAGAGCACAGGGTATACAGGAGTCTGATAGAGGTTACAATGCACTGGGTGTACAGGAGTCTGATAGAGAGCACAGAGCACTGTGGGTGCAGCAGTCTGATTGAGGGCAGAGAGCATAATGTATACAGGAGTTTGTTTGGGGGCACAGAATTAGGGGTATACAGGATTCAGATAGAGAGCACAGAGCACTCTGTGTACAGGAGTCTGATAAAGGGGCACAGAGTACATGATGTACAGGAGTCTGATAGAGGTGATGGGCACAAGGGGTAAAGTAGCCTGATAGAGGGCACAGAAGACAGGATGACCAGGTGTCTTATAAAGGGCACAGAGCACAGGGCGTACAGGTATCTGATAGAGGGCACAGAGCACAGGGTGCACAGAAGTCTGATAGAGGGCACAGAGCTCAGCATGTGCAGCAGTCTGATAGTGGGCACAGAGCACAGGGTGTACAGGAGTCTGATAGAGGGCACAGAGCTCAGCATGTGCAGTGGCTGATAGAGGGCACAGAGCTCAGCATGTACAGGAGTCTGATAGATGGCACAGAGCTCAGGATGTACAGGAGTCTGATGGCGGGCACAGATCTCAGGATGTACAGGAGTCTGATAGAGGGCTCGGAGCTCAGGATGTACTGGAGTCTGATAGAGGGCACAGAGCTCAGGATGTACAGGAGTATGATAGAGGGCACAGAGCTCAGGATGTACAGGAGTCTGATAGAGGGCTCGGAGCTCAGGATGTACTGGAGTCTGATAGAGGGCTCAGAGCTCAGCATGTGCAGTGGCTGATAGAGGGCACAGAGGTCAGCATGTACAGGAGTCTGATAGATGGCACAGAGCTCAGGATGTACAGGTGTCTGATAGAGGGCACAGTGCGCAGGGTGTACAGGAGCCTGATAGAGGTGACGGGCACAAGGGGTAAAGTAGCCTGATAGAGGGCACAGAAGTCAGGGTGACCAGGGGTCCTATAAAGTGCACAGAGCACAGGGCGCTCAGGTGTCTGATAGAGGGCACAGTGTGTCCAGGAGCCTGATAGAGGGAACAGAGCACATGGTATACAGGAGTCTGAGAGAGGGCACAAGGCGTGCAGGAGCCTGATAGAGGGCACAGAGCACATGGTGTACAGGAATCTGAGAGAGGGCACAAGGAGTGCAGGAGTCTGAAAGAGAACACGGAGCACATGGTGTACAGGAGTCTGAGAGAGGGCACAAGGCGTGCAGGAGTCTAATAGAGGACACCGGTTCACATGGTGTACAGGAGTCTGATAGAGGGCACAGAGCACAGGGTGTACAGGAGTCTGAGTTAGGGTACAGAGTGTACAGGAGTCCGTTCAAGGGCACAGAGCACAGTGTGTACAGGAATCTGATAGATGGCACAGAGCACAGGGTGCACAGGAGTCTGATAAAGGGCACAGAGCACAGGGTGCACAGGAGTCCGATAAAGGGCATAGAGTACAGTGTGTACAGGAATCTGATAGAGGGCACAGAGCACAGGTTACACTGGAGTTAGATATAGGGCACAGAGCACATGGTGTACAAAAGTCTGATAGATGGCACAGAGCACAGGGAGCACAGGAGTCTGATAAAGGACACAGGCCACAGGGTGTACAGGAGCCTGATAGCGAGCACAGAGCAGAGGATGTACAGGAGTCTGAGAGACGGTAAAGGGTGAACAGGAGTCCGTTCAAGGGAACAGAGCACAGTGTGTACAGGAGTCGAGAAAGGCCACAGAGAACAGAGTGTACAGGAATCTTGGAGAGGATACAGGGTGTACAGGAGTTTGATAGACGGCACAGAGCACGGTGTGTACAGGAGCCTGATAGAGGACATGGAGCACATGGTGTACAGGACTCTGATGGAGGGCACGGAGCACAGGGTGTACAGGAGTCTGATAGAGGGCACAGAGCACAGGGTGTACAGGAGTCTGAGTTAGGGTACAGAGTGTACAGGAGTCCGTTCAAGGGCACAGAGCACAGTGTGTACAGGAATCTGATAGATGGCACAGAGCACAGGGTGCACAGGAGTCTGATAAAGGGCACAGAGCACAGGGTGCACAGGAGTCCGATAAAGGGCATAGAGTACAGTGTGTACAGGAATCTGATAGAGGGCACAGAGCACAGGTTACACTGGAGTTAGATATAGGGCACAGAGCACATGGTGTACAAAAGTCTGATAGATGGCACAGAGCACAGGGAGCACAGGAGTCTGATAAAGGACACAGGCCACAGGGTGTACAGGAGCCTGATAGCGAGCACAGAGCAGAGGATGTACAGGAGTCTGAGAGACGGTAAAGGGTGAACAGGAGTCCGTTCAAGGGAACAGAGCACAGTGTGTACAGGAGTCGAGAAAGGCCACAGAGAACAGAGTGTACAGGAATCTGGGAGAGGGCACAGGGTGTACAGGAGTTTGATAGACGGCACAGAGCACGGTGTGTACAGGAGCCTGATAGAGGACATGGAGCACATGGTGTACAGGACTCTGATGGAGGGCACGGAGCACAGGGTGTACAGGAGTCTGATAGAGGGCACAGAGCACAGGGTGTACAGGAGTCTGAGAGAGGGTACAGGGTGTACAGGAGTTGTTCAAGGGCACAGAGCACAGTGTGTACAGGAATCTGATAGATGGCACAGAGCACAGGGTGCACAGGAGTCTGATAAAGGGCACAGAGCACAGGGTGTACAGGAATCTGATAGATGGCACAGAGCACAGGGTGCACAGGAGTCTGATAAAGGGCACAGAGCACAGGGTGTACAGGAGCCTGATAGCGGGCACAGAGCACAGGATGTACAGGAGTCTGAGAGAGGGTAAAGGGTGTACAGGAGTCCGTTCAAGGGCACAGAGCACAGTGTGTACAGGAGTCGAGAAAGGCCACAGAGAACAGAGTGTACAGGAATGTGGGAGAGGGCACAGGGTGTACAGGAGTTTGATAGAGGGCACAGAGCACGGTGTGTAATGTAGCCTGATAGATGGCACGGAGCACTGGGTACACAGGGGTCTGATAGAGGGCACAGACTGCACAGGAGTGTAACAGAGAGCACAGAACACAGGGTACACAGGAGAGTCACAGAGGGGACAACGTGAACAGGAGTCTGGACGAGTTCACAGATCACATGTTCAACAGGTCTCTGATAAGGGCACAGATCTCAGGATGTACAGGAGTCTGATAGAGAGCACAGAACTCAGGATGTACTAGAGTCTGATGGAGGGTACAGAACCCAGGGTGTACAGGATCCTGATAGAGGGCACTGAACAAAGTTGTGTACAGGAGTCTGATCGAGGCCACAGAGCACGTAGTGTACAGGAGCCTGATAGAGGGCACAGAGCACAGGGTACACAGGGGTCTGATAGAAGGCACAGACTGCACAGGAGTGTAACAGAGAGCACAGAAAACAGGGTACACAGGAGTGTCATAGAGGGGACAGTGTGAACAGAAGTCTGGTCAAGTTCACACATCACATGTTGTACAGGACTCTGATAGAGGGGACGGAGCTCAGGATGTACAGGAGCCTGATATAGGGTACAGAGCCCAGGGTGTACAGGAGTCTGATAGAGGGCACAGAGCCCAGGGTGTACAGGAGTCTGATAGAGGGCACAGAGCTCAGTTGTGTACAGGAGACTGAGGGAGGGCACAGATTACAGGGTGTACAGGAGTCTGAGAGGGCACTGGGCATACAGGAGTCTGATAGAGGGCACAGCATACAGGGTGTATAGGAGTCTGAGAGAGGGCACAGAGCACAGAGTGTACAGGAGTGTCATAAAAGCACAAAACATAGGGTACACAGGAGACTTATAGAGGGAACAGTGTGAACAGGAGTCTTGTCGAGTTCACAGACCACATGGTGTACAGGCCTCTGATGGAGGGCACGGAGCACAGGGTGTACAGGAGTCTGATACAGGGCACAGAGCTCAGGATGTACAGGAGTCTGATAGAGGACACAGAGCTCAGGATGTACAGGAGTCTGATAGAGAGAACAGAGCTCAGGATGTACAGGAGTCTGATAGAGGGCACAGAGCACAGGGGGTACAGGACTCTGATGGAGGGCACAGAGCTCAGCATGTACAGGAGTCTGATAGAGGGCACAGAGCACAGGGTATACAGGAGTCTGATAGAGGGAACAGAGCACAGGGTATACAGGAGTCTGATAGAGGGCACATGGTTTACAGGAGTCTTAGAGAGGGCACAGAGCATAGGGTATGCAGGAGTCTGATAGAGGGCACAGAGCACTCTGTGTACAGTAGTCTGATAGAGGTGACGGGAACAAGGGGTAAAATAGCCTGACAGAGGGCACAGAAGACAGGCTGACCTGGGCACAGGGCACAGAGTACAGGGCGTACAGGTGTCTGATAGAGGACACAGTGACTCCAGGAGCCTGATAGAGGGCACAGAGCACATGGTATACAGGAGTCTGAGAGAGGGCACAAGGCGTGCAGGAGTCTAATAGAGGACACCGGTTCACATGGTGTACAGGAGTCTGATAGAGGGCACAGAGCACAGGGTGTACAGGAGTCTGAGTTAGGGTACAGAGTGTACAGGAGTCCGTTCAAGGGCACAGAGCACAGTGTGTACAGGAATCTGATAGATGGCACAGAGCACAGGGTGCACAGGAGTCTGATAAAGGGCACAGAGCACAGGGTGCACAGGAGTCCGATAAAGGGCATAGAGTACAGTGTGTACAGGAATCTGATAGAGGGCACAGAGCACAGGTTACACTGGAGTTAGATATAGGGCACAGAGCACATGGTGTACAAAAGTCTGATAGATGGCACAGAGCACAGGGAGCACAGGAGTCTGATAAAGGACACAGGCCACAGGGTGTACAGGAGCCTGATAGCGAGCATAGAGCAGAGGATGTACAGGAGTCTGAGAGACGGTAAAGGGTGAACAGGAGTCCGTTCAAGGGAACAGAGCACAGTGTGTACAGGAGTCGAGAAAGGCCACAGAGAACAGAGTGTACAGGAATCTTGGAGAGGATACAGGGTGTACAGGAGTTTGATAGACGGCACAGAGCACGGTGTGTACAGGAGCCTGATAGAGGACATGGAGCACATGGTGTACAGGACTCTGATGGAGGGCACGGAGCACAGGGTGTACAGGAGTCTGATAGAGGGCACAGAGCACAGGGTGTACAGGAGTCTGAGTTAGGGTACAGAGTGTACAGGAGTCCGTTCAAGGGCACAGAGCACAGTGTGTACAGGAATCTGATAGATGGCACAGAGCACAGGGTGCACAGGAGTCTGATAAAGGGCACAGAGCACAGGGTGCACAGGAGTCCGATAAAGGGCATAGAGTACAGTGTGTACAGGAATCTGATAGAGGGCA
Source organism: Carcharodon carcharias (assembly GCF_017639515.1). Classification (NCBI taxonomy): domain Eukaryota; kingdom Metazoa; phylum Chordata; class Chondrichthyes; order Lamniformes; family Lamnidae; genus Carcharodon; species Carcharodon carcharias. Next base: position 59,612,620 of record NC_054485.1, read on the forward strand.
CAGAGCACAGGTTACACTGGAGTTAGATATAGGGCACAGAGCACATGGTGTACAAAAGTCTGATAGATGGCACAGAGCACAGGGAGCACAGGAGTCTGATAAAGGACACAGGCCACAGGGTGTACAGGAGCCTGATAGCGAGCACAGAGCAGAGGATGTACAGGAGTCTGAGAGACGGTAAAGGGTGAACAGGAGTCCGTTCAAGGGAACAGAGCACAGTGTGTACAGGAGTCGAGAAAGGCCACAGAGAACAGAGTGTACAGGAATCTGGGAGAGGGCACAGGGTGTACAGGAGTTTGATAGACGGCACAGAGCACGGTGTGTACAGGAGCCTGATAGAGGACATGGAGCACATGGTGTACAGGACTCTGATGGAGGGCACGGAGCACAGGGTGTACAGGAGTCTGATAGAGGGCACAGAGCACAGGGTGTACAGGAGTCTGAGAGAGGGTACAGGGTGTACAGGAGTTGTTCAAGGGCACAGAGCACAGTGTGTACAGGAATCTGATAGATGGCACAGAGCACAGGGTGCACAGGAGTCTGATAAAGGGCACAGAGCACAGGGTGTACAGGAATCTGATAGATGGCACAGAGCACAGGGTGCACAGGAGTCTGATAAAGGGCACAGAGCACAGGGTGTACAGGAGCCTGATAGCGGGCACAGAGCACAGGATGTACAGGAGTCTGAGAGAGGGTAAAGGGTGTACAGGAGTCCGTTCAAGGGCACAGAGCACAGTGTGTACAGGAGTCGAGAAAGGCCACAGAGAACAGAGTGTACAGGAATGTGGGAGAGGGCACAGGGTGTACAGGAGTTTGATAGAGGGCACAGAGCACGGTGTGTAATGTAGCCTGATAGATGGCACGGAGCACTGGGTACACAGGGGTCTGATAGAGGGCACAGACTGCACAGGAGTGTAACAGAGAGCACAGAACACAGGGTACACAGGAGAGTCACAGAGGGGACAACGTGAACAGGAGTCTGGACGAGTTCACAGATCACATGTTCAACAGGTCTCTGATAAGGGCACAGATCTCAGGATGTACAGGAGTCTGATAGAGAGCACAGAACTCAGGATGTACTAGAGTCTGATGGAGGGTACAGAACCCAGGGTGTACAGGATCCTGATAGAGGGCACTGAACAAAGTTGTGTACAGGAGTCTGATCGAGGCCACAGAGCACGTAGTGTACAGGAGCCTGATAGAGGGCACAGAGCACAGGGTACACAGGGGTCTGATAGAAGGCACAGACTGCACAGGAGTGTAACAGAGAGCACAGAAAACAGGGTACACAGGAGTGTCATAGAGGGGACAGTGTGAACAGAAGTCTGGTCAAGTTCACACATCACATGTTGTACAGGACTCTGATAGAGGGGACGGAGCTCAGGATGTACAGGAGCCTGATATAGGGTACAGAGCCCAGGGTGTACAGGAGTCTGATAGAGGGCACAGAGCCCAGGGTGTACAGGAGTCTGATAGAGGGCACAGAGCTCAGTTGTGTACAGGAGACTGAGGGAGGGCACAGATTACAGGGTGTACAGGAGTCTGAGAGGGCACTGGGCATACAGGAGTCTGATAGAGGGCACAGCATACAGGGTGTATAGGAGTCTGAGAGAGGGCACAGAGCACAGAGTGTACAGGAGTGTCATAAAAGCACAAAACATAGGGTACACAGGAGACTTATAGAGGGAACAGTGTGAACAGGAGTCTTGTCGAGTTCACAGACCACATGGTGTACAGGCCTCTGATGGAGGGCACGGAGCACAGGGTGTACAGGAGTCTGATACAGGGCACAGAGCTCAGGATGTACAGGAGTCTGATAGAGGACACAGAGCTCAGGATGTACAGGAGTCTGAGAGAGAGAACAGAGCTCAGGATGTACAGGAGTCTGATAGAGGGCACAGAGCACAGGGGGTACAGGACTCTGATGGAGGGCACAGAGCTCAGCATGTACAGGAGTCTGATAGAGGGCACAGAGCACAGGGTATACAGGAGTCTGATAGAGGGAACAGAGCACAGGGTATACAGGAGTCTGATAGAGGGCACATGGTTTACAGGAGTCTTAGAGAGGGCACAGAGCATAGGGTATGCAGGAGTCTGATAGAGGGCACAGAGCACTCTGTGTACAGTAGTCTGATAGAGGTGACGGGAACAAGGGGTAAAATAGCCTGACAGAGGGCACAGAAGACAGGCTGACCTGGGCACAGGGCACAGAGTACAGGGCGTACAGGTGTCTGATAGAGGACACAGTGACTCCAGGAGCCTGATAGAGGGCACAGAGCACATGGTATACAGGAGTCTGAGAGAGGGCACAGGGCATACAGGAGTCTGAAAGAGGACACGGAGCACATGGTGTACAGGAGTCTGATAGAGGACACAGTGAGTCCAGGAGCCTGATAGAGTGCACAGAGCACATGGTATACAGGAGTCTGAGAGAGGGCACAGGGCATACAGGAGTCTGAAAGAGGACACGGAGCACATGATGTAGTGGAGCCTGAGAGAGGGCACAAGGCGTTCAGGAGTCTGATAGAGGGCACAGAGCACATGCTGTACAGGAGTCTGAGAGAGGGCACAAGGCATACAGGAATCTGATAGAGGGCACAGAGCACATGGTGTACAGGAGTCTGAGAGAGGGCACAAGGCGTACACGAGTCTGATAGAGGGCACAGAGCACATGGTGTACAGGAGTCTGACAGAGGGCACAGTGTGTCCAGGAGCCTTATAGAGGACACGGAGCACATGGTGTACAGGAGTCTGAGAGAGGGCACAAGGCGTTCAGGAGTCTGATAGAGGACACAGAGCCCAGGGTGTACAGGCGTCTGATAGAGGGCACAGAGCAAAGTTGCATACAGTAGTCTGATAGAGGGCACAGAGCAAAGGCTATACAGGAGTCTGAGGGAGGGCACAGAGCAAAGTTGTACACAGCAGTTTGATAGAGGGCACAGAGCAAAGTTGCGTACAGGAGTGTGATAGAGGGCACAGAGCAAAGGGTATACAGGAGTCTAAGGGAGGGCACAGAGCAAAGTTGCGTACAGGAATCTGATAGAGGGCACAGAGCCCAGGGTGTACAGGACTCTGATAGAGGACACAGAGAACAGAGTGTATAGGAGTGTAACAGAGAGCATAGAACATAGGGTACACAGGAGACTTACAGAGGGAACAGTGTGAACAGGAGTCTGGTCGAGTTCACAGACTACATGCTGTACAGGACTCTGACGGAGGGCACGGAGCACTGGGTGTACAGGAATCTGATAGAGGGCACAGGGCATACAGGAGTCTGATAGAGGAAATGGAGCACATGGTATACAGGAGTCTGAGAGAGGGCACAAGGCTTGCAGGAGCCTGATAGAGGGCACAGAGCACATGGTGTACAGGAGTCTGATCGAGTGCACAGTGTGTGAAGGAGACTGATCGAGGACACGGAACACATGGTGTACAGGAGTCAAAAAGAGGCCACCAGGCGTTCAGGAGTCTGATAGAGGGCACAGAGCAAAGGGTGTACAGTAGTCTGATAGAGGGCACAGAGCAAAGTTATGTACAGTAGTCTGATAAAGGGCACAGAGCACAGTGTGTACAGGAATCTGATCAAGGGCACAGAGCACAGGGTAGACTGGAGTCTGATAGAGGGCACAGAGCACAGGGTGTACAAAAGTCTGATAGATGGCACACAGCACAGGGTGCACAGGAGTCTGTTAAAGGGCACAGAGCACAGGGTGTACAGGAGCCTGATAGTGGGCACAGAGCACAGGATATTCAGGAGTCTGAGAGAGGGGACAGGGTGTACAGGAGTCCGTTCAAGGGCACAGAGCACAGTGTGTACAGGAGTCGAGAAATGCCACAGAGAACAGAGTGTACAGGAATCTGGGAGAGGGCACATGGTGTACAGGAGTTTGATAGAGGGCACAGAGCATGGTATATAGAGGATTCTGATCGAGGCCACAGAGCACGGTGTGTACAGGAGCCTGATAGAGGGCACAGAGCACAGGGTACACAGGGGTCTGATAGAGGGCACAGACTGCACAGGAGTGTAACAGAGCACAGAATACATGGTCCACAGGAGAGTCATAGAGGGGACAGTGTGAACAGAAGTCTGGTCAAGTTCACACATCACATGTTGTACAGCACTCTGATAGAGGGCACGGAGCTCAGGATGTACAGGAGTCTGATAGAGATCACAGAGCTCAGGATGTACAGGAGTCTGATAGAAGGCACAGAGCACAGGGGGTACAGGAGTCTGATGGAGGGCACAGAGCTCAGCATGTACAGGAGTCTGATAGAGGGCACAGAGCACAGGGTATACAGGAGTCTGATAGAGGGAACAGAGCACAGGGTATACAGGAGTCTGATAGAGGGCACATGGTTTACAGGAGTCTTAGAGAGGGCACAGAGCATAGGGTATGCAGGAGTCTGATAGAGGGCACAGAGCCCTCTGTGTACAGGAGTCTGATAAGGGGGCACAGAGTACATGGTGTACAGGAGTCTGATAGAGGTGACGGGCACAAGGGGTAAAGTAGCCTGATAGAGGGCACAGAAGACAGGGTGACTTGGGGTCTTACAAAGGGCACAGAGTACAGGGCGTACAGGTGTCTGATAGAGGACACAGTGAGTCCAGGAGCCTGATAGAGGGCACAGAGCACATGGTATACAGGAGTCTGAGAGAGGGCACAGGGCATACAGGAGTCTGAAAGAGGACACGGAGCACATGGTGTACAGGAGTCTGACAGAGGGCACAGTGTGTCCAGGAGCCTTATAGAGGACACGGAGCACATGGTGTACAGGAGTCTGAGAGAGGGCACAAGGCGTTCAGGAGTCTGATAGAGGACACAGAGCCCAGGGTGTACAGGCGTCTGATAGAGGGCACAGAGCAAAGTTGCATACAGTAGTCTGATAGAGGGCACAGAGCAAAGGCTATACAGGAGTCTGAGGGAGGGCACAGAGCAAAGTTGTACACAGCAGTTTGATAGAGGGCACAGAGCAAAGTTGCGTACAGGAGTGTGATAGAGGGCACAGAGCAAAGGGTATACAGGAGTCTAAGGGAGGGCACAGAGCAAAGTTGCGTACAGGAATCTGATAGAGGGCACAGAGCCCAGGGTGTACAGGACTCTGATAGAGGACACAGAGAACAGAGTGTATAGGAGTGTAACAGAGAGCATAGAACATAGGGTACACAGGAGACTTACAGAGGGAACAGTGTGAACAGGAGTCTGGTCGAGTTCACAGACTACATGCTGTACAGGACTCTGACGGAGGGCACGGAGCACTGGGTGTACAGGAATCTGATAGAGGGCACAGGGCATACAGGAGTCTGATAGAGGAAATGGAGCACATGGTATACAGGAGTCTGAGAGAGGGCACAAGGCTTGCAGGAGCCTGATAGAGGGCACAGAGCACATGGTGTACAGGAGTCTGATCGAGTGCACAGTGTGTGAAGGAGACTGATCGAGGACACGGAACACATGGTGTACAGGAGTCAAAAAGAGGCCACCAGGCGTTCAGGAGTCTGATAGAGGGCACAGAGCAAAGGGTGTACAGTAGTCTGATAGAGGGCACAGAGCAAAGTTATGTACAGTAGTCTGATAAAGGGCACAGAGCACAGTGTGTACAGGAATCTGATCAAGGGCACAGAGCACAGGGTAGACTGGAGTCTGATAGAGGGCACAGAGCACAGGGTGTACAAAAGTCTGATAGATGGCACACAGCACAGGGTGCACAGGAGTCTGTTAAAGGGCACAGAGCACAGGGTGTACAGGAGCCTGATAGTGGGCACAGAGCACAGGATATTCAGGAGTCTGAGAGAGGGGACAGGGTGTACAGGAGTCCGTTCAAGGGCACAGAGCACAGTGTGTACAGGAGTCGAGAAATGCCACAGAGAACAGAGTGTACAGGAATCTGGGAGAGGGCACATGGTGTACAGGAGTTTGATAGAGGGCACAGAGCATGGTATATAGAGGATTCTGATCGAGGCCACAGAGCACGGTGTGTACAGGAGCCTGATAGAGGGCACAGAGCACAGGGTACACAGGGGTCTGATAGAGGGCACAGACTGCACAGGAGTGTAACAGAGCACAGAATACATGGTCCACAGGAGAGTCATAGAGGGGACAGTGTGAACAGAAGTCTGGTCAAGTTCACACATCACATGTTGTACAGCACTCTGATAGAGGGCACGGAGCTCAGGATGTACAGGAGTCTGATAGAGATCACAGAGCTCAGGATGTACAGGAGTCTGATAGAAGGCACAGAGCACAGGGGGTACAGGAGTCTGATGGAGGGCACAGAGCTCAGCATGTACAGGAGTCTGATAGAGGGCACAGAGCACAGGGTATACAGGAGTCTGATAGAGGGAACAGAGCACAGGGTATACAGGAGTCTGATAGAGGGCACATGGTTTACAGGAGTCTTAGAGAGGGCACAGAGCATAGGGTATGCAGGAGTCTGATAGAGGGCACAGAGCCCTCTGTGTACAGGAGTCTGATAAGGGGGCACAGAGTACATGGTGTACAGGAGTCTGATAGAGGTGACGGGCACAAGGGGTAAAGTAGCCTGATAGAGGGCACAGAAGACAGGGTGACTTGGGGTCTTACAAAGGGCACAGAGTACAGGGCGTACAGGTGTCTGATAGAGGACACAGTGAGTCCAGGAGCCTGATAGAGGGCACAGAGCACATGGTATACAGGAGTCTGAGAGAGGGCACAGGGCATACAGGAGTCTGAAAGAGGACACGGAGCACATGGTGTACAGGAGTCTGATAGAGGAAATAGTGAGTCCAGGAGCCTGATAAAGGGCACAGAGCACATGGTGCACAGGAGTCTGAGAGAGGGCACAAGGAATACAGGAATCTGATAGAGGGCACAGAGCACATGGTGTACAGGAGTCTGAGAGAGGGCACAAGGCGTACAGGAGTCTGATAGAGGGCACAGAGCACATGGTATACAGGAGTCTGAGAGAGGGCACAAGGCGTACAGGAGTCTGATAGATGGCACAAAGCACATGCTGTACAGGAGTCTGAGAGAGGGCACAAGGCGTACAGGAGTCTGATAGAGCACAGAGCACATGGTATACAGGAGTCTGAGAGAGGGCACACGGCATACAGGACTCTGATAGAGGACACAGAGCACATGGTGTACAGGAGTCTGATAGAGAGCACAGTGTGTCCAGAAGCCTTATAGAGGACACGGAGCACATGGTGTACAGGAGTCTGAGAGAGGGCACAAGGCATTCAGTAGTCTGATAGAGGGCACAGAGCAAAGGCTATACAGGAGTCTGAGGGAGGGCACAGAGCAAAGTTGTGTACATCAGTTTGATAGAGGGCACAGAGCAAAGTTGCGTACAGGAGTGTGATAGAGGGCACAGAGCAAAGGGTATACAGGAGTCTAAGGGAGGGCACAGAGCAAAGTTGCGTACAGGAATCTGATAGAGGGCACAGAGCACAGGGTGTACAGGACTCTGATAGAGGACACCGAGAACAGAGTGTATAGGAGTGTAACAGAGAGCATAGAACATAGGGTACACAGGAGACTTATAGAGGGAACAGTGTGAACAGGAGTCTGGTCGAGTTCACAGACCACATGCTGTACAGGACTCTGATGGAGGGCACGGAGCACAGGGTGTACAGGAATCTGATAGAGGGCACAGGACATACAGGAGTCTGATAGAGGACACGGAGCACATGGTATACAGGAGTCTGATAGAGTGCACAGTGTGTCCAGGAGACTGATAGAGGACACGGAACACATGGTGTACAGGAGTCAAAAAGAGGCCACCAGGCGTTCGGGAGTCTGATAGAGGACACAGAGCAAAGGGTGTACAGGAGTCTGGTAGAGGGCACAGAGCAAAGTTGTGTACAGGAGTCTGATAGAGGGCACAGAGCACAGGGTGTACAGGACTCTGATAGAGGACACCGAGAACAGAGTGTATAGGAGTGTAACAGAGAGCATAGAACATAGGGTACACAGGAGACTTATAGAGGGAACAGTGTGAACAGGAGTCTGGTCGAGTTCACAGACCACATGCTGTACAGGACTCTGATGGAGGGCACGGAGCACAGGGTGTACAGGAATCTGATAGAGGGCACAGGGCATACAGGAGTCTGATAGAGGACACGGAGCACATGGTATACAGGAGTCTGATAGAGTGCACAGTGTGTCCAGGAGACTGATAGAGGACACGGAACACATGGTGTACAGGAGTCAAAAAGAGGCCACCAGGCGTTCGGGAGTCTGATAGAGGACACAGAGCAAAGGGTGTACAGGAGTCTGGTAGAGGGCACAGAGCAAAGTTGTGTACAGGAGTCTGATAGAGGGCACAGAGCCCAGGGTGTACAGGAGTCTGGTAGAGGCCACAGAGCAAAGGGTATACAGGAGTCTGAGGGAGGGCACAGATCACAGGGTGTACAGGAGTCTGAGAGGGCACAGGGCATACAGGAGTCTGATAGAGGGCACAGAGCACAGAGTGCACAGGAGTGTAACAGAGAGCACAGAACATAGGTTACACAGGATACTTATAGAGGGAACAGTGTGAACAGGAGTCTGGTCGAGTTCACAGACCACATGGTATACTGGACTCTGATGGAGGGCACAGTGCACAGGGTGTACAAAAGTCTGATAGATGGCACAGAGCACAGGTTGCACAGGAGTCTGATAAAGGGCACAGAGCACAGTGTGTACAGGAATCTGATAAAGGGCACAGAGCACAATGTACACTGGAGTCTGATAAAGGGCACAGAGCACAGGGTGTACAAAGTCTGATAGATGGCACACAGCACAGGGTGCACAGGAGTCTGATAAAGGGCACAGAGCACAGGGTGTACAGGAGCCTGATAGTGGGCACAGAGCACAGGATGTTCAGGAGTCTGAGAGAGAGGACAGGGTGTACAGGAGTCCGTTCATGGGCACAGAGCACAGTGTTTACAGGAGTCGAGAAAGGCCACAGAGAAGAGAGTGTACAGGAATCTGGGAGAGGGCACAGGGTGTACAGGAGTTTGATAGAGGGCACAGAGCATGGTATATACAGAAGTCTGATTGAGGCCACAGAGCACGGTGAGTACAGGAGCCTGATAGAGGGCACAGAATACAGGGTACACAGGAGAGTCATAGAGGGGACAGTGTGAACAGAGTCTAAAACAAAAACAGAATTACCTGGAAAAACTCAGCAGGCCTGGCAGCATCGGCGGAGAAGAAAAGAGTTGACGTTTCGAGTCCTCATGACCCTTCGACAGAACTTGAGTTCGAGTCCAGGAAAGAGCTGAAATATAAGCTGGTTTAAGGTGTGTGTGTGGGGGGCGGAGAGATAGAGAGACAGAGAGGTGGTGGGGGGGGTGTGGTTGTAGGGACAAACAAGCAGTGATAGAAGCAGATCATCAAAAGATGTCAACGACAATAGTACAATAGAACACATAGGTGTTAAAGTTAAAGTTGGTGATCCAAAACAAAAACAGAATTACCTGGAAAAACTCAGCAGGTCTGGCAGCATCGGCGGAGAAGAAAAGAGTTGACGTTTCGAGTCCTCATGACCCTTCGACAGAACTTGCGTTCGAGTCCAAGAAAGAGTTGAAATATGTTGAAATATTTCAACTCTTTCTTGGACTCGAACGCAAGTTCTGTCGAAGGGTCATGAGGACTCGAAACGTCAACTCTTTTCTTCTCCGCTGATGCTGCCAGACCTGCTGAGTTTTTCCAGGTAATTCTGTTTTTGTTTTGGATTTCCAGTATCCGCAATTTTTTTGTTTTTATTAAAGTTGGTGATGTTATCTAACCGAATGTGCTAATTAAGAATGGATGGTAGGGCACTCAAGGTATAGCTCTAGTGGGGTTTTTTTTAATAATGGAAATAGGTGGGAAAAGGAAAATCTTTATAAGTTATTGGAAAAAAAAAAGGAAGGGGGAAACAGAAAGGGGGTGGGGATGGGGGAGGGAGCTCACGACCTAAAGTTGTTGAATTCAATATTCAGTCCGGAAGGCTGTAAAGTCCCTAGTCGGAAGATGAGGTGTTGTTCCTCCAGTTTGCGTTGGGCTTCACTGGAACAGTGCAACAAGCCAAGGACAGACATGTGGGCAAGAGAGCAGGGTGGAGTATTAAAATGGCAAGCGACAGGGAGGTTTGGGTCATTCTTGCGGACAGATCGCAGGTGTTCTGCAAAGCGGTCGCCCAGTTTACGTTTGGTCTCTCCAATGTAGAGGAGACCACATTGGGAGCAACGAATGCAGTAGACTAAGTTGGGAGAAATGCAAGTGAAATGCTGCTTCACTTGAAAGGAGTGTTTGGGTCCTTGGACGGTGAGGAGAGAGGAAGTGAAGGGGCAGGTGTTGCATCGTTTGCGTGGGCATGGGGTTGTGCCATAGGAGGGGGTTGAGGAGTAGGGGGTGATGGAGGAGTGGACCAGGGTGTCCCGGAGGGAGCGATCCCTACGGAATGCCGATAAGGGGGGTGAAGGGAAGATGTGTTTGGTGGTGGCATCATGCTGGAGTTGGCGGAAATGGCGGAGGATGATCCTTTGAATGCGGAGGCTGGTGGGGTGATAAGTGAGGACAAGGGGGACCCTATCATGTTTCTGGGAGGGAGGAGAAGGCGTGAGGGCGGATGCGCGGGAGATGGGCCGGACACGGTTGAGGGCCCTGTCAACGACCGTGGGTGGAAAACCTCGGTTAAGGAAGAAGGAGGACATGTCAGAGGAACTGTTTTTGAATGTAGCATCATCGGAACAGATGCGACGGAGGCGAAGGAACTGAGAGAATAGGATGGAGTCCTTACAGGAAGCGGGGTGTGAGGAGCCGTAGTCGAGATAGCTGTGGGAGTCGGTGGGTTTGTAATGGATATTGGTGGACAGTCTATCACCAGAGATTGAGTCTATTCAAGTTCACACATCACATGTTGTACAGGACTCTGATAGAGGGCACGGAGCTCAGGATGTACAGGAGCCTAATAGAGGGCACAGAGCCCAGGGTGTACAGGAGTCTGATAGAGGGCACAGAGCCCATGGTGTACAGGAGTCTGATAGAGGGGACAGAGCAAAGTGGTGTACAGGAGCCTGATAGAGGACACAGAGCCCAGGGTGTACAGGAGTCTGATAGAGGGCACAGAGCTTAGTTGTGTACAGGAGACTGAGGGAGGGCACAGATCACAGGGTGTACAGGAGTCTGAGAGGGCACTGCGCATACAGGAGTCTGATAGAGGGCACAGCATACAGGGTGTATAGGAGTCTGAGAGAGGGCACAGAGCACAGAGTGTACAGGAGTGTCACAAAAGCACAAAACATAGGGTACACAGGAGACGTATAGAGGGAACAGTGTGAACAGGAGTCTGGTCGAGTTCACAGACCACATTGTGTACAGGACTCAAATGGAGGGCACGGAGCACAGGGTGTACAGGAGTCTGATAGAGGGCACAGAGCTCAGGATGTACAGGTGTCTGATAGAGGACACAGAGCTCAGGATGTACAGGAGTCTGATAGAGGGCACAGAGCACAGGGGGTACAGGAGTCTGATGGAGGGCACAGAGCACAGGGTGTACAGGTGTCTGATAGAGGGCACAGAGCTCAGGATGTACAGGAGTCTGATAGAGGACACAGAGCTCAGGATGTACAGGAGTCTGATAGAGAGCACAGAGCTCAGGATGTACAGGAGCCTGACAGAAAGCACAGAGCTCAGGATGTACAGGAGTCTGATAGAGGGCACAGAGCACAGTGGGTACAGGAGTCTGATGGAGGGCACAGACCTCAAGCATGTACAGGAGTCTGATAGAGGGCACAGAGCACAGGGTATACAGGAGTCTGATAGAGGGAACAGAGCACAGGGTATACAGGAGTCTGATAGAGGGCACATGGTTTACAGGAGTCTTAGAGAGGGCACAGAGCATAGGGTATGCAGGAGTCTGATAGAGGGCACAGAGCACTCTGTGTACAGGAGTCTGATAAGGGGGCACAGAGTACATGGTGTACAGGAGTCTGATAGAGGTGACGGGCACAAGGGGTAAAGTAGCCTGATAGAGGGCACAGAAGACAGGGTGACCTGGGGTCTTACAAAGGGCACAGAGTACAGGGCGTACAGATGTCTGATAGAGGACACAGTGAGTCCAGAAGCCTGATAGAGGGCACAGAGCACATGGTATACAGGAGACTGAGAGAGGGCACAGGGCATACAGGAGTCTGAAAGAGGACACGGAGCACATGGCGTACAGGAGTCTGATAGAAGGCACAGTGTGTCCAGGAGCCTGATAGAGGACACGGAGCACATGGTGTACAGGAGTCTGAGAGAGGGCATAAGGCGTTCAGGAGTCTGATAGAGGGCACAGAGCAAAGTTGCATACAGGAGTCTGAGAGAGGGCACAGAGCAAAGGCTATACAGGAGTCTGAGGGAGGGCAAAGAGCAAAGTTGTGTACAGCAGTCTGATAGAGGGCACAGAGCAAAGTTGCGTGCTGGAGTGTGATAGTGGGCACAGAGCAAAGAGTATACAGGAGTCTAAGGGAGGGCACAGAGCAAAGTTGCGTACAGGAATCTGATAGAGGGCACAGAGCCCAGGGTGTACAGGACTCTGATAGAGGACACAGAGCGCAGAGTGTATAGGAGTGTAACAGAGAGCACAGAACATAGGGTACACAGGAGACTTAAAGAGGGAACAGTGTGAACAGGAGTCTGGTCGAGTTCACAGACCACATGCTGTACAGGACTCTGATGGAGGGCACGGAGCACAGGATGTACAGGAATCTGATAGAGGGCACAGGGCATACAGGAGTCTGATCGAGGACACGGAGCACAGGGTATACAGGAGTCTGATAGAGTGCACAGTGTGTCCAGGAGACTGATAGAGGACATGGAGCACATGGTGTACAGGAGTCAAAAAGAGGCCACCAAGAGTTCAGGAGTCTGATAGAGGGCACGGAGCAAAGGGTATACAGGAGTCTGAGGGAGGGCACACAGCAAAGTTGTGTACAGGAGTCTGATAGAGTGCACAGAGCCCAGGGTGTTCAGGAGTCTGAGAGGGCACAGCGCATACAGGAGTCTGATAGAGGGCACAGAGCACAGAGTGTACAGGAGTGTAACAGAGAGCCCAGAACGTAGGGTACACAGGAGAATTATAGAGGGAACAGTGTGAACAGGAGTCTGGTTGAGTTCACAGACTACATGGTATACAGAACTCTGATGGAGGGCACAGTACACAGGGTGTACAAAAGTCTGATAAAGGGCACAGAGCGCAGTGTGTACAGGAATCTGATAAAGGGCACAGAGCACAGGGTACACTGGAGTCTGATAGAGGGCACAGAGCACATGGTGTACAAAAGTCTGATAGATGGCACACAGCACAGGGTGCACAGGAGTCTGATAAAGGGCACAGAGCACAGGGTGTACAGGAGCCTGATAGTGGGGACAGAGCACAGGATGTTCAGGACTCTGAGAGAGGGTACAGGGTGTACAAGAGTCCGTTCAAGGGCACAGAGCACAGTGTGTACAGGAGTCGAGAAAGGCCACAGAGAACAGAGTGTACAGGAATCTGGGAGAGGGCACAGGGTGTACAGGAGTTTGATAGAGGGCACAGAGCATGGTATATACAGGAGTCTGATCGAGGCCACAGAGCACGGTGTGTACAGGAGCCTGATGGAGGGCACAGAGCACAGGGTACACAGGTGTCTGATAGAGGGCACAGACTGCACAGGTGTGTAACAGAGAGCACAGAACACAGGGTACACAGGAGAGTCATAGAGGGGACAGTGTGAACAGAAGACTGGTCGAGTTCACACATTACATATTGTACAGGACACTGATAGAAGGCACGGAGCTCAGGATGGACAGGAGCCTGATAGAAAGCAGAGAGCTCAGGATGTACAGGAGTCTGATAGAGGGCACATAGCGCAGGGGGTACAGGAGTCTGAGGGAGGGCACAGAGCACAGGGTATACAGGAGTCTGATAGAGGGCACATGGTTTACAGGAGTCTTATAGAGGGCACAGAGCATAGGGTATGCAGGAGTCCGATAGAGGGCACAGAGCCCTCTGTGTACAGGAGTCTGATAAGGGGGCACAAAGTATATGGTGTACAGGAGTCTGATAGAGGTGACGGGCACAAGGGGTAAAGTAGCCTGATAGAGGGCACAGAAGACAGGCTGACCTGGGGTCTTATAAAGGGCACAGAGTACAGGGCGTACAGGTGTCTGATAGAGGACACAGTGCATCCAGGAGCCTGATAGAGGGCACGGAGCACATGGTATACAGGAGTCTGAGAGAGGGCACAGGGTATACAGGAGTCTGATAGAGGACACGGAGCACATGGTGTACAGGAGTCTGAGAGAGGGCACAAGGCATTCAGGAGCCTGATAGAGTGCAAAGAGCACATGGTGTACAGGAGTCTGATAGAGGGCACAAGGCGTACAGGAGTCTGATAGAGGGCACAGAGCACATGGTGTACAGGAGTCTAAGAGAGGGCACAAGGAGGGCAGGAGCCTGAGAGTGGGCACAGAGCACATGGTGTACAGGAGTCTGAGAGAGGGCACAAGGCGTTCAGGAGTCTGATAGAGGACACAGAGCCCAGGGTGTACAGGCATCTGATAGAGGGCACAATGGGTACAGGAGTCTGATAGAGTGCACAGAGCACATGGTGTACAGGTGTCTGAGAGAGGGCACAAGGCGTACAGGAGTCTGATAGAGGGCACAGAGCACATGGTGTACAAGAGTCTGAGAGAGGGCACAAGGCGTACAGGAGTCTGATAGAGGGCACAGAGCACATGGTATACAGGAGCCTGATAGAGGGCACAGTGTGTCCAGGAGCCTGATAGAGGACACAGAGCACATGGTGTACAGGAGTCTGAGAGAGGGCATAAGGTGTTCAGGAGTGTGATAGAGGACACAGAGCCCAGGGTGTACAGGCGTCTGATAGAGGGCACAGAGAAAGTTGCATACAAGTGTCTGATAGAGGGCACAGAGCAAAGGCTATACAGGAGTATAAGGGAGTGCACAGAGCAAAGTTGTGTACAGGAATCTGATAGAGGTCACAAAGCACAGAGTGTATAGGAGTGTCACAGAGAGCACAGAACTTAGGGTACACAGGAGACTTATAGAGGGAACAGTGTGAACAGGAGTCTGGTCGAGTTCACAGACCACATGGTATACAGGACTCTGATGGAGGGCACAGTGCACAGGGTGTACAAAAGTCTGATAGATGGCACAGAGCACAGGGTGCACAGGAGTCTGATAAAGGGCACAAAGCCCAGTGTGTACAGGAATCTGATAAAGGGCACAGAGCACAGGGTACACTGGAGTCTGATAGAGGGCACAGAGCACAGGGTGTACAAAAGTCCGATAGATGGCACAGAGCACAGGGTGTACAGGAGTCTGATAGAGGTGACGGGCACAAGGGGTAAAGTCTGGTCGAGTTCACAGACCACATGCTGCACAGGACTCTAATGGAGGGCACGGAGCACAGGGTGTACAGGAGTCTGATAGAGAGCACAGGGCATACAGGAGTCTGATAGAGGACACGGAGCACATGGTATACAGGAGTCTGATAGAGGGCACAAGACGTGCAGGAGCCTGATAGAGGCCACGGAGCACATGGTGTACAGGAGTCAAAAAGAGGCCACCAGGCGTTCAGGAGTCTGATAGAGGGCACAGAGCAAAGGGTATACAGGAGTCTGAGGGAGGGCACACAGCAAAGTTGTGTACAGGAGTCTGATAGAGGGCACAGAGCCCAGGGTGTACAGGAGTCTGGTGGAGGACACAGAGCAAAGTTGTGTACAGGTGTCTGATAGCGGGCACAGAGCAAAGGTTATACAGGAGTCTGAGGGAGGGCACAGATCACAGGGTGTACAGGAGTCTGAGAGGGCAGAGGGCATACAGGAGTCTGATAGAGGACACAGAGCACAGGGTACACAGGGGTCTGATAGAGGGCACAGACTGCACAGCTGTGTAACAGAGAGCACAGAACACAGGGTACACAGGAGAGTCATAGAGGGGACAGTGTGAACGGAAGTCTGGTCGAGTTCACACATCATATGTTGTACAGGACCCTGATAGAGGGCACGGAGCTCAGGATGTACAGGAGTCTCATAGAGGGCACAGAGAGCAGGGGGTACAGGAGTCTGATAGAGGGCACAGAGCACAGGGTATACAGGAGTCTGATAGAGGGCACATGGTTTACAGGAGTCTTATAGAGGGCACAGTGCATAGGGTATGCAGGAGTCTGATGGAGGGCACAGTGCACTGGGTGTACAGGAGTCTGATAGAGAGCACAGAGCACTCTGTGTACAGGAGTCTGATAAGGGGGCACAGAGTACATGGTGTACAGGAGTCTGATAGAGGTGACAGGCACAAGGGGTAAAGAAGCCTGATAGAGGGCACAGAAGACAAGGTGACCAGGGGTCTTATAAAGGGCACAGAGTACAGGGCGTACAGGTGTCTGATAGAGGACACAGTGAGTCCAGGAGCCTGATAGAGGGCACAGAGCACATGGTATACAAGAGTCGGAGAGAGGACACGGAGCACATGGTGTACAGGAGTCTGATAGAGGGCACAGAGCACATGCTGTACAGGAGTCTGAGAGAGGGCACAAGCTGTACAGGAGTCTGATAGAGGGCACGGAGCACATGGTATACAGGAGTCTGAGAGAGGGCACAAGGGGTACAGGAGTCTGATAGAGTGCACAGAGCACATGGTGTACAGGTGTCTGAGAGAGGGCACAAGGTGTACAGGAGTCTGATAGAGGGCACAGAGCACATGGTGTACAGGAGTCTGAGAGAGGGCACAAGGCGTACAGGAGTCTGATAGAGGGCACAGAGCACATGGCATACAGGAGTCTGACAGAGGGCACAGGGCATACAGGAGTCTGATAGAGGACACGGAGCACATGGTATACAGGAGTCTGATAGAGGCCACAGTGTGTCCAGGAGCCTGATAGAGGACACAGAGCACATGGTGTACAGGAGTCTGAGAGAGGGCATAAGGCGTTCAGGAGTCTGATAGAGGACACAGAGCCCAGGGTGTACAGGCGTCTGATAGAGGGCACAAGGGGTACAGGAGTCTGATATAGTGCACAGAGCACATGATGTACAGGTGTCTGAGAGAGGGCACAAGGCGTACAGGAGTCTGATAGAGGGCACAGAGCCCATGGTGTACAGGAGTCTGAGAGAGGGCACAAGGCGTATAGGAGTCTGATAGAGGGCACAGAGCACATGGTATCCAGGTGTCTGAGAGAGGGCACAGGGCATACAGGAGTCTGATAGAGGACACGGAGCACATGGTGTACAGGAGTCTGAGAGAGGGCATAAGGCGTTCAGGAGTCTGATAGAGGACACAGAGCCCAGGGTGTACAGGCGTCTGATAGAGGGCACAAGGGGTACAGGAGTCTGATAGAGTGCACACAGCACATGGTGTACAGGTGTCTGAGAGAGGGCACAAGGCGTACAGGAGTCTGATAGAGGGCACAGAGCACATGGTGTACAGGAGTCTGAGAGAGGGCACCAGGCGTACAGGAGTCTGATAGAGGACACGGAGCACATGGTGTACAGGAGTCTGATAGAGGGCATAAGGCGTTCAGGAGTCTGATAGAGGACACAGAGCCCAGGGTGTACAGGCGTCTGATAGAGGTCACAGAGGAAAGTTGCATACAGGAGTCTGATAGAGGGCACAGAGCAAAGGCTATACAGGAGTCTGAGGGAGGGCAAAGAGCAAATTTGTGTACAGCAGTCTGATAGAGTGCACAGAGCAAAGTTGCGTACAGGAGTGTGATAGAGGGCACAGAGCAAAGGGTATACAGGAGTCTAAGGGAGGGCACAGAGCAAAGTTGCGTACAGGAATCTGATAGAGGGCACAGAGCCCAGGGTGTACAGGACTCTGATAGAGGACAAGAGCACAGAATGTATAGGAGTGTAACAGAGAGCACAGAACATAGGGTAAAAAGGAGACCTATAGCGGGAACAGTGTGAACAGGAGTCTGGTCGAGTTCACAGACCACATGGTGTACAGGACTCTGATGGAGGGCATGGAGCACAGGGTGTACAGGAGTCTGATAGAGGGCACGGAGCACAGAGTGTATAGGAGTGTAACAGAGAGCATAGAACATAGGGTACACAGGAGACTTATAGAGGGAACAGTGTGAACAGGAGTCTGGTCGAGTTCACAGACCACATGGTATACAGGACTCTGATGGAGGGCACAGTGCACAGGGTGTACAAAAGTCTGATAGGTGGCACAGAGCATAGGGTGCACAGGAGTCTGATAAAGGGCACAAAGCCCAGTGTGTACAGGAATCTGATAAAGGGCACAGAGCACAGGGTACACTGGAGTCTGATAGGGGGCACAGAGCACAGGGTGTACAAAAGTCCGATAGATGGCACAGAGCACAGGGTGTACAGGAGCCTGATAGTGGGCACGGAGCTCAGGATTTTCAGGAGCCTGATAGAGGGCACAGAGCCCAGAGTGTACAGGAGTCTGATAGAGGGCACAGAGCAAATTTGTGTACAGGCGGCCGAGAGGGCACTGCGCACACAGGAGTCTGATAGAGGGCACAGAGTACAGGGTGTATAGGAGTCTGATAGAGGGAACAGATCTCAGCGTGTTCAGGAGTCTGATAGAGGGCACAGAGCACAGGGTACACAGGAACCTGAGAGAGGGCACAGAGCACAGAGTGTACAGGAGTGTAACAAAAGCACAAACATAGGGTACATAGCAGACTTATAGAGGGAACAGTGTGAACAGTAGTCTGGTCGAGTTCACAGACCACATGGTGTACAGGAGTCTGATGGAGGGCACGGAGCATAGGGTGTACAGGAGTCTGATCGAGGGCACAGAGCTCAGGACGTACAGCAGTCTGATAGAGGGCACAGAGCTCAGGATGTACAGGAGTCTCATAGAGGGCACAGAACTCAGGATGTACAGGAGCCTGATAGAAAGCACAGAGCTCAGGATGTACAGGAATCTGATAGAGGGCACAGAGCTCAGCGTGTACAGGAGTCTGATAGAGGGCACAGAGCACAGGGTATACAGGAGTCTGATAGAGGGAACAGAGCACAGGGTATACAGGAGTCTGATAGAGGGCACAGTGCACTGGGTGTACAGGAGTCTGATAGAGAGCACAGAGCACTCTGTGTACAGGAGTCTGATAAGGGGGCACAGAGTACATGGTGTACAGGAGTCTGATAGAGGTGACGGGCACAAGGGGTAAAGTAGCCTGATAGAGGGCACAGAAGACAGGGTGATGAGGGGTCTTATAAAGGGCACAGAGTACAGGGCGTACAGGTGTCTGATAGAGGACACAATGGGTCCAGGAGCCTGATAGAGGGCACAGAGCACATGGTATACAGGAGTCTGAGAGAGGGCACAGGGCATACAGGAGTCTGATAGAGGACACGGAACACATGGTGTACAGGAGTCAGATAGACGGCACAGAGCACTCTGTGTACAGGAGTCTGATAAGGGGGCACAGAGTACATGGGGTACAGGAGTGTGATAATGGTGACGGGCACAAGGGGTAAAGTACCCTGATAGAGGGCACAGAAGACAGGGTGACCAGGGGTCTTATAAAGGGCACAGAGCACAGAGCGTACAGGTGTCTGATAGAGGGCACAGTGTGTCCAGGAGCCTGATAGAGGGCACAGAGCACATGGTGTACAGAAGTCTGAGTTAGGGCACAAGGCGTACAGGAGTCTGATAGAGGGCACAGAGCACATGGTGTACAGGAGTCTGAGAGAGGGCACAACACGTACAGGAGTCTGATAGAGGGCACAGAGTACATGGTGAACAGGAGTCTGATAGAGGTGACGGGCACAAGGGGTAAAGTAGCCTGATAGAGGGCACAGAAGACAGGCTGACCAGGGGTCTTATAAAGGGCACAGAGTACAGGGCATACAGGTGTCTGATAGAGGACACAATGTGTCCAGGAGCCTGATAGAGGGCACAGAGCACATGGTATACAGGAGTCTTAGAGAGGGCACAGGGCATACAGGAGTCTGATAGAGGACACGGAGCACATGGTGTACAGGAGTCAGATAGACGGCACAGAGCACGTGGTATACAGGAGTCTGATAGAGGGCACAGAGCACATGGTGTACAGGAGTCTGAGAGAGGGCACAAGGCGTACAGGAGTCTGATAGAGGGCACAGAGCACATGGCATACAGGAGTCTGACAGAGGGCACAGGGCATACAGGAGTCTGATAGAGGACACGGAGCACATGGTATACAGGAGTCTGATAGAGGGCACATTGTGTCCAGGAGCCTGATAGAGGACACAGAGCACATGGTGCACAGGAGTCTGAGAGAGGGCATAAGGCGTTCAGGAGTCTGATAGAGGACACAGAGCCCAGGGTGTACAGGCGTCTGATAGAGGGCACAAGGGGTACAGGAGTCTGATATAGTGCACAGAGCACATGATGTACAGGAGTCTGAGAGAGGGCACAAGGCGTATAGGAGTCTGATAGAGGGCACAGAGCACATGGTATCCAGGTGTCTGAGAGAGGGCACAGGGCATACAGGAGTCTGATAGAGGACACGGAGCACATGGTGTACAGGAGTCTGATAGAGGGCACAGTGTGTCCAGGAGCCTGATAGAGGACACGGAGCACATGGTGTACAGGAGTCTGAGAGAGGGCATAAGGCGTTCAGGAGTCTGATAGAGGACACAGAGCCCAGGGTGTACAGGCGTCTGATAGAGGGCACAAGGGGTACAGGAGTCTGATAGAGTGCACACAGCACATGGTGTACAGGTGTCTGAGAGAGGGCACAAGGCGTACAGGAGTCTGATAGAGGGCACAGAGCACATGGTGTACAGGAGTCTGAGAAAGGGCACCAGGCGTACAGGAGTCTGATAGAGGACACGGAGCACATGGTGTACAGGAGTCTGATAGAGGGCATAAGGTGTTCAGGAGTCTGATAGAGGACACAGAGCCCAGGGTGTACAGGCGTCTGATAGAGGTCACAGAGGAAAGTTGCATACAGGAGTCTGATAGAGGGCACAGAGCAAAGGCTATACAGGAGTCTGAGGGAGGGCAAAGAGCAAATTTGTGTACAGCAGTCTGATAGAGTGCACAGAGCAAAGTTGCGTACAGGAGTGTGATAGAGGGCACAGAGCAAAGGGTATACAGGATTCTAAGGGAGGGCACAGAGCAAAGTTGCATACAGGAATCTGATAGAGGGCACAGAGCCCAGGGTGTACAGGACTCTGATAGAGGACAAGAGCACAGAATGTATAGGAGTGTAACAGAGAGCACAGAACATAGGGTACACAGGAGACCTATAGAGGGAACAGTGTGAACAGGAGTCTGGTCGAGTTCACAGACCACATGGTGTACAGGACTCTGATGGAGGGCATGGAGCACAGGGTGTACAGGAGTCTGATAGAGGGCACGGAGCACAGAGTGTATAGGAGTGTAACAGAGAGCATAGAACATAGGGTACACAGGAGACTTATAGAGGGAACAGTGTGAACAGGAGTCTGGTCGAGTTCACAGACCACATGGTATACAGGACTCTGATGGAGGGCACAGTGCACAGGGTGTACAAAAGTCTGATAGATGGCACAGAGCACAGGGTGCACAGGAGTCTGATAAAGGGCACAAAGCCCAGTGTGTACAGGAATCTGATAAAGGGCACAGAGCACAGGGTACACTGGAGTCTGATAGAGGGCACAGAGCACAGGGTGTACAAAAGTCCGATAGATGGCACAGAGCACAGGGTGTACAGGAGCCTGATAGTGGGCACGGAGCTCAGGATTTTCAGGAGCCTGATAGATGGCACAGAGCCCAGAGTGTACAGGAGTCTGATAGAGGGCACAGAGCAAATTTGTGTACAGGCGGCCGAGAGGGCACTGCGCACACAGGAGTCTGATAGAGGGCACAGAGTACAGGGTGTATAGGAGTCAGATAGAGGGAACAGATCTCAGCGTGTTCAGGAGTCTGATAGAGGGCACAGAGCACAGGGTACACAGGAACCTGAGAGAGGGCACAGAGCACAGAGTGTACAGGAGTGTAACAAAAGCACAAACATAGGGTACATAGCAGACTTATAGAGGGAACAGTGTGAACAGTAGTCTGGTCGAGTTCACAGACCACATGGTGTACAGGAGTCTGATGGAGGGCACGGAGCATAGGGTGTACAGGAGTCTGATCGAGGGCACAGAGCTCAGGACGTACAGCAGTCTGATAGAGGGCACAGAGCTCAGGATGTACAGGAGTCTCATAGAGGGCACAGAACTCAGGATGTACAGGAGCCTGATAGAAAGCACAGAGCTCAGGATGTACAGGAATCTGATAGAGGGCACAGAGCTCAGCGTGTACAGGAGTCTGATAGAGGGCACAGAGCACAGGGTATACAGGAGTCTGATAGAGGGAACAGAGCACAGGGTATACAGGAGTCTGATAGAGGGCACAGTGCACTGGGTGTACAGGAGTCTGATAGAGAGCACAGAGCACTCTGTGTACAGGAGTCTGATAAGGGGGCACAGAGTACATGGTGTACAGGAGTCTGATAGAGGTGACGGGCACAAGGGGTAAAGTAGCCTGATAGAGGGCACAGAAGACAGGGTGATGAGGGGTCTTATAAAGGGCACAGAGTACAGGGCGTACAGGTGTCTGATAGAGGACACAATGTGTCCAGGAGCCTGATAGAGGGCACAGAGCACATGGTATACAGGAGTCTGAGAGAGGGCACAGGGCATACAGGAGTCTGATAGAGGACACGGAACACATGGTGTACAGGAGTCAGATAGACGGCACAGAGCACTCTGTGTACAGGAGTCTGATAAGGGGGCACAGAGTACATGGGGTACAGGAGTGTGATAATGGTGACGGGCACAAGGGGTAAAGTACCCTGATAGAGGGCACAGAAGACAGGGTGACCAGGGGTCTTATAAAGGGCACAGAGCACAGAGCGTACAGGTGTCTGATAGAGGGCACAGTGTGTCCAGGAGCCGGATAGAGGGCACAAAGCACATGGTGTACAGAAGTCTGAGTTAGGGCACAAGGCGTACAGGAGTCTGATAGAGGGCACAGAGCACATGGTGTACAGGAGTCTGAGAGAGGGCACAACACGTACAGGAGTCTGATAGAGGGCACAGAGTACATGGTGAACAGGAGTCTGATAGAGGTGATGGGCACAAGGGGTAAAGTAGCCTGATAGAGGGCACAGAAGACAGGCTGACCAGGGGTCTTATAAAGGGCACAGAGTACAGGGCGTACAGGTGTCTGATAGAGGACACAATGTGTCCAGGAGCCTGATAGAGGGCACAGAGCACATGGTATACAGGAGTCTTAGAGAGGGCACAGGGCATACAGGAGTCTGATAGAGGACACGGAGCACATGGTGTACAGGAGTCAGATAGACGGCACAGAGCACGTGGTATACAGGAGTCTGATAGAGGGCACAGAGCACATGGTGTACAGGAGTCTGAGAGAGGGCACAAGGCGTACAGGAGTCTGATAGAGGGCACAGAGCACATGGCATACAGGAGTCTGACAGAGGGCACAGGGCATACAGGAGTCTGATAGAGGACACGGAGCACATGGTATACAGGAGTCTGATAGAGGGCACAGTGTGTCCAGGAGCCTGATAGAGGACACAGAGCACATGGTGTACAGGAGTCTGAGAGAGGGCATAAGGCGTTCAGGAGTCTGATAGAGGACACAGAGCCCAGGGTGTACAGGCGTCTGATAGAGGGCACAAGGGGTACAGGAGTCTGATATAGTGCACAGAGCACATGATGTACAGGTGTCTGAGAGAGGGCACAAGGCGTACAGGAGTCTGATAGAGGGCACAGAGCACATGGTGTACAGGAGTCTGAGAGAGGGCACAAGGCGTATAGGAGTCTGATAGAGGGCACAGAGCACATGGTATCCAGGTGTCTGAGAGAGGGCACAGGGCATACAGGAGTCTGATAGAGGACACGGAGCACATGGTGTACAGGAGTCTGATAGAGGGCACAGTGTGTCCAGGAGCCTGATAGAGGACACGGAGCACATGGTGTACAGGAGTCTGAGAGAGGGCATAAGGCGTTCAGGAGTCTGATAGAGGACACAGAGCCCAGGGTGTACAGGCGTCTGATAGAGGGCACAAGGGGTACAGGAGTCTGATAGAGTGCACACAGCACATGGTGTACAGGTGTCTGAGAGAGGGCACAAGGCGTACAGGAGTCTGATAGAGGGCACAGAGCACATGGTGTACAGGAGTCTGAGAGAGGGCACCAGGCGTACAGGAGTCTGATAGAGGACACGGAGCACATGGTGTACAGGAGTCTGATAGAGGGCATAAGGTGTTCAGGAGTCTGATAGAGGACACAGAGCCCAGGGTGTACAGGCGTCTGATAGAGGTCACAGAGGAAAGTTGCATACAGGAGTCTGATAGAGGGCACAGAGCAAAGGCTATACAGGAGTCTGAGGGAGGGCAAAGAGCAAATTTGTGTACAGCAGTCTGATAGAGTGCACAGAGCAAAGTTGCGTACAGGAGTGTGATAGAGGGCACAGAGCAAAGGGTATACAGGATTCTAAGGGAGGGCACAGAGCAAAGTTGCATACAGGAATCTGATAGAGGGCACAGAGCCCAGGGTGTACAGGACTCTGATAGAGGACAAGAGCACAGAATGTATAGGAGTGTAACAGAGAGCACAGAACATAGGGTACACAGGAGACCTATAGAGGGAACAGTGTGAACAGGAGTCTGGTCGAGTTCACAGACCACATGGTGTACAGGACTCTGATGGAGGGCATGGAGCACAGGGTGTACAGGAGTCTGATAGAGGGCACGGAGCACAGAGTGTAAAGGAGTGTAACAGAGAGCATAGAACATAGGGTACACAGGAGACTTATAGAGGGAACAGTGTGAACAGGAGTCTGGTCGAGTTCACAGACCACATGGTATACAGGACTCTGATGGAGGGCACAGTGCACAGGGTGTACAAAAGTCTGATAGATGGCACAGAGCACAGGGTGCACAGGAGTCTGATAAAGTGCACAAAGCCCAGTGTGTACAGGAATCTGATAAAGGGCACAGAGCACAGGGT
The DNA here is from genome assembly GCF_017639515.1 of Carcharodon carcharias. Lineage (NCBI taxonomy): Eukaryota > Metazoa > Chordata > Chondrichthyes > Lamniformes > Lamnidae > Carcharodon > Carcharodon carcharias. Next base: position 59,637,585 of record NC_054485.1, read on the forward strand.
ACACTGGAGTCTGATAGAGGGCACAGAGCACAGGGTGTACAAAAGTCCGATAGATGGCACAGAGCACAGGGTGTACAGGAGCCTGATAGTGGGCACGGAGCTCAGGATTTTCAGGAGCCTGATAGAGGGCACAGAGCCCAGAGTGTACAGGAGTCTGATAGAGGGCACAGAGCAAATTTGTGTACAGGCGGCCGAGAGGGCACTGCGCACACAGGAGTCTGATAGAGGGCACAGAGTACAGGGTGTATAGGAGTCTGATAGAGGGAACAGATCTCAGCGTGTTCAGGAGTCTGATAGAGGGCACAGAGCACAGGGTACACAGGAACCTGAGAGAGGGCACAGAGCACAGAGTGTACAGGAGTGTAACAAAAGCACAAACATAGGGTACATAGCAGACTTATAGAGGGAACAGTGTGAACAGTAGTCTGGTCGAGTTCACAGACCACATGGTGTACAGGAGTCTGATGGAGGGCACGGAGCATAGGGTGTACAGGAGTCTGATCGAGGGCACAGAGCTCAGGACGTACAGCAGTCTGATAGAGGGCACAGAGCTCAGGATGTACAGGAGTCTCATAGAGGGCACAGAACTCAGGATGTACAGGAGCCTGATAGAAAGCACAGAGCTCAGGATGTACAGGAATCTGATAGAGGGCACAGAGCTCAGCGTGTACAGGAGTCTGATAGAGGGCACAGAGCACAGGGTATACAGAAGTCTGATAGAGGGAACAGAGCACAGGGTATACAGGAGTCTGATAGAGGGCACAGTGCACTGGGTGTACAGGAGTCTGATAGAGAGCACAGAGCACTCTGTGTACAGGAGTCTGATAAGGGGGCACAGAGTACATGGTGTACAGGAGTCTGATAGAGGTGATGGGCACAAGGGGTAAAGTAGCCTGATAGAGGGCACAGAAGACAGGGTGATGAGGGGTCTTATAAAGGGCACAGAGTACAGGGCGCACAGGTGTCTGATAGAGGACACAATGTGTCCAGGAGCCTGATAGAGGGCACAGAGCACATGGTATACAGGAGTCTGAGAGAGGGCACAGGGCATACAGGAGTCTGATAGAGGACACGGAACACATGGTGTACAGGAGTCAGATAGACGGCACAGAGCACTCTGTGTACAGGAGTCTGATAAGGGGGCACAGAGTACATGGGGTACAGGAGTGTGATAATGGTGACGGGCACAAGGGGTAAAGTACCCTGATAGAGGGCACAGAAGACAGGGTGACCAGGGGTCTTATAAAGGGCACAGAGCACAGAGCGTACAGGTGTCTGATAGAGGGCACAGTGTGTCCAGGAGCCGGATAGAGGGCACAAAGCACATGGTGTACAGAAGTCTGAGTTAGGGCACAAGGCGTACAGGAGTCTGATAGAGGGCACAGAGCACATGGTGTACAGGAGTCTGAGAGAGGGCACAACACGTACAGGAGTCTGATAGAGGGCACAGAGTACATGGTGAACAGGAGTCTGATAGAGGTGACGGGCACAAGGGGTAAAGTAGCCTGATAGAGGGCACAGAAGACAGGCTGACCAGGGGTCTTATAAAGGGCACAGAGTACAGGGCGTACAGGTGTCTGATAGAGGACACAATGTGTCCAGGAGCCTGATAGAGGGCACAGAGCACATGGTATACAGGAGTCTTAGAGAGGGCACAGGGCATACAGGAGTCTGATAGAGGACACGGAGCACATGGTGTACAGGAGTCAGATAGACGGCACAGAGCACATGGTATACAGGAGTCTGATAGAGGGCACAGAGCACATGGTGTACAGGAGTCTGAGAGAGGGCACAAGGCGTACAGGAGTCTGATAGAGGGCACAGAGCACATGGCATACAGGAGTCTGACAGAGGGCACAGGGCATACAGGAGTCTGATAGAGGACACGGAGCACATGGTATACAGGAGTCTGATAGAGGGCACAGTGTGTCCAGGAGCCTGATAGAAGACACAGAGCACATGGTGTACAGGAGTCTGAGAGAGGGCATAAGGCGTTCAGGAGTCTGATAGAGGACACAGAGCCCAGGGTGTACAGGCGTCTGATAGAGGGCACAAGGGGTACAGGAGTCTGATATAGTGCACAGAGCACATGATGTACAGGTGTCTGAGAGAGGGCACAAGGCGTACAGGAGTCTGATAGAGGGCACAGAGCCCATGGTGTACAGGAGTCTGAGAGAGGGCACAAGGCGTACAGGAGTCTGATAGAGGGCACAGAGCACATGGTATCCAGGTGTCTGAGAGAGGGCACAGGGCATACAGGAGTCTGATAGAGGACACGGAGCACATGGTGTACAGGAGTCTGATAGAGGGCACAGTGTGTCCAGGAGCCTGATAGAGGACACGGAGCACATGGTGTACAGGAGTCTGAGAGAGGGCATAAGGCGTTCAGGAGTCTGATAGAGGACACAGAGCCCAGGGTGTACAGGCGTCTGATAGAGGGCACAAGGGGTACAGGAGTCTGATAGAGTGCACACAGCACATGGTGTACAGGTGTCTGAGAGAGGGCACAAGGCGTACAGGAGTCTGATAGAGGGCACAGAGCACATGGTGTACAGGAGTCTGAGAGAGGGCACCAGGCGTACAGGAGTCTGATAGAGGACACGGAGCACATGGTGTACAGGAGTCTGATAGAGGGCATAAGGTGTTCAGGAGTCTGATAGAGGACACAGAGCCCAGGGTGTACAGGCGTCTGATAGAGGTCACAGAGGAAAGTTGCATACAGGAGTCTGATAGAGGGCACAGAGCAAAGGCTATACAGGAGTCTGAGGGAGGGCAAAGAGCAAATTTGTGTACAGCAGTCTGATAGAGTGCACAGAGCAAAGTTGCGTACAGGAGTGTGATAGAGGGCACAGAGCAAAGGGTATACAGGATTCTAAGGGAGGGCACAGAGCAAAGTTGCGTACAGGAATCTGATAGAGGGCACAGAGCCCAGGGTGTACAGGACTCTGATAGAGGACAAGAGCACAGACAAGAGCACTGAGTGTATAGGAGTGTAACAGAGAGCACAGAACATAGGGTAAACAGGAGACCTATAGAGGGAACAGTGTGAACAGGAGTCTGGTCGAGTTCACAGACCACATGGTGTATAGGACACTGATGGAGGGCATGGAGCACAGGGTGTACAGGAGTCTGATAGAGGGCACGGAGCACAGAGTGTATAGGAGTGTAACAGAGAGCATAGAACATAGGGTACACAGGAGACTTATAGAGGGAACAGTGTGAACAGGAGTCTGGTCGAGTTCACAGACCACATGGTATACAGGACTCTGATGGAGGGCACAGTGCACAGGGTGTACAAAAGTCTGATAGATGGCACAGAGCACAGGGTGCACAGGAGTCTGATAAAGGGCACAAAGCCCAGTGTGTACAGGAATCTGATAAAGGGCACAGAGCACAGGGTACACTGGAGTCTGATAGAGGGCACAGAGCACAGGGTGTACAAAAGTCTGATAGATGGCACAGAGCACAGGGTGTACAGGAGTCTGATAGAGGTGACGGGCACAAGGGGTAAAGTAGCCTGATAGAGGGCACAGAAGACAGGGTGATGAGGGGTCTTATAAAGGGCACAGAGTACAGGGCGTACAGGTGTCTGATAGAGGACACAATGTGTCCAGGAGCCTGATAGAGGGCACAGAGCACATGGTATACAGGAGTCTGAGAGAGGGCACAGGGCATACAGGAGTCTGATAGAGGACACGGAACACATGGTGTACAGGAGTCAGATAGACGGCACAGAGCACTCTGTGTACAGGAGTCTGATAAGGGGGCACAGAGTACATGGGGTACAGGAGTGTGATAATGGTGACGGGCACAAGGGGTAAAGTACCCTGATAGAGGGCACAGAAGACAGGGTGACCAGGGGTCTTATAAAGGGCACAGAGCACAGAGCGTACAGGTGTCTGATAGAGGGCACAGTGTGTCCAGGAGCCGGATAGAGGGCACAAAGCACATGGTGTACAGAAGTCTGAGTTAGGGCACAAGGCGTACAGGAGTCTGATAGAGGGCACAGAGCACATGGTGTACAGGAGTCTGAGAGAGGGCACAACACGTACAGGAGTCTGATAGAGGGCACAGAGTACATGGTGAACAGGAGTCTGATAGAGGTGACGGGCACAAGGGGTAAAGTAGCCTGATAGAGGGCACAGAAGACAGGCTGACCAGGGGTCTTATAAAGGGCACAGAGTACAGGGCGTACAGGTGTCTGATAGAGGACACAATGTGTCCAGGAGCCTGATAGAGGGCACAGAGCACATGGTATACAGGAGTCTTAGAGAGGGCACAGGGCATACAGGAGTCTGATAGAGGACATGGAGCACATGGTGTACAGGAGTCAGATAGACGGCACAGAGCACATGGTATGCAGGAGTCTGATAGAGGGCATAGAGCACATGGTGTACAGGAGTCTGAGAGAGGGCACAACGCGTACAGGCGTCTGATAGAGGGCACAGAGCACATGGTGTACAGGAGTCTGAGAGAGGGCACAAAGTATGCAGGAGTCTGATAGAGGGCACAGAGCACATGCTGTACAGGAGTCTGAGAGAGGGCAGAGGGTATACACGAGTCTGATAGAGGGCACAGAGCACATGGTGTACAGGAGTCTGAGAGAGGGCACAAGGCGTACAGCAGTCTGATAGAGGGCACAGAGCACATGGCATACAGGAGTCTGAGCGAGGGCACAGGGCATACAGAAGTCTGATAGAGGACACGGAGCACATGGTATACAGGAGTCTGAGAGAGGGCACAAGGCGTGCAGGAGTCTGATAGAGGGCACAGAGCACATGGTATACAGGAATCTGAGAGAGGGCACACAGCACCTGGTGTACAGGAGTCTGAGAGAGGGCACAGAGCACATGGTGTACAGGAGTCTGAGAGAGGGTACAGGGTATACACGAGTCTGATAGAGGGCACAGAGCACATGCTGTACAGGAGTCTGAGAGAGGGCACAAGGCGTACAGCATCTGATAGAGGGCACAGAGCACATGGCATACAGGAGTCTGAGCGAGGGCACAGGGCATACAGAAGTCTGATAGAGGACATGGAGCACATGGTATACAGGAGTCTGAGAGAGGGTACAAGGCGTGCAGGAGCCTGATAGAGGGCACAGAGCACATTGTGTACAGGAGTCTGATAGAGTGCACAGTGTGTCTAAGTGAGAGATAGAGGACACGGAGCATATGGTGTGTAGGAGTCAAAAAGAGGCCACCAGGCATTCAGGAGTCTGATAGAAGGCACAGAGCAAAGGGTATACAGGAGTCTGAGGGAGGGCACACAGCAAAGTTGTGTACAGGAGTCTGATAGAGGACACAGAGCCCATGGTACAGGAGTCTGAGGGAGGGCACAGAGCAAAGTTGTGTACAGGTGTCTGATAGAGGGCACAGAGCAAATGGTGTACAGGAGTCTGATGGAGGGCACAGATCACAAGGTGTACAGGAGTCTGACAGGGCACTGGGCATTAAGGAGTCTGATAGAGGGCACAGAGCACAGGGTACACGGAATCTGATAGAGGGCACAGAGCACAGAGTGTAAAGGAGTGTAACAGAGAGCACAGAACATAGGGTACACAGGAGACTTATAGAGGGAACAGTGTGAACAGGAGTCTGGTCGAGTTCACAGACCACATGGTGTACAGGACTCTGATGGAGGGCACGGAGCACAGGGTGTACAGGAATCTGATATAGGGCACAGAGCACAGGTTGTACAGGAGTCTGAGAGAGGGTATAGGGTGTACAGGAGTCCATTCAAGGGCATAGAGCACATTGTGTACAGGAATCTAATAGAGGGCACAGAGCACAGGGTGTACAAAAGTCTGATAGATGGCACAGAGCACAGGGTGCACAGGAGTCTGATAAAGGGCACAGAGCACAGGGTGCACAGGAGTCTGATAAAGGGCACAGAGCACAGTGTGTATAGGAATCTGATAGAAGGCACAGAGCACAAGGTACACTGGAGTCTGATATAGGGCACAGAGCACAGGGTGTACAAAAGTCTGATAGATGGCACAGGGCACAGGGTGCACAGGAGTCTGATAAAGGGCACAGAGCACAGGGTGCACAGGAGCCTGAGAGAAGGTACAGGGTGTACAGGAGTCTGTTCAAGGGCACAGAGCACAGTGTGTACAGGAGTCGAGAAAGGCCACAGAGAACAGTGTGTACAGGAATCTGGGAGAGGGCACAGGGTGTACAGGAGTTTGATAGAGGGCGCAGAGCATGGTATATACAGGAGTCTGATCGAGGGCACAGAGCACGGTGTGTACAGATGCGTGAAAGAGGGCACGGAGCACAGGGTACACAGGGGTCTGATAGAGGGCAGACTGCACAGGAGTGTAACAGAGAGCACAGAACACAGGGTACACAGGTGAGTCATAGAGGGGACAATGTGAACAGGAGCCTGGTCGAGTTCACCCTGCTCTCTTGCCCACATGTCTGTCCTTGGCTTGCTGCATTGTTCCAGTCAAGCCCAACGCAAACTGGAGGAACAACACCTCATCTTCCGACTAGGGACTTTACAGCCTTCTGGACTGAATATTGAATTCAACAACTTTAGGTCGTAAGCTCCCTCCCCCATCCCCACCCCCTTTCTGTTTCCCCCTTCCCTTTTTTTTTCCAATAAATTATAAAGATTTTCCTTTTCCCACCTATTTCCATTATATAAAAAAAACCCACTAGAGCTATACCTTGAGTGCCCTACCATCCATTCTTAATTAGCACATTCGTTTAGATAATATCACCAATTTTAATTTTAACACCTATGTGTTCTATTGTACTATTGTCGTTGACATCTTTTGATGATCTGCTTCTATCACTGCTTGTTTGTCCCTACAACCAGACCCCCCCACCCCCGCCTCCACCTGTTTGTCTCTCTTTCTCTCCGCCCCCCACACACACACCTTAAACCAGCTTATATTTCAACTCTTTCTTGGACTCGAACGCAAGTTCTGTCGAAGGGTCATGAGGACTCGAAACGTCAACTCTTTTCTTCTCCGCCGATGCTGCCAGACCTGCTGAGTTTTCCAGGTAATTCTGTTTTTGTTCACAGATCACATGTTGTACAGGACTCTGATAGAGGGCACGGAGCTCAGGATGTACTGGAGTCTGATAGAGGGCACAGAGCTCAGAATGTACAGTGTCTGATAGAGGGCACAGAGCTCAGCATGCACAGGAGTCTGATAGAGGGCACAGAGCACAAGGTACACTGGGGTCTGATAGAGGGCACAGACTGCACAAGAGTGTAACAGAGTGCACAGAACACAGGGTACACAGGAGAGTCATAGAGGGGACATTGTGAACAGGAGTCTGGTCGAGTTCACAGATCACATGTTGTACAGGACTCTGATAGAGGGCACAGAGCCCAGGATGTACAGGTGTCTGATAGAGGGCACGGAGCTCAGGATGTACAGGAGTCTGATAGAGGGCACAGAGCTCAGAATGTACAGGAGTCTGATAGAGTGCACGGAGCCCAGAGTGTACAGGAGTCTGATAGAGGGCACAGAGCTCAGCATGTGCAGTGTCTGATAGAGGGCACAGAGCTCAGCATGTACAGGAGTCTGATAGAGGGCACAGAGCTCAGGATGTACAGGAGTCTGATAGAGGGCACAGAGCTCAGGATGTACAGGAGTCTGATAGAGGGCACAGAGCGCAGGGTGAACAGGAGTCTGATAGAGGGCACAGAGCTCAGCGTGTACAGGAGTCTGATAGAGAGCACAGAGAACAGGGTATACAGGAGTCTGAGAGAGGGTACAGGGTGTACAGGAGTCCGTTCAAGGGCACAGAGCACAGTGTGTACAGGAGTCTGATGGAGGGCACAGAGCACAGGTATACAGGAGTCTGATAGAGGGCACAGAGCACAGGATATACAGGAGTCTGATAGAGGGCACATGGTTTACAGGAATCTTATAGAGGGCACAAAGCACTGGGTGTACAGGAGTCAGATAGAGAGCACAGAGCACTCTGTGTACAGGAGTCTGAAAAGGGGGCACAGAGTACATGGTGTACAGGAGTCTGATAAAGGTGACGGGCACAAGGGGTAAAGTAGCTTGATAGAGGGCACAGAAGACAGGGTGACCAGGGGTCTTATAAAGGGCATAGAGCACAGGGCATACAGGTGTCTGATAGAGGGCACAGTGTGTCCAGGAGCCGGATAGAGGGCACAGAGCACATGGTGTACCGAAGTCTGAGTTAGGGCACAAGGCGTACAGGAGTCTGATAGAGGGCACAGAGCACAAGGTACACAGGGGTCTGATAGAGGGCACAGACTGCACAGGAGTGTAACAGAGGGCACAGAACACAGGGTACACAGGAGAGTCATAGAGGGGACAGTGTGAACAGGAGTCTGGTTGAGTTCATAGATCCCATGTTGTACAGGACTCTGATAGAGGGAACAGAGCCCAGGGTGTAAAGAGTCTGAAAGAGGGCACAGAGCAAAGTTGTGTACAGGAGTCTGATAGAGGACACAGAGCCCAGGGTGTACAGGAGTCTGAGCTCAGGATGTACAGGAGTCTGATGGAGGGCACGGAGCACAGGGTGTACAGAAGTCTGATAGAGGGCACAGAGCTCAGCGTGTGCAGTGTCTGATAGAGAGAACAGAGCTCAGGATGTACTGGAGTCTGATAGAGGGCATAGAGCTCAGGATGTACAGGAGTCTGATAGAGGGCACAGAGCTCAGGATGTACAGGAGTCTCATAGAGGGCACAGAGCTCAGGATGTACAGGAGTCTGATAGAGAGCACAGAGCACTTTGGGTACGGGAGTCTGATTGAGGGCAGAGAGCATAATGTGCACTGGTGTTTGTTAGGGGTCACAGAATTAAGGGTATACAGGGGTCAGATAGAGAGCAGAGAGCACTCTGTGTACAGGAGTCTGATAAGGGGGCACAAAGTACATGGTGTACAGGAGTCTGATAGAGGTGACGGGCACAAGGGGTAAAGTAGCCTGATAGAGGGCACAGAAGACAGGGTGACCAGGGGTCTTATAAAGAGCACAGAATACAGGGCGTACAGGTGTCTGATAGAGGGCACAGTGTGTCCAGGAGCCTGATAGAGGGTACACAGCACATGGTATACAGGAGTCTGAGAGAGGACACAGGGAATACAGGAGTCTGATAGAGGACACGGAGCACATGGTGTACAGGAGTCTGAGAGAGAGCACAAGGCGTGCAGGAGCCTGAGAGAGGCACAGAGCACATGGTATACAGGAGTCTGCGAGTGGGCACAAGGTGTACAGGAGTCTGATAGAGGGCACAGAGTACATGGCATACAGGAGTGTGAGAAAGGGCACAAGGCGTTCAGGAGTCTGATAGAGGGCACAGAGCCCAGGGTGTACAGGAGCCTGATAGAGGGAAAAGAGCAAAGTTGCATAAAGGAATCTGATAGAGGTCACAGAGCTCAGGTTGTACTGGAGTCTGAAAGAGGGAACAGAGCTTAGGATGTACAGGAGTCTGATAGAGGGCACAGAGCACAGGATGTACAGGAGTCTGAGAGAGGGCCCAGGGTGTACAGGAGTCTGATAGGGGGCATGGAGCACAGTGTGTACAGAAGTCTGATAGAGGCCAAGGAGCACGGGGTATACAGGAATCAGATAGAGGGCACAGAGCACAGGGTACACAGGAGTCTGATAGAGGGCACAGAGCACAGGGTGTACCGAAGTCTGATAGATGGCACAGAGCACAGGGTATATAGGAGTCTGATAAAGGGCACAGAGCACAGGATGTACAGAAGCCTGAGAGAGGGTACAGGGTGTACAGGAGTCCGTTCAATGGCACAGAGCACAATGTGTACAGGAGTCCAGAAAGGCCACAGAGAACAAAGTGTACAGGAATCTCGGAGAGGGCACAGGGTGTACAGCACTTTGATAGAGGGCACAGAGCATGGTATATACAGGAGTCTGATCGAGGGCACAGAGCACGGTGTGCACAGGAGCATGATAGATGGCACGGAGCACAGCATACACAGGGGTCTGGTAGCGTGCAAAGACTGCACAGGAGTGTAACAGAAAGCACAGAACACAGGGTACACAGGAGAGTCACACTGGAGACAGTGTGAACGGAAGTCTGGTCGAGTTCACAGATCACACGTTGTACAGGACACTGATAGAGGGCACAGAGCCCAGGGTGTACAGGAGTCTGATAGAGGGCACAGAGCAAAGTTGTGTATAGGAGTCTGATAGAGGGCACAGAGCACAGGGTGTACAGGAGTCTGATAGAGGGCACAGAGCAAAGTTGCCTACAGGAATCTGATAGAGGGCACAGAGCACAGAGTGTACAGGAGTGTAACAGAGAGAACAGAACATAGAGTACGCAGGAGACTTATAGAGGAAACAGTGTGAACAGGAGTCTGGTCGAGTTTATAGACCACATGGTGTACAGGACTCTGATGGAGGGCATGGAGCACAGGGTGTACAGGAGTCTGAGAGAGGGTACAGGGTGTACACGAGTCCGTTCAAGGGCACAGAGCACAGTGTGTACAGGAATCTGATAAAGGGCACAGAGCACAGGGTGTACAAAAGTCTGATAGATGGCACAGAGCACAGGGTGCACCGGAGTCTGATAGAGGGCACAGAACACAGGGTGTACAAAAGTCTGATGGATGGCACAGAGCACAGGGTGTACAGGAGCCTGATAGCAGGCACAGAGCACAGGATGTACAGGAGTCTGAGAGAGGGTACAGGGTGTACAGGAGTTCATTCAAGGGCACAGAGCACAGTGTGTACAGGAGTCGAGAAAGGCCACAGAGAACAGAGTGTACAGGAATCTGGGAGAGGGCAGAGTGTACAGGAGTTTGATAGAGGGCACAGAGCATGGTATATACAGGAGTCTGATCGAGGGCACAGAGCACAGTGTGTACAGGAGCCTGATAGAGGGCACGGAGCACAGGGTACACAGGGGTCTGATAGAGGGCACAGAGCTCAGCGTGTACAGGAGTCTGATAGAGGGCACAGAGCACAGGGTATGCAGGAGTCTGAGCGAGGGTACAGAGCACAGGGTGTACAGGACTCTGATAGAGGGCACGGAGCTCAGCATGTACAGGAGTCTGATAGAGGTCACAGAGCTCAGGATGTACTGGAGTCTGAAAGAGGGCACAGAGCTCAGGATATACTGGAGTCTGAAAGAGGGCACAGAGCACAGGATGTACAGGAGTCTGATAGAGGGCACAGAGCACAGGATGTACAGGAGTCTGAGAGAGGGCATAGGGTGCACAGGAGTCTGATAGGGGGCATGGAGCACATTGTGTACAGAAGTCTGATAGAGGGCATGAAGCACAGGGTATACAGGAATCAGATACAGGGCACAGAGCACAGGGTACACAGGAGTCTGATAAAGGGCACAGAGCACAGGATGTACAGGAGCCTGAGAGAGGGTACAGGGTGTACAGGAGTCTGATAGAGGGCATGGAGCAAAGGGTATACAGGAATCAGATAGAGGGCACAGAGCACAGGGTACACAGGAGTCTGATAGATGGCACAGAGCACAGGGTGCACAAGAGTCTGATAAAGGGCACAGAGGACAGGATGTACAGGAGCCTGAGAGAGGGTACAGGGTGTACAGGAGTCCGTTCAATGGCACAGAGCACAATGTGTACTGGAGTCGAGAAAGGCCACAGAGAACAGTGTGTACAGGAATCTCAGAGAGGGCACAGGGTGTACAGCACTTTGATAGAGGGCACAGAGCATGGTATATACAGGAGTCTGATCGAGGGCACAGAGCACGGTGTGCATAGGAGCATGATAGAGGGCACAGAGCACAGGATAAACAGGGGTCTGGTAGCGGGCACAGACTGCACAGGAGTGTAACAGAGAGAACAGAACATAGGCTACACAGGAGACTTATAGAGGAAACAGTGTGAACAGGAGTCTGGTTGAGTTCACAGACCACATGGTGTACAGGACTCTGATAGAGGGCACGGAGCACAGGGTGTACAGGAGTCTGACAGAGGGCATGGAGCTCAGGATGTACAGGAGTCTGATAGAGGGCACAGAGTGCAGGGTGAACAGGAGTCTGATAGAGGGCACAGAGAACAGGGTATACAGGAGTCTGAGAGAGGGTACAGGGTGTACAGGAGTCCGTTCAAGGGCACAGAGCACAGTGTGTACAGGAGTCTGATAGAGGGCACAGAGCACAGGGTATATAGGAGTCTGATGGAGGGCACGGAGCACAGTGTGTACAGGAGTCGAGAAAGACCACCGAGAACAGAGTGTACAGGAATCTGGGAGAGGGCAGAGTGTACAGGAGTTTGATAGAGGGCACAGAGCATGGTATGTACAGGAGTCTGATCGAGGGCACAGAGCACGGTGTGTACAGGAGCCTGATAGAGGGCACGGAGCACAAGGTACACAGGGGTCTGATAGAGGGCACAGAGCTCAGCATATACAGGAGTCTGATAGAGGGAACAGAGCTCAGGATGTACTGGAGTCTGATAAAGGGCACAGAGCTCAGGATGTACAGGAATCTGATAGAGGGCACAGAGCACAGGGTGTACAAAATTCTGATGGATGGCACAGAGCACAGGGTGCACAGGAGTCTAATAAAGGGCACAGAGCACAGTGTGCATAGGAATCTGATAGAGGGCACAGAGCACTGGGTACACAGGAGTCTGATAGAGGGCACAGAGCACAGGGTGTACAAAAGTCTGATAGATGGCACACAGCACAGGGTGCACTGGAGTCTGATAAAGGGCACAGAGCACAGAGTGTACAGGAGCCTGATAGTGGGCACAGAGCACAGGGTGCACAGGATCTGAGAGAGGGTACAGGGTGTACAGGAGTCCGTTCAAGGGCACAGAGCACAGTGTGTACAGGAGTCGAGAAAGGCCACAGAGAACAGAGTGTACAGGAATCTGGGAGAGGGCACAGAGTGTACAGGAGTTTGATAGAGGTCACAGAGCATGGTATATACAGGAGTCTGATCGAGGGCACAGAGCACGGTGTGTACAGGAGCCTGATAGAGGGCACGGAGCACAGGATAAACAGGGGTCTGGTAGCGGGCACAGACTGCACAGGAGTGTAACAGAGAGCACAGAACACAGGGTACACAGGAGAGTCATAGAGGGGACAGTGTGAACAGGAGTCTGGTCGAGTTCACAGATCACGTGTTGTACAGGACTCTGCTAGTAGGCACAGAGCCCAGGGTGTACAGGACTCTGGTGGAGGGCATGGAGCACAGGCTGTACAGAAGTCTGATAGGGGGCATGGTGCACAGGGTGTACAGGAATCTGATAGAGGGCACAGAGCACAGGGTACACAGGCGTCTGACAGAGGGCACAGAGCCCAGGGTGTACAGAAGTCTGATAGATGGCACAGAGCACAGGGTGTACAGGAGTCTGATAAATGGCACAGAGCACGGAGTGCACAGGAGTCTGATAAAGGGCACAGAGCACGGGTGTACAGGAGTCGAGAATGGCCACAGAGGACAGAGTGTACAGGAATCTGGGAGAGGGCACAGGGTGTACAGGAGTTTGATAGAGGGCACAGAGCATGGTATATACAGGAGTCTGATCGAGGGCACAGAGCACGGTGTGTACAGGAGCCTGATAGAGGGCACGGAGCACAGGGTATACAGGAGTCTGAGAGAGGGTACAGAGCACAGGCTGTACAGGACTCTGATAGAGGGCACGGAGCTCAGCATGTACAGGAGTCTGATAGAGGTCACAGAGCTCAGGATGTACTGGAGTCTGAAAGAGGGCACAGAGCTCAGGATGTACTGTAGTCTGATAGAGGGCCCAGAGAACAGGGTATACAGGAGTCTGAGAGAGGGTACAGGGTGTACAGGAGTCCGTTCAAGGGCACAGAGCACAGTGTGTACAGGAGTCTGATAGAGGGCACAGAGCACAGTGTATATAGGAGTCTGATGGAGGGCACGGAGCACAGTGTGTACAGGAGTCGAGAAAGACCACCGAGAACAGAGTGTACAGGAATCTGGGAGAGGTCAGAGTGTACACGAGTTTGATAGAGGGCACAGAGAATGGTATGTACAGGAGTCTGATCGAGGGCACAGAGCACAGTGTGTACAGTAGCCTGATAGAGGGCACGGAGCACAAGGTACACAGGGTCTGATAGAGGGCACGGAGCTCAGCATGTGCAGTGTCTGATAGAGGGCACAGAGCTCAGCATGTACAGGAGTCTGATAGAGCGCACAGAGCTCAGGATGTACTGGAGTCTGAAAGAGGGCACAGAGCTCAGGATGTACAGGAGTCTGATAGAGGGCACAGAGCTCAGGATGTACAGGAGTCTGATAGAGGGCACAGAGCTCAGGATGTACAGGAGTCTGATAGAGGGCACAGAGCGCAGGGTGAACAGGTGTCTGATAGAGGGCACAGAGCTCAGCGTGTACAGGAGTCTGATAGAGGGCACAGAGCACAGGGTATACAGGAGTCTGAGAGAGGGTACAGGGTGTACAGGAGTCCGTTCAAGGGCACAGAGCACAGTGTGTACAGGAGTCTGATAGAGGGCACAGAGCACAGGGTATACAGGAGTCTGATAGAGGGCACAGAGCACAGGGTATACAGGAGTCTGATAGAGGGCACATGGTTTACAGGAGTCTTATAGAGGGCAGAAAGCATAGGGTGTGCAGGAGTCTGATAGAGGGCACAGAGCACAGTGGGTACGGGAGTCTGATTGAGGGCAGAGAGCATAATGTGTACAGGAGTTTGTTAGGGGGCACAGAATTAGGGGTATACAGGAGTCAGATAGAGAGCACAGAGCACTCTGTGTACAGGAGTCTGATAAGGGGGCACAGAGTACATGGGGTACAGGAGTCTGATAAAGGTGACGGGCACAAGGGGTAAAGTACCCTGATAGAGGGCACAGAAGACAGGGTGACCAGGGGTCTTATAAAGGGCACAGAGCACAGAGAGTACAGGTGTCTGATAGAGGGCACAGTATGTCCAGGAGCCGGATAGAGGGCACAGAGCACATGGTGTACAGAAGTGTGAGTTAGGGCACAAGGCATACAGGAGTCTGATAGAGGACACGGAGCACATGGTGTATAGGAGTCTGAGAGAGGCCACAAGGCTTTCAGGAGTCTTATAGAGAGCACAGAGCACAGGGTGCACAGGATCTGAGAGAGGGTACAGGGTGTACAGGAGTCCGTTCAAGGGCACAGAGCACAGTGTGTACAGGAGTCAAGAAAGGCCACAGAGAACAGAGTGTACAGGAATCTGGGAGAGGGCACAGAGTGTACAGGAGTTTGATAGAGGGCACAGAGCATGGTATAAACAGGAGTCTGATCGAGGGCACAGAGCACGGTGTGTACAGGAGCCTGATAGAGGACACGGAGCACAGGGTACACAGGGTTCTGATAGAGGGCACAGAGCAAAGGGTATACAGGAGTCTGAGGGAGGGCACACTGCAAAGTTGTGTATAGGAGTCTGATAGAGGGCACAGAGCCCAGTGTGTACAGGACTCTGATAGAGGACACAGAGCAAAGTTGTGTACAGGAGTCTGATAGAGGGCACAGAGCAAAGTGTATACAGGAGTCTGAGGGAGGGCACAGATCACAGGGTGTACAGGAGTCTGAGAGGGCACTGGGCATACAGGAGTCTGATAGAGGGCACAGAGCACAGGGTACACAGGAATCTGATAGAGGGCACAGAGCACAGAGTGTACAGGAGTGTAACAGAGAGAACAGAACATAGGGTACACAGGAGGCTTATAGAGGAAACAGTGTGAACAGGAGTCTGGCCGAGTTCACAGACCACATGGTGTACAGGACTCTGATGGAGGGCACGGAGCACAGGGTGTACAGGAGTCTGACAGAGGGCATGGAGCACAGGGTGTACAGGAATCTGAGAGAGGGTACAGGGTGTACAGGAGTCCGTTCAAGGGCACAGAGCACATTGTGTACAGGAATCTGATAGAGGGCACAGAGCACAGGGTACACAGGAGTCTGATAGAGGGCATGGAGCACAGGGTGTACAAAAGTCTGATAGATGGCACAGAGCACAGGGTGCACAGGAGTCTGATAAAGGGCCCAGACCACAGGATGTACAGGAGTCTGAGAGAGGGTACAGGGTGTACACAAGTCCGGTCAAGGGCACAGAGCACAGTGTGTACAGGAATCTGATAGAGGGCACAGAGCACAGGGTGTACAAAAGTCTAATGGATGGCACAGAGCGCAGGGTGCACAGGAGTCTAATAAAGGGCACGAAGCACAGTGTGCATAGGAATCTGATAGAGGGCACAGAGCACTGGGTACACAGTAGTCTGATAAAGGGCACAGAGCACAGGGTGTACAGGAGCCTGATAGTGGGCACAGAGGACAGGATGTGCAGGAGTCTGAGAGAGGGTACAGGGTGTACAGGAATCCGTTCAAGGGCACAGAGCACAGTGTGTACCGGAGTCGAGAAAGGCCACAGAGAACAGAGTGTACAGGAATCTGGGAGAGGGCACAGAGTGTACAGGTGTTTGATAGAGGGCACAGAGCATGGTACATACAGGAGTCTGATCGAGGGCACAGAGCACGGTGTGTACAGGAGCATGATAGAGGGCATGGAGCACAGGGTACACAGGGTTCTGATAGAGGGCACAGACTGCACAGGAGTGTAACAGAGAGCACAGAAAACAGGGTACACAGGAGTGTCATAGAGGGGACAGTGTGAACAGGAGTCTGGTCGAGTTCACACATCACATGTTGTACAGGACTCTGCTAGAGGGCACAGAGCTCAGGATGTACAGGAGTCTGATAGAGGGCACAGAGCACAGGGTGTACAGGACTCTGATGGTGGGCATGGAGTACAAGGTACACAGGAGTCTGATAGAGGGCACAGAGCCCAGGGTGTACAGAAGTCTGATAGATGGCACAGAGCTCAGGATGTACAGGAGTCTGATAGAGGGCACAGAGCACAGGGTGTACAGGACTCTGATGGTGGGCATGGAGTACAAGGTACACAGGAGTCTGATAGAGGGCACAGAGCCCAGGGTGTACAGAAGTCTGATAGATGGCACAGAGCACAGGGTGTACAGGAGTCTGATAGATGGCACAGAGCACAGGGTGCACAGGAGTCTGATAAAGGGCACAGAGCACAGGGTGTACTGGTGCCTGAGACAGGGTACAGGGTGTACAGGAGTCCGTTCAAGGGCACAGAGCACAGTGTGTACAGGAGTTGAGAATGGCCACAGAGAACAGAGTGTACAGGAATCTGGGAGAGGGCACAGGGTGTACAGGAGTTTGATAGAGGGCACAGAGCATGGTATATACAGGAGTCTGATCGAGGGCACAGAGCACGGTGTGTACGGGAGCCTGATAAGGGGCATGGAGCACAGGGTACACAGGGGTCTGATAGAGGGCACAGACTGCACAGGAGTGTAACAGAGAGCACAGAACACAGGGTACACAGGGGAGTCATAGAGGGGACAGTGTGAACAGAATTCTGGTCGAGTTCACAGATCACATGTTGTACAGGACTCTGATAGAGGGCACAGAGCTCAGGATGTACAGGAGTCTCATAGAAGGCAGAGAGCACAGGGTGTACAGGAGTCCGATAGAGGGCACAGAGCTCAGGATGTTCAGGTGTCTGAGAGAGTGCACAGAGCTCAGGATGTCCAGGAGTCTGATAGAGGGCACAGAGCTCAGGATGTACAGGAGTCTGATAGAGGGCACAGAGCTCAGGATGTACAGGAGTCCGATAGAGGGCACGGAGCACAGGGTGTACAGGAGTCTGATAGAGGGCACAGAGCTCAGCATGTGCAGTGTCTGATAGAGGGCACAGAGCTCAGCATGTACAGGAGTCTGATAGAGGGCACCGAGCTCAGGATGTACAAGAGTCTGATAGAGGGCACAGAGCTCAGCGTGTATAGGTGTCTGATAGAGGGCACAGAGCTCAGCGTGTACAGGAGTCTAATAGAGGGCACAGAGCTCAGGATGTACAGGAGTCTGATAGAGGGCACAGAGCGCAGGGTGTACAGGAGTCTGATAGAGGGCATAGAGCTCAGGTTGTACAGGAGTCTGATAGAGGGCACAGAGCGCAGTTTGTACAGGAGTCTGATAGAGGACACAGAGCTCAGCGTGTACAGGAGTCTGATAGAGGGCACAGAGCTCAGGTTGTACAGGAGTCTGATAGAGGGCACAGAGCTCAGCATGTACAGGAGTCTGATAGAGGGTACAGAGCTCAGGATGTACAGGTGTCTGATAGAGGGCACAGAGCACAGGGTGTACAGGAGTCTGATAGAGGACACAGAGCTCAGGATGTACAGGAGTCTGATAGAGGGCACAGAGCGCAGGGTGTACAGGAGTCTGATAGAGGGCACAGAGCTCAGGTTGTACAGGAGTCTGATAGAGGGCACAGATCTCAGCGTGTACAGGTGTCTGATAGAGGGCATAGAGCTCAGGATGTACAGGTGTCTGATAGAGGGCACAAAGCGCAGTTTGTACAGGAGTCTGATAGAGGACACAGAGCTCAGCGTGTACAGGAGTCTGATAGAGGGCACAGAGCTCAGGTTGTACAGGAGTCTGATAGAGGGCACAGAGCTCAGCGTGTACAGGTGTCTGATAGAGGGCATAGAGCTCAGGATGTACAGGTGTCTGATAGAGGGCACAAAGCGCAGTTTGTACAGGAGTCTGATAGAGGACACAGAGCTCAGCGTGTACAGGAGTCTGATAGAGAGCACAGAGCTCAGGTTGTACAGGAGTCTGATAGAGGGCACAGAGCTCAGCGTGTACAGGAGTCTGATAGAGGGCACAGAGCTCAGGATGTACAGGAGTCTGATAGAGGGCACAGAGCTCAGGTTGTACAGGAGTCTGATAGAGGGCACAGAGCTCAGCGTGTACAGGTGTCTGATAGAGGGCATAGAGCTCAGGATGTACAGGTGTCTGATAGAGGGCACAAAGCGCAGTTTGTACAGGAGTCTGATAGAGGACACAGAGCTCAGCGTGTACAGGAGTCTGATAGAGAGCACAGAGCTCAGGTTGTACAGGAGTCTGATAGAGGGCACAGAGCTCAGCGTGTACAGGAGTCTGATAGAGGGCACAGAGCTCAGGATGTACAGGTGTCTGATAGAGGGCACAGAGCGCAGGGTGTACAGGAGTCTGATAGAGGGCACCGAGGACAGGGTTTACAAGGATTTGTTCAAGGGCACAGAGCTCCGGGTGGACAGGAGTCTGATTGGGGGCACAGAGCTCCGGGTGTACAGGAGTCTGATAGAGGGCATAGAGCTCAGGATGTACAGGAGCCTGATAGAGAGTACAGAGCACAGGTTGTGCTTGTGCATTTGGAGCTACCTGGCATCTATTCAATGGTTATTCTCTATTTCCAGAACTTTCAAATAAGAATGTTCCCAATGGGAGTTCGATTTGTGTCTTGTTATAGTGTTATGGGCATAAAATGAATAATTTGCAACAATTGTGGAAATGGTTCACTCAAAACCCAAGTGTCAATGGAGAAAAAAACGGAAAGAATTAAAATGTGGTTTAAATAACTTACTTTTACATGACTGTGTCTCTTCAGTGACCTCAAGGATTGTCTTTATTGTCTAGCAACCCTGAATAACTTGTCTTATGGTATGACTTATGTCAAATATTGAGAGGGGTAGAATAAGTGAGACACCTTGGAGTCCATGTCCAAAGGTCGCTGAAGGTGGCAGGACAGGTGGATAAGTTGGTAAAGAAAGCATATGCAATGCTTTCCTGTATTGGATGAGGTGTAGAATATAACAGCAGCGATGTAATGCTGGATTTTGTTTACGACATCTTTTGCAATCTCCCCTTTGTCTCCATGTATCACTGGCCTTCTATCTACCTTTACCTGTACCACCTCCCCCCCCAGCCCCACCCCCTTAAACAGTATATATTTCACCATATTTTTACTTCTCTTTAGTTCTGAAGAAGAGTCATATGGACTCAATATGTTAACCCTCTTTCTCTCCACAAACACTGTCAGACCTGCTGAGTTTTTCCAGCAATTTTTGTTTTTGTTTCAGATTTCCAGCATCCGCAGTATTTTGCTTTCATGCAATGCTGGAACTGTATAAAATGGTGGTTAGGCCACAGCTTGAATTTCGTGTTCAGCTCTGGTCACCACATTACAGGAAGGACATAATTGCTCTGGAGAGAGTACAGAGGAGATTTACAAGAATGCTGCCAGGGCTTAAAAATTGCAGCTCTGAGGAGAGATTGGACATCTAGGGTTGTTTTCTTTAGAACAGAGAAGGCTGAGGGTGACCAATTGAGTTGTACAAAATTATGAGTGGCCAGATAGGATAGACAGGAAAGACTTGTTTCCCTAGCTGCAGGGTCAATTACCATGAGCATAGATAGAAGGTGATTGGTAGAAGGGTTAGAGGGGATATGAGGAAAAACCTATTCACCCAGAGAGCGGTGGGGGTCTGGAATTCACTGCCTAAATCGGTGGTTGAGGCTTAAATGCACAATTCATTTAAATGGTTCCTGGATATGCATTACAACAGGGGATTATAGCCTCAAATTACTTATGGGCATATTGAAATTTTTAAGGAAGATCTGTCTTTTTAAAAAGGACATACAAGCAAAGACACTGAGCAAAAATGGCTGAGAACGTAAAGTAACTACTGTGTGGAAAATTCCTAAGAGGTTTATACTTGACCAATAAATCTAGAGAGACCGTGGAATGTCACAGCATAAAATATATCAAGGCCTACTTCAGACAGAGATACTTGAAAGGAAGGGATGAAATGCAAAAGACTGAAGAACTTTAATCTCCTGTGGTTGTGGAGACAATAGAGACTGATTATCATATCCCAGCAGAAACCATCTCCTCCTGAGTTATATCTCAGAATGTGGAAATGATCTGAGCTGAAAGAAAACGGACTCCGGGCAAAAGACATGTTTGTTTTTTTTCCCTTCCAGGAATACACAAGAAAATGGGTTAAAAAGCTAGCTGCAGACCTGAACTGTGTGTTCTAGTTCTGGTGTGCTAATGTGTGCTAGTGAGAGTCACAGCAGAAGAAGATCGACTAGGCACCCTTTTGCAGCCTGCAGGCTAAGGCTTTCTTTCTCTCTCTGTTGCTGGAGGCAAGTCAGCAAAACCACAATCCAAAAGGAAATAGGACAGCTTCTTCTGCTAACTTGTAGAACAAAGTGTCCCCAAACCAACTGCTAAGCTGCTGAAGTCAGCTCGACCAAAATCACCCAATTTAGCAGGCACAACGGTTTGCCATCTATGCCTCATGGACAAACCAAAGACTGATTCGTGTCTCCTTTTTAACTTTGATTTTTAGATTCAATTCTCGTTTCTGATCTGTGTGTGTGTTATGTTTTATTATTTTTTTCTTGGGTTTTTAGTGACTTAATCTTTCTTTGACTCAAGAAAGCCTGGTTAAATTGGCCTCTTCTAAAACATAAATACATTTGGACTGCAAAAAGGTACCTATGAGGCAAGGGATCTCTTTTAAATTTCCCTTGTTGAGACCAACCAAGGGGGTTGAATAAAGATGAGGAGCCAACACACTCCTCCTCAGCCGGGAGCATAACAAAATTGGGGTCCCATTTGCGAAGTTAACAATTTGGGTTATCTCATCTGGGATCATAACAAATTGGGGGACCTCAACCAGGGACTGGCGGTAACAATATGCACCTGAGTTGCTGTAACCTGCAAGGCTATGGACCAGGTGCTAGAAAATGGGATTAAAAATGAACGGCTAGCTTCTTTATTCTCTCTTTATGGCTGGCGCAGCTACCATGAGCTAAATGGCTTCTATCTGCACTGTAACATTTCTATGGTTTCTGGATGTGATGCAAGCTGGACAGAAGGAAAGGGTGAGAAGATCCAAGATATCTCCAAATTAAAATCGAACTGAAGCATCTTCCTGTTTGATGAGCCTGTGTCTCAGCTTGGAAAGGCAACTGTCTCTCCCTCAGATAATGTGGCAAGAATTTTACACTCCCCCGTGGGTGGGACAGCTGGTGGAGAAGGTATAAAATTGGGCACCATACCAGAGACACCATGCCTGTGATTTTACCCAAAGGCAGGAGAGGCTCATGCCAGTTTTCCAGTAAGAACTGTCAGGCTGATGGATGGGCTGAGGGGTGGGTGAGTCCCCTGCTCCAGCACCCTGAGCTTAATGGAAAAACCCTCAAGTGTGAACTCACCCCTGCATTCACCCCTTCTTTACCTGTCACCCCTGACCCCACCTCCCTCAGCCCAGCCTCGGCAAGGCCCAAGACTCATTTCACAGTCTGGCCTCTATCATTGAACGCCTTCCTTGGGGACTATTGCAGTCCCAGCAGTGGCCACCACTCCTGGTGGCGCTGCTGGGCCAAGAGAGATGCCAGCCATCTGTTTAGCCAACAGCACTCAGTGGAGGAACTTCCCGCTGGGAACAGAAGTCTCATCCCGAGGGTTGATGGCTATTAAATGGTTACGGGTTGAGCAGGCCAAACATAGGTGGGCTCGTCCCCAACTTTTATGTTAGAGGGCGGCCCTCAAAATAAAATTTAGCCCCATGTCTGGCAGCTGCCTCTGTCTATTTTCTGAGAAACCTTTGTCTTTTCTCTCCTATAGATTTTGACTCAGATGAAAGTTATGCTGACTGGCCATTCACAAGTTCCACCCTCACTCAAGTTTTCATTTTTCAGCTAGTCGGTGGGCAGGCTATTCCACTGCAGATATCATCATAACTGACCTAGTCCTCACTCAACATCCATTCTCCCCTGCACTTTCCACCTTCAAGCCACTGGGGACAATTTGCAGCATGAATTCTAGGGGAGCTGAGGTCAGTTGTTGTGCCCCAAGTGCTGAGACCTGCTTACTCACCATAACCTAGGGACTGCCTTCAAATCTTTAAGCAAAAAGTATGCAGAGCCTCCAGGGTGCTCAGGAAATGGTTTGTATGATTTTATTCAATTGCACATCTACTGTAGGGAACAACACTGACATTAACTGACCATTGAATGGCTATTGTTTAGTGTATTGCTCGAGTCTGTGAACAACTCATAACTTACTAGGATTTCTGCATCAGTGGCAGGATTAAAGGCCAAAGTATTGGGATGGTATCACATCACTGTCACAGCGCAGGAGGACGTGAAAGGAGCAGTTACTGTCATTGCACACATCCAGTATGAAATACAGACAGTGCCAACAAATGTTCGTACACTACAATTGATGGACAGAAAGTCATTGTCTAAACAGTGAAGCTGCTCACTATGCAGTCCCATTGTGTACCGTAGAAAATTTCTCCAAGTATTCCAAGTTACTATATTCCCATTGTATACAATTCCAATGGATCAAACACTTTCCCATTCACTTCAATTGTATACAATCCCAATGGAACAAACCCTTTGACATTCACTCCTATTGGAATCCCAATGGGTCAATCCCTTCCCATTCACCCCGATTGTGTGGAATTCATATTCACTCCAATTATATATAATGCGTGATACACATCAGAAGAAAATCCTCAGTCAGATGACATTGAAACAGAGTTGTATATTTTTTCATTTCCCAATCTGCTGAATGCAGTCAATCCTGACTAAGATCAATGATAGTCAGATACAGAAATTAAATGAGTTTAATGCAAATTCTGGTTTTGTGTTCAGCAATTTCTTAATCTAATTGAATGACAATGTAACTAATTCAATGGAGTGCACATTGGCAAATTGGATTTTTAAAATAGAAACCCTGAAACAAGCAGGATTGTTTTCTGCCAAACCAGTCACAAGAAACATTTCAGAGGTTGCCTGTTTTCCATGTGTATATTCAGCTGACCAGCAGGGGGTGCACCGGTACAATGATTGAGGTGAGGAAATTCACTGGCGTGACGCAACTGGCAATAAACAGTGAACACGTTAAATTCTGGACTGGACCAGTGTCAAGCAGTCATTCTCAATCATTAGAATTCCTTGTTGACATTTAAATGTAACAAGTTGTGCAATTTCCTCTCCTGCTATACAGGTGATGATCTCATGTTGGACACTCAGTTACTTGTCCGGCTCTGTGAACAGTGAACCTCATTCTTTCACCCAGAGCAACAAATGTGGCCCTCACCTCAAGTCCACACTGACAAGCCTTCCAGTTGTGGTCACTGGACCCCATTGGAAATCTATAGAGTGTGAGTGAATGGGAAGGGGTTTAATCCATTAGGATTCTATACAATGGGAGTGAATGGGCAACAGGAACTTTGATTGTATTTTCCTTAACCTGATGGTGTTTCTTTTGTTGCCCACCTGGGATTAGCTGAATCAGGAGAGGGTGGGGTTCGAACCTAGCACATTTCGCTGCCCCTTACACTAACTCCAAAAGCAGGTTGCCCAGTGAATTGTACATCAATGACTCTAAAAGCTGCACATTGAAAATCGCAATATGATTCACCGAAGTCAAAGAATAAGTAAAAGTCTGTGATAAAAATAAAAAAAAATATAAAAAGAGATTAAACAAGTGTAGAAAAGTTTAAGTTTGATAATTATTTAATTAGTTTGTAGTTTAGTTACGGGCAGTAGTCAAATAAGTGAAGTATGTTCACCCAATATGATTTTATGCTGAATTCTGGGACACTGGAACATCACATGACTTGGCCTTTGTTAGCATCACACTCATGCTTGCCAAGGGAGAAAAACCACATGGCCTCAAGCCACTGATGTAAGACGTCAAGGTTGAACAGTTCTGGTCTGGGGCCATTAACCTCCCTCCACTAAAAGTTATCATTAAACCCTAAATTCAAAGGCCCATTGTGCAAAAGGAAAACAGGTGTTAAAACATTCAGCCTTGTGCCTCAAATTAATGTAGATTAACTGGTGATGTTTTAAAAGAAACAATCACTTTCCTTCACATTGTGTAACCGTTTTGATTCTGTACGTTTAGAATTAAGTTCTGTAATTAGTCTTTGTAGCTGTGCAGTTTCCTTGACTTCTATTATTTAAGAATGTGTTATGTTATATTTTGAAGTGAATCTTGCTGCCTTAACTTTAACACACCAGTCATTTTCAAGCATTGGTTTGACATATATTTTATATCGACAGTGTAATTTCTGTAAGGCTATGCACCATTCTATATTTTCAATTAACTTATACCAAGCGCTGGCAAATACTCCAAAAACACTGATACCTATAGATCAATTAGACATCTCAACCAATGAGTCCAGTGTCACTAGGCATTATGTGCTCTCTTATCTCCAATAAGCAGACATTGAAACCATCCTAAGGCCCCCATTATTTTAGAAGAAAGTCATAAAATTTAATGAAATTACAGTATCACCTTGAGAGGGATGGTCCCACAAGTAATCGACGCTTTAGAGGGTGAGTTGAGGACAAAGGGAAATGACATCAATAGATGACTATCACCCTCCAGAAACCAATTAGAAACTGGTCATGCACCAAATAAACCAATCAATGCCTGATCACAGCACCGCACACCAATCAGGAATCAGTAACATCACTGATCATGCACATGGGCTGTGGCTTGGAAAGGGTTAATAAACAGCAGCTTTCAGTGACCAAGGTACACACCACATTTGAAACTGAAGTTTTGCAAAGCTTGCTGCCCACAGGAGAAGCAGAAGACCACAGAAGTGACGGGGAGAGAACAGAGACTGAATGTCACCTCACTCCTCGAGCTGAACCGGGAGCAAGAACTGTAGTATGCTCGTAAAGTCGGTGCTCTGCTTTGTTAAGTATTACTTTATAACTTAAGTAAAGTTTCCTGGTTGCTTCACCAGACTGTCTCCTGTTGCCTGTATGGTTAAGGTCTCAAATGAACAACTAGATATTGGAACTTAAGTTCAAGCAGTATCTAAAACTTGTGCAAGGGATGAAGGACAAGCAGCGAATATCAGGAAAGAATCTGAAAAAACATGGAAGAGAACAGTAAAGACTTCTACAAAGGTATCGATAAAATGTGAGGCAATACCCTGAGAGAAGATGCCAGAGAGTTAGGAAGCGGGCATAACTGGTAAGGTCAACATTTATTGGCCATCCTTAATTGCGGTTGGGAAGTGGTGGTGAGCTGCTGCAGTCCATGTGATACTGTCCCAATGCTCAAGGAGAGAATTCCAGCTTTTGATTGACAAGGGAGTCAAGGGTTATCAGTTGGGGGGGGGGCAGACAGGAAAGTGGAGTTGAGACTACAACCAGATCAACCATGATGTTATTGAATGGCAGAGTACGCTTACAGGGCCAAATAGCCTCCTCCTGCTCCTACGTCTTATTTTCCAGGATTTTGACCCGGCGACAGTGAAGTAACAGCGGTAAAATTCTGAGACAGAATGGTGCATGATTTGGAGTGAAACTTGCAGGTGATGGTTCCCAATGTGCCCACTGGCCTTGCCCTTCTAGGTGGTAGAGATTGCAGATTTGGAAGCTACTGTGGAAATAATCTTGAGGAGTTCCTGCAGTGCGTCTTGTAGATGGTACACACTGCTGCCACTGTGAGCCAGTGTTGGAGGGAGTGAATGTTCAAGGTGGTGGATGGGGTGCTCAAACTAATGTTTAGATCTGGATGGTGCCAAGCTTTTGGGGTGTTGTTGGATCTGCATTCATCTGGGCAAGTGGGGAGTATTCCATCGCACTCCTAACTTGTGCCTTGTAGATGTTGGACAGGCTTTGAGGAGGTGAGTTATTTATTTTTTTTATTCATTGGGTGTAGGCATCACTGGCTAGGCCAGCCATCTATTTCCCGTCCCTAAATGCCCTTGTTCAGAGGGTATTTAAGAGTATACCACTGAGCTGTGGCTCTGGAGTCACATGTAGGCCAGACCAGTAAGGATAGCAGATTTCCTTCTCTAAGGCCATTTAGTGATTCAGATGGGTTTTTACAACAATCTACAATGGTTATCATTAGACTTTTAATTTCAGATTTTTACTGAATTCAAATTCCACCATTTGGTATGGCTGGATTCAAACCCACAGCATTACCCTAGGGTCTCTAGATTACTAGTCCAGTGAAAGTACCACTATGCCATCACCATCACCACAGAACTCCCAGCCTCTGACCGGCTTTTGTAGCCACAGTACCTATATAGTATAGTCCAGTGCAGTCTCTGGTCAATGATAATCCCAGGATGTTGATAGTGGGGGATTCAGCAATGGTAATGCCATCGAATGGCAAGGGGCAATGGTTAGATTCTCTCTCGTTGGGGATGGTTATTGTCTGGCATTTGTGTGAAGTAAATGTTGCTCACCATTTAACGTAGTATAACGGGTTGATGTTCAATATTTAAATAGGTAGTCTACTTCGTCAGTGACATAAGTCACAGTCACATCACACAGAGTATGGAGAGAGATAGTTCTACTTGGAGCCTCATGCTGAGTCTATTGTATAGAGTTAGTATAATGTACAATAAAGGGTAGAGCTTACCAACATCCTAGCCACCAGCCTTACCTGTAAATCCAGATCCATAACTACCACATCTAAGACCCACAATGATGATAACCAATGGTGACAGTGGAAAACATGATGAAAGGAGCAACAAGTGAAGAGCACAGTGAATGGAACAAGCACCAAGAGAAACGACTGCAGGACAAGGACGGTGCAGGAAAATCTTTAACCAAGCTTCAGAGGAAACAGCAGTAACAGGAAGATATGGAAAAAAATCCTACTTTTACCAGAGTGCTTCAACCACATGGGAGGTCCAGATCAAACCGAGAAGTGGCAGAACTGGCATTGTAGGTTTACCAGGTACAGAACAGATTTGGTACCAGTAGAGAAGTCTAGCAAGGAGAAGGTCAGTACCCTTCTTGACACCGTCCAGGACAAAGAAGCCCACTTGATTGGCACCACATCTACAAACGTTCACCACCAACACACAGTAGAAGCAGTGTGTACCATTTACAAGATGCATTGCAGGAATTCACCAAGGTTCTTTCAACAGCACCTTTCAAACCCACAACCACCACCATCTAGAAGGACAAGGGCATCAGATAGATGGGGACACCACCACCTGGAAATTCCCCTCCAAGTCACTCACCATCCTGACTTGGAAATACATCACGTTCCTTCACTGTCACTGGGTCAAAATCCTGGAACTCCCTCCCTAATAGCACTGTGGGTGTACCTACACAACATGGACTGCAGCAGTTCAAGAAGGCAGCACACCACCACCTTCTTAAGGGCAATTAGGGATGGGCAATAAACGCTGGCCCAGCCAGCAAAGCCCATATCCTGTGAATGAATTAAAAAAACCCTTCTCCATACCATAGGCAGTGGTGCAGACAACGTAATGGTCAGACAAAACATAAACGAAGACACGATGACTTATGAAGAGGTTAGAAAAACTTTTGGTATTTAACTTAGTCTTCAAAAGAACACCATAATAGAGAAAGTAAAATTCAATAGGCATACCCAAAGACTGGCAGAGAGTATAGATACCTTTATTAAAGATTTATATTGATTAGCTGAGAATTGTCAAAATGGATCCCTGAAACACAGATTAATTCAGGATCACGTTGTTGTAGGAGTTTCAGAAGAAACACCATGGGATTTTTTGCAGTCAAGGGAAGATTTGACCCTATCGAAGGCTGTGTAGTTAACAAAGCAGACAGAAGTGAGAAAACAAAACAAAATTATCATTTGAGGCGCAAAAGAAATCATGTGGAGAAAAACGGCTGATACAGTCCAGTTTGTAGCCGATGGAAGCTGCAGCGAATCTAATCCTAAACAGGGAAAGAGTGAAGAGGGCACGGTAACTGCCATTATTTGGTGCTCTTGTTGTGGCAGGAAAAGGCTACATCGGTGCGAAGAATGCCCAGAAAAATACAGGAAGAGAAGCCATTTTAAATCAGTGTGCCACAATGAGTAGCTCTTAACAAAACAATTAAAGGAGAAGCAACTAAGATCATGTACCATTCTTGGGAGAAGTCACAGAATTTACTGGGAGTTACTAGAGCATAGACATTATGGTCAACAGACAGAAAACAAACTCCAAATTAGACACTTGAGCGGGAGTTTCAATTCTTTCAGATACAGAACATGGCTAAAAGCAGACTTCCACCACAAGACTCCACAGTCCAGGAGGTATTCAGCTGAAGGTCAGGGACAGTTGAGTGTTACACTTCAGTACAAAGGAAGAGAAATCACAGAAACTTTGTACGTGATCCACAACCGAGAGAGTTCACAGTTAAGTCAAAAATCTTGCACAGACCTACAACTGATCTATAGAGTAGATGAATTAGGAATCAAAGAAGAATCAACAGAATTCAGGACAGAATTCCCAAAAGTATTCAGAGGCTTGGGGGAACCAAAAAACAGCCTATGCATCACATTGAGACTAGATGCCAAACCAGTGTGCTTGTTCACCCCAAGGAAGGTTCCACACCCACTTTTACAGTGAAAGAAGAAATTGAGTCAATGCCATTTCAAAAGTCATCTCACTTGTAACCAGCAGTAATCGGGGCCCAGCTGTGGTTCCAATTCTGAAACCGACTGACTCAATACGAATCTGTGTTGACCTCACACAGTTAAACCAAGCAGTGGAAAGGGAGATTCATCCAATGGCATCTGTGGATGAGAGTCTGGCAGAGCTAGCAAAAAGCACAATTTTTACAGAATTGGATACAGTGGATTCTGGCAACTACCTTTGGATGAAGAATCCAAGCTGCATTTGTCACACCCTTTGGAAAATATTGTTTTAATCACCTACCCTTTGGAAGCACATCAGCTCCAGAGATTTTTCAGAGAACAATGGCAGGCTTTTTGGCAGGATTAGAAGGGGTCATGTGCCATATTGATGACCTCCTGACCAATGGCACCACGTCACAGGAGCAGAGCTAACTCTGACCAATAAGTGTGAGCTCTCGCAACTGACTGTTAAATTTTTGGGACCATTGTTCGCACATAAGGCACCAAGGCTGATCCCCAAAAGACCAAGGCAATCAAAGATTTTCACTACCCCATAGTGTTACAGAGCTTCAAAGCTTCATGGGAATGGTTAGTCAGGTAGGGAAACTCCTCCCTAATCTGGCACATGTAAATGAACCACTCAACAATTGTTCAGACAAGACCAAGCGGAGTGCTGGGGAGAACATCTGCAAATCTCACTTCTCATTCCAAGATATAAAGAACACGCTCATTTTACTGGACATATCAGCACACCACGACCTGGAACTGTCTGCAATAGTTTCTGCAGATGCATCTGCGACTGGACTAGGGGCAGCACCCTCTCAAATACAGAAAGATGGAACACGCACCCCAGTATACTATACATCTCAGTCATTGACTGAAGTGGAACAAAGACACATTGTAATTGAGAAAGAGGCATTGACAGCCACATGGGCCAGTGAGCAGCTTACCGACTACAGGTGGAATTGTCCCAGATTTGAACAAAGTGCAGCAGTGGGCGAGAAAAATGTTTTACCCGCCGGCCGCAATGGCGGCTTTTCATGCTGTGTCATCCCAAACCTGTCATATTAATTATACATTCCTGGGATGACGGGCAGGCTCTGATTCCCCTGCCACACCGTCACCTCGCTGTTTCATCACGCCAGGCATCACATTTAAAGTACAGCCGCACTCAGTGCTTCCAACCCAGGACTGCAGCAAAGAAGACATGACCCTGATAGGCAAGAAGCCTGCACCTTTTGGACACCGTGGAGACCAGCGGTGATGTCCTCTATTCCCGATCTGGCCACAGGAGGGGCAGCAACATTACCACTCCAGCTTGGTAGGTGATCAGTGCCAATGCTGCATAGAAGAGGTTGGCCATCCAATGCAGATAGAGGATGAATGATCTCATCTGTGCAGCCAGGGTATGGCAGCCATCTCATCACTCTAAACTCCCCACACTCAAACCCATCACACATTCACTGGCATCTCACTCACTGCCAGCTCAAGGGACATCACCACCCATTCTCACACACATACCCTCACATCTCCATCTGGCCTCATCTCCTCTGGAGACTACCTCCTCAGCCCTCACCATCTTGACGCCACTTGCACTGATCAACAATGTTCCCCCCACATACACACCCTGGGATACCCTCCTTCCCCAGTACAGCTCTCGTCCTGCAGCCTCTTCCCTTGCCTGAGGCCACTTCTCCCCCTTCCCCAAGCAAGTTCTAGCCCTGCAGCCATTGAAAAGACATCCCTGCCTTACACCTGATCTGGTAGGTAAAACCTGTCCATGAGCCCCCCTAAAAGTAATGTGGTGCTGCCTGTGAAGCCTGGCACTGATGGCTGTGAGTGCTGACCGAAGCAAGGTAGGCAAACAAACCTTGAAATCCTGAGCGAAGTGCTGTTGTGAAACACGTCGGTGTGTTTTCCTGCCAACATGGGCAGACAATCCAGCGGGATGGATGATTCCGGCGGGCAGGCTTAATAATGATTTGCAGATGTATTACAATAAAGTTCCCGGCATCCGATGGCTCAAGATTGGCAGGCCGAGCAACAATCACAAACTGATTTCATGCCATCGTGATACCGATTGCATCATATAGTCTGCTCATGCCACCAAACACGCCCAATGCCAGCGGGAATCCCGGCCTATGTCTTAGGCCTAAAGCTTACCATTGAGTCAGACCACAAACCACTGGTTACCTTAATGAATGCTAAAGATTTAACAAAGATGTCACCAAGAGTCCAGGGATATTGGCCAAGACTCATGAGATTCAATGCCACAACCAAATATATCCAAGGCAAATAACAAATAATGGCACGTGCATTGTCACACATTCCTGTTGAGAAGCCTGAACAGGAGGACATTAATCTTGTTGAGAATGTTGAGTCATACAGCTCATTGAACACAGGATTCCTACCAGCAACCAGGCAGAGGCTGAATTAAATATGGCAAGCACAGAAAGCAGCTGAAGAATGTGCCAAAATTAGAGAATACTGCAAAAACGGATGGTCAGAATATGTTCAAAACAATTTCATCTTGAAACAATACTTTGAGCATTTCAGTATTGTCAACGTCTTCTTACTTTATAGGAATATAGAAACAGGATAGGGCATTAGTCCATTCAGTTAGATCATGGCTGATCACCTGCCTTAACACCACTCTCCCCAATATCCTCATATCTCTTGATGCCATTAGTACCCAGAAATCTATCACAGAATCACAGAATCAGACAGTGCAGAAGAGGCCCTTCAGCCCATCGAGTCTGCACCAACACCGGAGAAACACCTGACCTACCTACCTAATCCCATTTACCAGCACTTGGCCCATAGCTTTGAATGTTATGATGTGCCAAGTGCTCATCCAGGTACTTTTTAAAGGATATGAAGCAGCCCACCTCCACCACCCTCCCAGGCAGCGCATTCCAGACCGTCACCACCCTCTGGTTAAAAAAGTTTTTCCTCACATCCCCCTAAACCTCTTGCCACTCACCTTGAACTTGTGTCCCCATGTAACTGACCCTTCAACTAAGGGGAACAGCTGCTTCCTATCCACCCTGTCCATGCCTCTTATAATCTTGTACACCTCGATCAGGTAGCCCCTCAGTCTTCTCTGCTCCAACAAAAACAACCCAAGTCTATCCAACCTCTCTTCATAACTTAAATGTTTCATCCCAGGCAACATCCTGGTGAATCTCCTCTGCACCCCCTCCACTGCAATCACATCCTTCCTATAATGTGGCGACCAGAACTGCACACAGTACTCCAGCTGTGGCCTCACCAAGGTTCTATACAACTCCAACATGACCTCCTTACTTTTGTAATCTATGCCTCAATTGATAAAGGCAAGTGTCCCATATGCCTTTTTCACCACCACACTAACATGCCCCTCCGCCTTCAGAGATCTATGGACACACACGCCAAGGTTCCTTTGTTCCTTAGAACTTCCTAGTGTCATACTGTTCATTGAATACTTCTTTGTCAAATTACTCCTTCCAAAGTGCATCACCTCTCACTTTTCAAGGTTAAATTCCATCTGCTACTTATCTGCCCATTTGACCATCCCGTCTATATCTTCCTGCAGCCCAAGACACTCAACCTCACTGTTAACCATCCAGCCAATCTTTGTGTCATTCCCAAACTTACTAATCCTACCCCCCACATAGTCACCTATGTCGTTTATATAAATGACGAATAATAGGGGACCCAGCACAGATCCCTGTGGTACACCACTGGACACTGGCTTCCAGTCACTAAAGCAGCCTTCTGTCATCACCCTCTGTCTCCTACAATTAAGCCAATTTCGAATCCACCTTATCAAATTACACTGTACCCCAAGTGCATGTGCCTTCTTTATAAGTCTCCCATGTGGGACCTTGTCAAAGGCTTTGCTGAAATCCATATAAACTACATCAACTGCACTATCAATCTCTGTCTTGAACATGCTCAATGATTGAGCCTCCAAAGTCCTCTGGGGTAGAGAATTCCAAAGATTCACCATGCTCTGAGTGAAGAAATTCCCCCTCATCTGAGTCTTAAATGGCCTCCCTTTTATTCTGAGACTGTGCCCCTGGTTGTAGACTAACCAGCCAAGAGAAACACCCTGTCCACACCTACCCTATCGAGCCCTGCAAAAATTTTGCAAGTTTCAATGAGATCACATCTCATTCTTTGAAATTCTGGAGAATACAGGCCCAGTTTCCTCAGTCTCTCCTCATAGGACAATCCCACCATCCCAGGGATTAGGTTGGAAAACTTTCGTTACACTCGCTCTATGGCAAGTATATCCTTCCTTAGGTAAGGAGACCAAAACTGCACACAATACTGCAGGTACAGTCTCACCACAGCTTGATACAATTGCAGCAAAACATCTTCATTCCTGAACTCAAATCCCCTAACAAAGAAGGTCAACATACTATTTGCCTTCCTAATTGCTTGCTGTACCTACATGCTAGCTTTCAGGGGCTCATGAGCAAGGACAGCCAAGTCCCTTTGGACCTCAACACTTTCCAACCTCTCACCATTTAAGAAATATTCTGCCTTTCTGTTTTTCCTATCAAAGTGGATAACTTCACGCTTATTCGCATTATATTCCATGTTCTTTACTGTTCAGTTAGCCTGTCCAAATCCTCTTGGAGCATTTTTGCATCCTCCTCGTAACTCACCTTCCCATCTAGTTCTGTGTCATCAGCAAATTTTCAAATAATACATTTGGTTCCCATATCCAAATTATTTCTATAGGTTGTGAACAGCTGTGGCCCCAGCACCGATCCTTGTGATGTGAGTCATAGGTCACACCAAGAGCCCTCAGACTCGATCGAGATCCTGTCAAAGAATACACCAGCATGTGCTAAAGCGCAAAATTCAGTCTGGTGGCCAAGGATCTCAAAATCACTTACAGGAAATGATCATGAACTGCATTACCTGTGCAATCCATCACCAAGAGCAAAAAGAACTGCTGATGGAACCCTCATTCCAACCCAGAAGTCGTGGAACAGAATGAAGGCAGAGGCTTTGGGGGGAGATGTGGATTAACATCAGTAATATTTATTAGAGTTTGAGACAAGGCGGGAGGTGCAATATGAAGGATTCATGTTAAATATTTAAATATATCATCCAGATCATCAGTGAGTTAAGATCACATGGCAACAGAACATGGAGAGAGATAGTTCTATGTGGAGCCTCATGCTGAGTCTATATTGTACAGAGTTAGTATAATGTTCTACAAAAGTTAATGTTTACCAACAGCCTAGCCTCCAACATTATCTGTAAATCTGGACCCATGGCTACAAAATCCAAGACCTACAATAATGATAACAGACCTATTAGCTCGAGCCCGAATGTTATGCAGGTCTTGCTGATATGAACATGGACGACTTCAGTATCTGAGGGAAAAAAACAGAAAATGCTGGAAATACTCAGCAGGACAGGCAACATCTGTGGAGCGAGAAAAAGAGTTAATGCTACAGATCAATGGTCACAGACCTGAAATGCTAACTCTGTTTATCTCTACACAGATGCTGCCTGACCTGCTGAGTATTTCCAGCATTTTCTATTTCTTTTTAGGTTTTCATCAGCTGCAGTTTTTTCCTTTGCCTTTTTTTAGTTTCTGAGCAGTCAGATCATCAGTGAACATCCCCACTTCTAACCTTATGATGGAGGGAAAGTCAATGATGTAGCAGCTGAAAATGGTTGGGACTCCCGCAGCCTTATCCTGGAGCTGAGATGATTGGCCTTGCACAACTGCAGCCATTTTCCGTTGTGCTAGGTATGACTCTAGCCAGTGGAGAGTTTTCTCCCTGACTCCCATTGACTTCAGTTTTTCTTGGGCTCCTTGATGCCACACTCGGTCAAATGCTGCCTTGATGTCAAGGGCAATCACCCTCACCTCACCTCAGGAGTTCAGTTCTTTTGTTTTGACCAAGGCTGTAATGATATCTGGAACAGAATGATCTTGGGAGAATCCAAAATGAACATCAGTGAGCAGATTATTGTTGAATAAGTGCCACTTGATAGCACTATCAGCGACACTTCCATCACCTTGCTGATGATCAAGAGTGGACTGATTGGGCAATCGATCGGGTTGAATTTGTCCTACTTCTGGTGGACAGGACACACCTGGGCAATCTTCAACATTGGCGGGTAGATGCCAGTGTCATAGCTGCACTGGGACAGTTTCACTAAGGATGTGACTAGCTCTGGAGTGCAAGTCTTCAGTATTACAGCCCGAACATTGCAAGGCCCATAGACTTTGCAGTATCCAGTGCATTCAGCCATGCCTTGATATCACATAGAGTGAATTGAATAGGCTGAAGACTGGCATCTGTGATGCTGGAGACCACAGGAGGAGGCTGAGATGGATCATTTTTCTCTTTATTCTTTCATGGGATGCGGCTGTCAATGGAAAGTTCAGCATTTGTTGCCCATCCCTAATTGCCCTTGAGATAAGTGGCTTAACCAGGCCATCAACCACATTGCTGTGGATCTGAAGTCACAGATAAGGACCAGGTAAGGATGCCAGGTTTCCTTTCCTAAAGGGCATTAGCGAACCAGCTGGGTCTTTACGACAATCAGTGATAGTTTCATGGTCACCATTATGGACACTAGTTTTATAGTCCAGGTTTATTAATTGAATTTAAGTTCCACCAGGTGGGATTTGATCCCATGTTCCCAGGGCATTAGCCTAAGCCTCTGGATTACTGGTCCAGTGATATTATCACTATGCCACCATCTCCCCTATTTGGCACTTCTGGCTGAAGATGATTTCAAATACTGCAGCCCTTGTCTTTTACCCTCACATGCTGAGCTCCATTATCATTGAAGGTGGGGAACTCCTGGAGCCTTCTCCTCTCGTTAGTTGGAGTTAAGGATAGTTTCTCAGAGTTTGGAAGTGGGTCATCCCTAATTAAACTTGGTACGACTATTGACATCGGTGTCCTCTGACCGGTGCATTTAGGATTTATTCATCAGTGAAGAGAGTTAATACCAACCATTATTCAGCAAACCCACAGCACAGGAAATAGAACAGTAAAGTACTAAGGCCTGAAAAACTCCGTAAATGGAAACTTGTTCCTCCTTTAGGAAGGCAGTATAGTCGACAGTGAGAACAGACTGCTGAGATTGCAGTGAGCTGATCAGTCAGGGGTTAAAATTAATTCTTAGTTTAAGTCTATAACTTACATCATTGTGGGGTGGGGGGGTGGGTGTGGAGGAGGATGGGTGGATGAGCTTCTGTTTGTGTTCAGTGTATTGTGTTTAATGGTTGCTGTGTGACCTGTGGGACACAATGGCCCACACTGAAGGCCACAGCTCGAATCCAGGCACCGCCCTGCACTCCCTCCGATGCACGAGAGTGAGTTTTCATGGTGAGGTAACCAAGGTGGAAAAGAGCTTTCTAAGTGAGGTCCAGGGTTTGTTCAGCTATGACAGAAATTAATCATTTATTGCTGCTCTCCCGCGTCATTAAGAATTTAAGAGCAGATCATCAGTCTGCTTGAATATTTGCTAATTAAAATTTGCTAAGTTGCAGTGCTAAATGGAAAGACATTACATTTTTCAGAGCTTTTGTTCACTTTCAGGACTCAAGCTGAATGCCTCACATCTTGTCTGAGGCTGTAATTTGTTTGTCAGGACAATATTAAAAAAATATTGCTGCAATATGACAAGGCAGAAGCTTAGCTTTTCAAAGGCTCGGTTTCAACAGCCTTACAACACAACCTGCACAAAAACTGTCAACCACCACTTTGCCATTAGTTGCTTAGGTCCCACAACCTGGGATTGCTCCCTTGAATCTCTCCATGCCTCCATCTTCCTCTCTTCCTTTAAAACCTTTCTTAAATACCACATCTTTGAACAGGAATCTGGTTGCACTCCCAATAATTCCTTTGGCTTGGCATCTATTTTTTTCTGATTACACCTTCTTTCACCTTGGGTTTGGGCTCTAGATGGGATTTCCTTAGGGTTTGCCTGTTACCCTAAGAATACTACTGTAGGCTGTTAATTGTAAAAACCATTCTTGTTTATTTGCAGATCTATATAAATCTCAGTGCTCTACGTGAGGTTCTACTTCTACTTCCCACCTGATCACAGTCTCTTAGTCATGTGACATTGCATCATAGTTACATCAGTGGTTACATTAGTATCAGGTGTTTACTCTACAAATCTGTATCCCAACTATATACAGCTTCCTACATCTCCCTCCAAAATCTCAGACTTCACAGGGTTAGCCTCTGTGGTGCCTTGACCAACCTCCCTGATCTGGTCCTGATTTTGTTTTGAGGTTGAGGATGAACTGCATTCTCTTGTCGTTCAATAGGAGTGTCTTCCACCTGAGTGATTGCAGAGTTTCTACTTGTTTCTGCTTCCTTGCCTCCATCCGGATCTAAACAGTATGTCAAGGTTCCACTGGTTTCCTTCCCAATGATATCGAGGCTCTCAAGTTCCTTGTGATATTTCCCTGGCCCATCTCAATTCCATAAGATCTTGGTTGTGGAGCTATTTCTATTACAATGCCTTCCTTTTGTTGCTCTCGTATCCACATTCTCTCCCTGGGCTGCAGCACTTTCAAGTCTCGTGCTCCGTGCCTGAAGTTGAAATCACGAGCTTGACTGTCTCTGTGTTGCTCTCACGCTTTCTAACTTTCTCATGACCATCTGAGGTTAGGTTGTACAGTTTGTTGTGGAGCTGGAAGTTGCATTCACAGCCTTCTTCCCATCAATAATTCAGATTGCAAGAATACAAGCAGAGAGGCTTTGTAGTTAAGAAGGGCTAAGTCAATATCTTTGTTCTTTTTCATCAATTCTTTGATTGTCCAAACTCCTCTTTCTGCTTCTCTGTTTGACTGAGGATATCTAGGTGAACTAGTCACATGCATGAAATATTGGCCTGTAACTTCTGATGGCATGGCAATCGAGTTGGATTGCTCAGTCACAGGTAAATGAGCCACAACCCAGGTAAGTTTTAAATAAGCCAAATTTAAATGTCTTTGACAATTCAGAGAGGCAGTAAGTGTGTAAAGTAAGTGGGTAGGATTTGGGGGTGGGGGAGTTGGGCCTAAGGGAGGTGGGGAAGTCGGAAGGTAGATCAGGCCTGGGGGGCATTGGGGGTGGTCAGGAGTCAGGTCGGGTTTGGTTGCGGGGGTGGGGGGGAGTTGGGTCAGGCCTGGGTGTTGGGGAGATCGGGTCAGGCCTGAGGGGGCATAGGTAGTCAGGGGATTGGGGAGTCCCATGAGAGGTTGGGGGGGGTGGGAGCACCCCATGGTGGAGGGTCGTCGGGGCTGTGTAGTGGGGGATGGTGGGGGGAGTCCCATGGGTGTTCCAGGGGGTCGGGGGAGTCCTGTGGGGTTTTTGGGAGGTCAGTACAATTGTTACCAGAAGCTAAAAGTGGTTTTAATTATTTTAACTGTTTCTGGGTAACTATTACTGTAACACAGTCGGTGCTATCCAAAGTTTGTGATTTAATTGGCATTTTCAGATTGTTCCTAGTGCAGGGCAATTGTTCAAAGGAACGTTAAACTTCACAGGCAGTTGCCATGCAATCCTTCCCTAGGATCAACACAGGAGGTTGGGGGTTGGAGGGGGTTCCACAGCGTATATTTGGGGTACCCCGCAGTTACACTGCCCTGGAGCTCAAAAGTTATGGCCCCATATTCTGTGCAAAGTTCTAGAACATCCCTGAGGACTGTTGTCTGTCACCACAACATCTGGGATGCCATATTGCCATGAAGATTCTTCTTAGTGATGTAACGACTGCCTCCACTATGATGCTGTGCAGTCTACTCACTTCAAGTCATCTAGAGTACTAGTCAACGACAATGATGAAAACTTTGTTGTTAAAGTCAGATAAATCCATTCCCATGGCCTTGTAGGAAAGGTAGATGGAGTGATTGGTTCGCACAGTTACTGGCTATGCACTGCACACATAAGGCAATTCATTATTAACTTTTCAGTAGAGTGACTGACGCCTGGCCACCAGACTGACTGCTGGGCTCTTGCTCTGCATTTCACTAATTCCAAGAGACCTCGATGAAGTTTCTGAAGAATATTGAGTTGAAGTGTTTTAGGGATGACTAGTCTGTTGTTAAAAACTAAGAAATCATTGATGATTGTGACTGGTTTTCTCTCTTCAGTGTACTGGCAAAGTACTGGGTGATTCAAAGTGTACTTTGGCCATCTATTCTGGCAATACTTTTTTTATTTTGATAAACTCATCACCCTGCTGTTGTGCTTGCTTAATTTTTTGTAATCTCTTCTCAATGGCTGGTAAGTGTTTGGTAATGAGAAAAGTATGTGCTTCCACTTACTCAATTAAAGTGTAAATCTTCCAGTTTGACTCCTTTCACTGGTATTCTTGATAATGAATCTGCTGTCACCTGGTACTTCCCTTGAACATACTCAGTAAATGAATCATATCTCACATGTCTCAGCCTAAAAGGTTGAATTCTAGACGGCATTGTTGCAATTTCCTTTAGGTTAAGAAGAATAACCAAAGGTTTGTGGTCATTTTAAACCTTAATCCCATGACACAATCAGAGAACTTCTCACAGGCTAATGCTTCTTTCTCAATGGTTACATACCTCTTCTCCGTGTCCCTGAGAGATCTTGAGGTATAATAAACTGGTCTTCTTTGTCCATCTTTTTGGAACTTGAAAGAGCACAGCACCCGAGTCTGCAGATGATGCATATGCTGCTACAATTGTTGGTAACTCTGGATCAGAGTACACTAGAATTTCTGGTGAAATTAGGAGATTTTTGATCTAATCAAAAGTATTTTGCTGGCCCATGTTCCAGCACCATTGTTGACCTTGTCTCAACAGCTGTCATTTGGTTTCTGCCAAGTTTGGTAGGAAGTTACCCACTTGATTGACCATTCCAAGGAATCCTTGTAATTTTGTGATGTTTTTAGACTGTGGGAACTCTTTAATGACCTTGGTTTTCTGTGGGTTGGCTGTAATTCCTGTAGCTTGCACAATGCGGCCTAAGAATTTTATCATAGGTTTTGCAAATTCACATTTGTCATCTAATGTCAAACCTGCTTCTTCCAGGACTTTAAAGACAGCTCTCACTCAATGGTTATGATGAACTATGTATGAGAATGTCACCCATAAGGCATATTATTCCTTCCAAGCTTTCCAGGGTCTGAGACATTGTTCTTTAGAATATCTCAGGTGCAGAAGCAATTCCGAATAGTAAACTGTTAATACAATAACAACCAAATGGGGTGATAAAAGTTGTTAACAATCTGGATTCTTTGTCCAGAGGCAACTGCCAAAAGCTACTCTTAGCATCCAATTTTGTGAAGAGGGTGCTTTATGTTAATTTGGTGAGACTTTCATCTACTGATGCCATCAGGTGGATCTTGTGCTCTACTGGCTTGTTTAATTGAGTAAAGTCCATGCAGATTCTAATTGAACCATTAGGCTTTGGTACTGTGACCATTCCAGAACAGCACTTTGTCAGTAAGTTTAATGGTAAGATGACCTCTTGTTGTAACATGTGTTCAATCTCACTCTTGGCTTTGTCTAAGAATGGGAGAGAGACATTCCTCACTGAAGAGACACAAAGCTTAGCATCCACCCTTAGGGTTATGTGATATTCTGTTTTCAGCTTTCCTAAGCTTAAAAATAGGATGCAAATTCATTTCTGAGTACATTACTGGACTGCTCATCAGCAATTTTATTAACCTTGTAAATGAGCCTCAGCTGCAAGCATGCTTTTCTGCTCAGTAATGATGTCTCCTGGTTCTGTATCATATACAGGGTTTCCATAATTTCTTTATCCTTCTATCTTAATCCTGCCAAGTGTTGGCCTGTTACTTTTAGTGTGGTCACTTCTAGATCTTGCAGCTGGATGGAGCATAACTGCAATGTGACATTTTGAAGCTATTTTACTTCATCAGGTAAAATTGAAAGACCTGCCCCAGTATCTAGCTTGAAGTCTGTGGGGTGACCGCCAACTTCTAATTTAATGCTATGGTAACTACTTTCTTTGTCGTTAACTTCTCATAAGAAGGCTAATTGTTCTTTCTGTGGTTTTTTCACTTATTTGGATTTTTATTTGGACAAAGTACGGTTCTGGAATGGTCACAGTACCAAAGCCTAATAGTTCAATTAGAATCTGCGTAGACTTTACTCAATTAAACAAGTCAGTAGAGCATGAGATCCACCTGATGGCATCAGTAGATGAAAGTCTCACCAAATTAGCAAAAAGCACCCTCTTCACAAAATTTCTTCCTGTGAGCTATAGGAACTTTGGATCTGTAGACTATTGTAAAATTTCTAACTTCCCTCAACTCCCCCTGCTGGGAGTTCATCCCACTTGTGGAGGGTTTTCCCACTATGCTGAGAGCATCTCAAGATAGCGTTTGGTGCACTTTTTCCCGATTTCACAAGCTTTTAATTCATGGTCCTTTCTCTTTTATGTCCAACATACTGAATGGCTTCACTCATTGTTTCCCCATGAACAACAGCTCTGTTACACTTCCTAAGCTCAGCCTGTCACGCTATTTGTACTGCCTTTGTGATAGTTAAATCTTTCGTTATTTGCAAAAGATCTGACAGGGTTTCATGCAAGACCCCAAACATTATATGATCATATATTAATTCATCTTGGAGAATCCTAAAACCACAATTCTCCATGAGTTTGCACAAACAATTAAAAAATGAGTCCATGGACTCAGCCAGTTTTGCCTGTTCTTATTAAATTTCGCTCACTTAGTGATCAATTTTTTTGAGCACTGAATTATGAATTGAATGCCTGGAGGATTTTCTCAAATGAGCTTGAAGCCTCATTGACACACTGTCTTGCAATAATATCATCTGCTATGGCCCCTACTACATAGAGTAAAGTACTGACCTGATCCTCCTTTCCTTCTTATGCAAACCTGAAGCTGTTCTGTATCTGGAGAATCTCTTTCTCCAGTTGTCCCAGTGTTGACCCTGTTGAAAGCTGTCTGTGCTTTAGAACGGTTCTGGAGCTGCAATGTAGACCCCATTCTTACCTTCAGATCTGGATCTGTTGCTGCTTCAGTAGTTTGGCTGTTTCACTGTGATCTATACTCATTGCTGTCTGGACTCTGGGTCTGTGGGTCTGCTTGTATCTCCAGCTCCCATGATGTCCCATTCTCAGGTGAGTCTTCAATCTTTTTTCTTCTTGCCCTTTTCACAAAGATTTTTATGTCTTTCAGGTCTGCAGTCTTCTCTAGGAGCTTTTCTGGGTCTTTACGTTCTATCCACTGCCACCATGTTTCAGATGGTGCATATGAATAGTCGACAGAAACCACCAGCTGCCACCATGTTTTGTCTTGGCTTTGGGGTATAGATGGGGTTTCCTTAGGGTTTGCCTGTTACCCTAAGAATGCTATTTGTAAAAACCATTCTTGTTTATTTGCAGATCTGTATAAATCTCAGTGCTCTATGTGAGGTTCTACTTCTGCTTTCCACCTGATCGCAGTCTCTTAGTCATGTGACATTGCATCATAGTTACATTAGTTGTTACATCAGTATCAGCTGCTCCTGATATTAATGCTTTACTCTACACACCTCTGTATTTTCCCCATGTTACAAGCTCCCCAGAAATGTAAGCTGTTGTTGTTGGCTCTATATTCACAAGGGGAGGGATCCGCACAGGTCAGACAAAGAAGTCAAGGGTTATAGGGGACAGGCAGGAACATGGAGTTAAAACCACAGTGAGATAAGCCATAATCTTATTGAATGGTGGTGCAAGTTCGATAGACTGAATGGCCTATACCTGCTTCTATTTCATGTGATCTTCTTATCTATAAGCAGAGGTAGGGACCCATGTGGTACAGGCAGGAAATTTGTACACCATAGGAGTGACCTAAACAGCAGGAGGAATCTATACAGCACATGAGAGAGAATCTATTCTATTCCTGCTGCTTATGGACCTTGCCCACATGGTGAAGCTAACTGGTCCTATACTGGGAACTCATTCAGGGCCATGGAGTAGCCAGTGGGAGAAATAGAAAGTGCCACTGAGGTGATGTTTGGCTGAGGTATGGTTACGTTTTATTCTGCAATAGGCCGTGTTAAACCTGACCCAAGGGCCACTCAATGTGGAAGTCAGCTCCCTGTTGCAATGACACACCAAACATTATATCTTCAGGCAAAATGACTGAAAATGTTAATGAATCTAAACTCAGATAAAAAAACTTAAAGTCATTCCAAAAATTGGATTATTCCTAATACACGTTAAAGGAGTATACTTTGTCCGTTTTTCCCACAGTAACTAGCAAAGATTGCCACTGCATTGCCTAATCTTGCTAAATATTTCCATTGTAATATTATCGTTCATCATTCTGCTTTTGACCCACTGCCCAAATTTAGGTCACTGGGAAATCCTGGCAGTGATTTCATGGGGTTGTGCACAGTGGGATCGATGGCCTGTACAGGAGGAAAATCATTGCTCATCATTTAGTGAAATGCTGTAGAAGAGTTATGCAAGAAAATAGAACAATACCATTATCAGTCAATGTATATTAAAGCTCGAAATACTCAACAGTCTGTCAGCATCTGTGGAGACAGAAACATAGTTAACGTTTCAGGTCAATGACCTTTAATCAGAACTGGGAAATGTTAGAAATGTAATATATTTAAAGCAAGTGAAAGGGGAAATCAAACTGAAAAGCGGAGTTGAACTTGTTGAACTAGAAAAATAATGTGAAGGATCAACTAGAGAACAGGCTATTTTAGTGCAGTATTGTGTAATGAGTTAATCAGTAATCTGTTAGTAAATGATCCTCTGGAGAAGAAAAATGGTAATATGATAGAATTTCACATTAAGTATGTGGTTAAATCCAAAACAAGGGTCTTAAAATTAAACATAATTAATTTCAAAGGTATAAGTAACAAATTGGTTGAGGTAGATTGAGAAATTAGATTTAAAAATAGAATGGTGGATAAGCAATGGTAAATATTTGGATAAATAATTCATAATTCTCAACTAATTTGATTCATTTAATACATAA
The DNA here is from genome assembly GCF_017639515.1 of Carcharodon carcharias. Taxonomy (NCBI): domain Eukaryota; kingdom Metazoa; phylum Chordata; class Chondrichthyes; order Lamniformes; family Lamnidae; genus Carcharodon; species Carcharodon carcharias. The sequence goes on from NC_054485.1 coordinate 59,681,781, forward strand.
AAAATTCACTAGGAAAGTGGCACAGCCAACTAGAGACATTAAGGATAGGGTAAGATTAAAAGAAGAGGCTTACAATGATGCCAAAAAGAATAATAAATCTGAGGATTTGGAGGCTTTCAAAAGTGAGCAAAGGATGATAAAGGAAGTGATTAAGTCAAACTAGAATATGAGAGTAAACTGGCAAGAAATATAAAAATGATTTGTAAGATTTTATGCATAAGAAAGGGAGAAATTAGTGAAAATAAACTTGGGTCAGTTAGAGACTGAGACAGGGGAGATTGAGGTGGGAAATAATGAAATAGCAGAGATATCTAACAAATATTTTGTGTCTGTCTTTACAGTAGCAAAATTATTTAGAAAATTGTGGAGAGCCAAGTGTTTAAAAAGAGTGAGAAACTTAATGTAATTAATATTAATGTCCACCACATGGACTGCAGCCATTCAAGAAGGTGGCTCTCTCACCACAACCTTCTCAAGGGCAATAAAGGCTGGCCTAGCCAACCTGTGATAGAATAAGAAAAAAGTATTGGAAAATTGAATGAAAAATCATAACTGATTAGGCAGAGACAACATAGTTTTATGAAAGGGAAATTATAATTGTTAAATCTATAGAATCTTGTTTCAGTTCATTCAGTCATTGAATATGTTCCCTGAACGTATAGAAGGCTGAGCTAAACAGATTTTTGAACTACAGAGGATTCAAGGGTTATGGGGGACAGGTGGGAGAGTAGATCAGATCAACCATGATCTTATTGCATAGTGAAGCAGGCTCAAGGGCAGGCCTACTCCTGCTCCTATTTCTCTCCTAATATTCCTGTTTTTTTTATATATATATTAACGACCTAGACCTTGGTGTACAGGGCACAATTTCAAAATGCATGGACTATCCAAAATTTGAAAGTATTGTGAACTGTGAGGAGGATAGTATAGAATCAGAAAAGGACATAGGGTGGTGGAATGGGCGGACAAATGACATGAAATTTAATGTAAAGGTATGAAGTGATTCATTTTGGTAGGAGGAACACAGAGAGACAATATAAAATAAAGGGTATCATTCTAAAGGGTGTGCAGGAGCAGAGGGACCTGGGTAGGTATGTGCATGAATCATTGAAAGTGGCAGGACAGGTTGAGTGTGCTATTAATAAAGCAAACAGCATGCTGGGCTTTATCAATAGGGGCATAGAGCACAAAAACAAGGAAGTTATGTTAAATCTGTATAAAACACTAGAGCAGCCTCAATCATGCCTCGCTGAGTGAAAAGGTTTTTCCTCACGTCACCATTGCTTCTTTTGCCAATTACCTTAAATCTGTGCCTTCTGGTTCTCAATCCTTCCACCAATGGGAACTGTTTCTCCCTATCTACTCTGTCCAGACCCCCCATGGTTTTGAATACCTATATCAAACCTCCTCTCAACATTCTCTTCCCCAAAGGAAAACAGTTCCAGCTTCTCCAATCTCTCTGGGTAACTAAAGCTCCTCATCCATGGGACCATTACCATGAATCTTTTATGCACTCTTTCTAATGCCTTCAACTTCCTTCCTAAAGTGTGGTGCCCAGAATTGGACACTCCCATAGCCAAGCTGCTCCAGTACAGCTACAATATTGACATTTATATAACAATGTGGAAAAATGCCCAGGTATGTCCTAACCACAAAAAGCAGGACAAATTCAATATGCCAATTGCTGCCCCATTAGTCTACTCTCCATCATCAGCAAAGTGTCGTTTACAGTGCTATCAAGTGACACTTACTCAGCAACAACCTGCTCACTGATGCTCAGCTTGGCTTCACCAGGACCATTCGGCACAGGCCTCATTAGAGCTTTGCTCCAAACGTGGACAAAAGAGCTGAATTCCAGTGACTGCCTTCACATCAAGGCAGCATTTGGCCAAATATGGAATCAAAGAAGCCCATTAAAATTGAAGTCAATGGAGGCGGTGGTGGAAGTGAATGTTTAAGCTGGTGGATGGGATGTCAACCAAGCAGGCTGCTTTGTCCTGGATGGTGTTGAGTTTCTTGGTGTTGGAGCTGAATTCATCCAGGCAAGTGGAGAGTATTCCATCGTACTCCTGACTTGTGTCTTTGGGGAGTCAGGGGATAAGTTACACAGAATTCCCAGCCTCTGACCTGCTCTTGTAGCCACAGTATTTATATGGCAGTCCAGTTCAGTTTCTGGTCAATGGTAACCCCTAGATGGTTGATCATGGGGGAACTCAGCGATGGTAATGCCATTGAATGTCAAGGGGCAATGGTTAGATTCTCCCTTGTTGGAGATGGTCATTGCCTGGCATTTATGCGGCACAAACGTTACTTGCCACTTGTCAGCCCAAGCCTGAATGTTGTCTCACTGTATAAAGGCATGGACGGCTTCAGTATCTGAAGAGTCGTGAATGGTGCTGAGCATTCTGCAATTGTTAGTAAACTTCCCTACTACTGACCTTTTGATGGAAGGAAGGTCATTGATGAAGCAGCTGAAGATGGTTGGACCTTGGACAGTCCTGAGGGACTCCAGCAGTGATGTCCTGCAACAGGGGATGACTGACCTCCAACAACCACAACCATCTTCCTTTGCACTAGATATGACTCCAATCAGCTAAAAATGTTCTCCCTAATTCCCATTGACTCCAGTTTTGCTCGGGCTTCTTGATGCCACACTCAGTCAAGGGAAATCACTCTCACCTCACCTCGGGAGTTCAGCTCTTTTGTCCATGTTTGGACTAAGACTGTAATGAGGTCAGGAGCTGAGTGGTTGTGGCAGAGCCCAAAATAGAAATTAAAGCAATAGAAAATAGCGAAAGCTCCCTCAAATTGGTTCTGACACACACTGCTAACTTGACTTAGTGGCAATTCCCTCACATTGAGTTTGCTTCACATTGTGCACCTGAAATAGTGAAAAGCCATTACCGGAGTGTCCCACTCACACTGTCTACTATAAATAGTGACACTCCCTGCCACCGAATCGAAGATGCTGATTCTGTCTCAAGATTCTGCTGACACTCATAAGCTACTCAAATTTCTCTCCCGTGGTCAGTGATATCATAAGACCGGTGTGATTGAATTAGATTATAGCCCTGTCGGTGTTTTGGAATTTTGTATTTATAGCAATTGTTTTATGCAGTTAAATATTGTGTTTCTCGTATATAAAAGAACAATGGCTCTAAATCCAATAAATCTGCCTGACTACCACTTAAACCATGAGATTGAACTTCAGATAATGTGTTAATCACCCCAAACCTGACCTTAGAAACAGTTAAATTCATCTCCAGCTGCTCGCTTTTCCCTGAGTTTTCTGGACAACTTCCTTATTTCCCAGTTGGAACAGAAAGTCTTGCTGTATATGTCATCTCTGAACAGCAACAGTAATATTTCCCACAATTATTGCACAAAAATTCACAATTTACCGATTATATTCCAGCAACTATCCCAGAGTGAGTTATGAACTGGAATCCAATTAAGGGTGTATATCTCGAACAACAGATACACAGGAGTGAATTAGAGGGCAGAGGTGCAATCAAAAAGGTTGCATTTTAAATAGAAGTATGACAACACAGAAGTGAGTAATAGGCTAGAATCTAATCAAAGGTTTGGGTGGTTTCTATCATTGTCTGCAGCTGTCCCTCGATTCGAGAATGATGTCTACTCAGGAATGTAAGTTTCTGCCCTGTGTCTTCATGTGACTGAACAGGCCGATTCTTGACCCACTGATCTTTGGGCACATGGGGCAGGAAGCCCCACAAGGTAGTGGGATATGGAGTGCAGGACTTGCTTCCTTTTCTTTCATCTCAGCTGTCGCTCTGCCTTATCATTTAGACACAGGTTCAAAGTGTGATGCAGTTTGATGAACAAGTTGTTGTAATTTTGAACGATTGATAGCAAACTCCTCCCAGGCATTAATGTCAATGCTACCGCGCTTGAAGGAGAGTTTCAGAGTGTCTCTGAAGTGTTTTCTTTGTCCTCCTCTGGAACGTTGTCCATTTGAGAGTGGAGGAAACAGGGCCTGGTGTGGGAAATAGTTTTTGGCCATCCTGACAGTGTCCAGCCCACCGCAGGAATTTTGGCTGAATGTTTGTGGAGCCTGCTTCAAGCAAGACACTAGCATTTGTTCAATGGTTCTCCCATTGAATCCAGAGGATGCGGCAGAGGCATTGCTGATGGAATTTCTCCAGTTCTCTTCCGTGTCGCTGATACACAGTCCAGATCTCACTGAAGTACAGGAGTGTGGTGACGATAACTACTCTCTACATAAAGACTTGTGTTGACTTGCGGAGATCTTTGTTGTCAAACAATCGCTGCCGTAGTTTGTAGAAAGCTGAGCTGGCGCAGCTGATCCAGTGTTGGATCTCCTCGTCAATGGTCTCTTTTGAGAGAGGTGGCTGCCTCGGTATGGGAAGTGCTCAACATATTCCAGAGTCTCTCATCATACATAGGAGGTGGAATATTTGGCTGACCAGCTGTGGGTTGATACATGAGTTTTGTTTTGGCAACATTCAAGGGCAGGCTGAGTTTCTTGTATGCAAAATTGAAGAGATTGAGAATGGCTTGAAAATCTGGTGCAGAGTGGGCAATGACACTGCAGTAGTCCACAAACTGCATGTCTATGGTGGTCAGTTTAAATTTGGCACACAGGTGACTGAGGTGAAAGAATTTTCATCCAGGTGACATTTAATACGGATCCCAGAGGACAGTTGCCCTTTGATAAGGTGAATAGCCACTGTCAGGTAGATTGCAAACACTATGGGTCTATCATACAGCGTTACTTGATATCAGTCCAGATTTTAAAGGTGGCTGTTTCAGATCTCCCACTCAAGACAGTTGCAGTCATAATCATCATGAAGCAATTGCAGGATTGTGATGAAGTTTCTTGGATATCCATATCTTTAGAGCACAATCCGCAGAGCCTTGCGATTAACTTGTAGTTTCTATATAGGATTAATGGATACCCGGGAGTGAATTACAGGCTGGAATCTAAAAAAAGGGGGTTTGGGTGCTTTATGTATAGAATACCAGATATACCCAGGAGTGAGTTGCATACTGAAATGTATTTGAGGAGTTCAGAGTGCTTAGTTATAGAAAAACAGTTAACTAGGAGTGAGTCCAGGGAATAGTCATGTTGTTTGGTGGTTTATATAAGAATAACAGATACCCAGGATTATGTTACAGGTTTAATTCAAATTGAGTAGTTCAAGTCGATTATATATAGAATAAGGGGTATAGGAACATAGGAGCACAGGCCATTCAGCCCGTCAAGCCTGCTCCACCATTCAATACGATCATGGCTGATCGAATGCTTCAATGCCTTTTACCCACACTATCCACATAACCTTTTATGTTATTGGTAATAAGAAATCTATCAATCTTTACCTTAAGCATATTCAATGACAGCTTCCACAATCCTCTGGGGGAGAGAATTCCAAAGATTCACAACCCTTTGAATAAAGAAATGTCTTCTCCTCTTGGTCCTAAGTGGCTTCCTCCTTATTTTCAAATTGTATCCCCTGGTTCTAGACTCCCCAATCAGGGGAAACATCTTACCTGCATCTACCCTGTCTATTCCTTTAAGTATTTTGTAGGTTTCAATGAGATTACCTCTCATTCTTCCAAATTCTAAAGAATACAGGCCCAGTTTCCCCAATCTCTCTTCATAGGACAACCCACCATCCCGTGAACAAATCTGGTGAACTTTCGTTGCATTCCCTCTGTGGCGATAATATTCTTTCTGAGGTAAGGGGACCAAAATTGCACACAGTAGTCCAGGTGCAGTTTAACCAAGGTTCTATACAATTGAAGTAAGACTTCACTACTCCTGTACTCAAATCCTCTGTGATAAAGGCTAACATTCCATTAGCCTTCCTAATTGCTTGCTGCACCTGCATGTTAGCTTTCAGTGACTTATGGACAAGGACACCCAGGTCCCTTTGTACATCTACACTTTCTAATCTCTTACCATTTAGGAAATACTCTACACATCTGTTCCTTCTACCAAAGTGGATAACCTTACATTTTTCCACATTATATAACATCTTCCATGTTCTTGCCCACTCACTAAGTCTGTCCAAATCCTCCTGTAGCCACTTTACATCTTCCTCACAACACATCCCTGCCGAGCTTTGTATCAAGTACTGAACTTGGAAATATTACATTTGGTCCCCACATCCAAACCATTGATATATATTGTGAACAGCTGGGGCCCAAGTACTGATCCTTGCGGTACCCCACTAGTCACTGCCTGCCAATACGAGAATGACTCGTTTATTCCAACTCCCTGTTTTCTGCCTGTCAACCAATCCTTAATCCATTCCAGTATATTACCTCCTATCCCATGTGCTTTTACTTTACTAATCAACCTCCTGTGGGGGACTTTATCAAAAGCCTTCTGAAAATCCAAGTATACTACCTCCATCGACTCTCATTTATCAACTTTGTTGGTAACATCCTCAAAAAACTCAACAAGTTCGTCAAACATAATTTCCCATTCGCAAATCCATGCTGACTATGCCTAATCAGATCATGATTATCCAAGTATCCATTTATCACATTCTTTAAAATAGATTATAGCATTTTCCCTATTACTGATGTAAGGCTAAGAGGTTTGTAGTTCCCTGTTTTCTCTCTTTCTCCTTTCTTAAATAGTGGGGTGACATTTGCTATCTTCCAAACTTCAGGAACCATTACAGAATCTATAGAATTTTGGAAAATGATTACCAATGCATCTACTATCTCTATAGCAACCTCTTTAAACACTCTGGGATGCAGAATATCAGCTCACATGGGCTTATCAACTTTCAGTCCCATTAATTTCTCCAATACAAACTTCTTACTTATACTAATTTTCTTCAATTCCTCATTCTTGCTAGTCCCTTGGATCTCTTAATCTTGGAGATTTCCTGCGTCTTCCTCAGTGAACTACCTCACTTTCAAACATAATGTAAAATTCTATCATATTATGATCACTCATCCCTAAAGGTTCTTTTTCAGCAAGATTATTAATTGACCCTTTCTCATTACATAATACTAGATCTAAAATAGCCTGTCCTCTAGTCGGCTGCTCAACATACTACTCTAGAAAACCATCCCTAACACACTCCGGATACCCGTCTTCCACAGCATAAGTGATCAATTGGTTTACCCAATCTATTTGCAGATTGAAGTCACCCACGATTACTGTATTGCCCATGCCACATGCTTCTCTCATTTCCTCACAAATACCATTCCCCACATTACCACTACTGTTTGGTGGCCGATAATCAACTCCAACCAATGTCTGCTGCCCTTTGTTATTTCTTAGCTCCACCCAAACAGATTCCATGCATTGTTCTTCCTATCTGGGATCCTCCCTTACTAATGATCCCATCCCTTTTTATCAGTGCAACTCCATCTCCATTCCCTTCATGTCTGTCCTTCCTAAATGTTGAATATCCTTGAATATTCAGTTCCCAGTCTTGATCATCATGCAGCCATCTTTCCGTAATGGCAGTTAGATCACACCCATTTACCTCTATTTGTGCCTTTAGATCATCTACCTTAGTGCGAAAGCTGCGCACATTCAGGTAGAGTGCCCTTAACTTTGTCTTTTTGACATCATTCATCATTCGAAGTATACTCAATGTTCTGCTTTGTTTCTCCTGCCTTCTAGTCTCACTACTACTTCCTGTTACCAACTTTACTTCTTTCCAATGTGGGCCACCCCTCAGGTTCCCACCCCTTTGACAAGCTAGTTTAAACCCACCCCAACAGCACTAACAAACCTCCCTATGTGTATATCAGTGCCAGTTAAGATGTAACCTGTCCAGCTTGTACAGGTTCCATCTGCACCAAAACCGGTCCCAATGCTTCAGAAATCTGATGCCCTCCCTCCTACACCAATTCTCCAGCCACATATTTCATCGATCAATCCTCCTATTCCTATGCCCACTAGCACGTGGCACTGGCAGTAATCCTGAGATTACTGCTTTGAGGTCCTGCTTTTTAGTTTCCTTCCTATCTCCCTGAAATCTGCTTTCAAGACCTCATCCCTCTTCCTACCTATATCGTTAGTACCAATGACCATGATTTTTGGCTGTTCCCCCTCCCCCAGAAGGATGTCCTGCAGCCGCTCCATGACATCCTTGACCCTGGCTCCAGGGAGGCAACACATCATCCTGGAGTTATGTTTACTGCCACAGAAACACCTGTCTGATCCCCTGACTATGGGATCCCATATCCCATATTGCCCTTCCATTCTTATTCCTTCCCCATTGTACAACTGAGCCGCCCATGCTGCCACAGGCTTAACTCTGGCTGCACTCCCCTGAGGAACAATCACCCTCATCAACATCCGAAATGGAAAATTGATTAGCAAACAGGATAGACACAGGGGCTCCTGCACTACCTGCCCGGTTCTCTTAGAGTGCCTGACGGTCACCCATTCCCTCCCTGGCTGTACACTTTTGACCGGCGTGACCACCTCCCTAAATGTGCTATCCACGTAGTCCTCTGCTTCGTAGATGCACAATAGTGACTTCAGTCGCCACTCAAGTTCTGAAGCCTGGAGCTCCAGCTTGTGCAGCTAGTGACACTTCCTACAAATGTGTCTGTCAGGGACACATGGCGTGTCCATGACTTCACACATACCGCAGGACGTACACTCCACTTTGTCGAGCTGACCTGCCATCCTGTAACTCTAAAAACGATTTATTACATTTAAAGTAAGTCAAATGAGTATAACAAATTACTAATAACAACTTTACTACACAAAATATAGAGACCAAGAAATCTTCAAATATTGTCCTTATCTTGAGGAGTTGACATGGATTTAATATCATCTATTTTACTTGGATCGGGATGTATGTCAGCGCTGGGATAAATAGAATTGAAGAAATTAATCTGCTGCATGTTGATGTCACATTTCAGACTATTGAACACCAATCCTTCATTACATACCGCTTACGTCAATAAGTGCAGATTATGATCGTGTTTTGTTTTTCCCACAACAGCAATGTCACAGAATCACACTGTGCAGAAGAGGCCCTTCGGCCCATCGAGTCTGCACCGACACCTGAGAAACACCAGACCTACCTACCTATTCCCATTTACCAGCAATTGGCCCATAGCCTTGAATGTTATGATGTGCCAAGTGCTCATCCAGGTACTTTTTAAAGGATGTCAGGCAACCCGCCTCCACCATCTTCCCAGGCAGCGCATTCCAGGCCATCACCACCCTCTGGGTAAAAAAGTTTTTCCTCACATCCCCCCTAAACTTCCTGCCCCTCACCTTGAACTTATGTCTCCTCGTGACTGACCCTTCAACTAAGGGGAACAGCTGCTCCCTATCCACCCTGTCCATGCCCCTCATAATCTTGTACACCTCGATCAGGTCTCCCCTCAGTCTTCTCTGCTCCAACAAAAACAACCCAAGTCTACCCAACCTCTCTTCATAATTTAAATGTTTAATCTCAGGCAACATCCTGGTGAATCTCCTCTGCACCCTCTCCAATGAAATCACATCCTTCCTCTAATGTGATGACCAGAACTGCACACAGTACTCCAGCTGTGGCCTCACCAAGGTTCTATACAACTCCAACATGACCTCCCTACTTTTGTAATCTATGCCTCGATTGATAAAGACAAGTGTCCCATATGCCTGTTTCACCACCCCACTAACATGCCTCTCCTGGTACAGTGCATGCAATTCAGTTCATGTGAACTTGAAAGAGACCCCGGCTAACAGATAGCCTGAGAAGGATTTGTTGAAAACAGTATCATCCAAATGGGGTACGAAATGTAGTAAGCTCTTGGGACTTCTCTGTGAGAAGTACTGACCAGTAACCATGCTTATCATCACGCTTCTGGAAGAATTTTTCACCTGCAAATCTCGGATTTAACTCTTCTAATGTGTGTATTTTGTAAAGACTTTTTAAAGCTGTGCTTAAACATCGTGGATTGAGGCATACTCTCAATGATCCGTCCCTCTACACTTTTGTGGTGGATCAGCTGACAGACTTGCATTCTCCTGCAAGTGCAATGCTGCAGCTCCCTTGAAACTGCCAATTTTGTCAAAATGGTCTGGATATTTTGATGTCAGGTCATGAACTGAGGTGATTGGAGTAGTTTCTGACGTTCAGCTGCCTTGTGATGTCTGACTGATTCCAAGGATTGTTACTAGTGTGAGGCCACAACATGCTGGTAGACTTATAATCGCTGGACCTTTAGTTTCTACTATGTAAAACATCTGTGACACCCAAGAGGATTGATTGTACTTGTACTCCAGGACAATGAAATTTGCACGTGGAATGAATGTGCTGCTATGTGCTGAAAGTTTCACAGCAGTAGGTTCAGCCATGGCTCTCCATGTCTGTGGATACATCTCTTAGAATTTGCGGGAGCAGTATGTTGGCACTTGCCCCTGTATCAATCTTGGTCTATAGCAAATAGTTACCAATTTTCTTAGGGAAGATAATTCAAATCTTGCCAAACACTATGGGCAGTGTGATAGTATTTACATTTTCCTCGAGATTGTCGGTATGAAACATGTGTTCCCTCACTAAAGGACATTAGTGATCCAGAAGGGTTTTTACAACAATTGCCAATGGTTCATTAGAATGAATCATAAAATGTTAGTATGCAGGTGCAGCAAGTGTTTAGGAAGACAAATGGAATATTGTCATTTATTGCAAGGGGAATGAAATATAAAAGTAGGGATATTTTGCTACAGTTGTATAGGGTATTTGTAGTAATTATGGTTTTATTTAGTGTGCAATGTACCTTTAAGAATAATACTTGTTAGTCTAGATCATATGATCTGTAATAACCAATAGGAGAGTAGCGCAGGCTACTTCCACAGAGTAGTAGAGTTGGAGTTGAAAGCACGTGTGTGGTTGTTGCTGATTATATTGTAAATAAATTTAATATTTCCACCCAAAAAATGTCTGCAGATCAACTCTATCATTAATAGTACACTTCGGCCACCCTATAACAGTATTATTGAGACCACATCTGGAGTACTGTGTACAGTGTTGGTTTCTTTATTTAAGAAAGGATTGGAAGCAGTTCAGAAAAGTTCACTCAACTGATACCTGGGATGGGCGTGCAGTGGGGTTATCTTATGAGGAAAGATTGGACATGCTGAGTCTGTATCAATTGGAGTTTAGAAAATTGAGAGATGATCATATAAGTTCCTGAGGGGACTTGACAGATCATGAATCTTTGGAACTCTCTTCCCCAGGGAATGGTGGAGGCTGGGTCAATGAATAATTTTAAGGCAGAGTTAGATAGATTCTTGACTAACAAGGGAGTCAAAAATTATCATAGTTAGGCAGATTATGGAGTCGAGGTCACAATCAGATTAGCCATAATCTTATACAATGGCAGAGCAAGTTCGAGGGGCCAAATGGCCTACCCCTGCTCTTAATTCATATGTTCATGCGCACATTTATCCTCTGTAGACTTGAGGTCATCCAAAACCCTACCTTCTGTGTTTTAACTTGCAACAATTCTGTTCCGCCATCACCCTGGGCTCACTGACTTACACAGGATCCTGGTTCAGCAATGCTCAATTTTAAAATTCCCATCCTTTTTTTACAAATTACCCTCGTGCCTCCCTATCTCTGTAATCTCCTCCAGCCTCACAACTCTCTGAGATTTCTGCACTCCTCTAATTCTAACCCCTTGAGCATCCCTGGTTTAAATTGTGCCTTTGTTGGTGGCCGTGCCTCCACATGTCAAGGCCCCAAGCTGTGGAGTTCTCTCCCTAACCCTCTCTACCTCTCTTTCCTCCTTTAGAATGTTCCTTAAAACCTATCTCTTTGGCCAAGCTTTTGGCTATCTGCCCCTAATATCACCTTATTGGCTCAGTGTCATGTTTTGCTTCATAATGTTCCTGTGGAGTGTCTTTGGATATTTTATTATGTTGAAGGCACTATATAAATACATCTTGTAATTGTCATTACAGGCTGGAATCTAATCGAGGGGTTCAGAGTGGTTTATATATAGAATAACAGATATGCAGGAATGAGTTACAGGCTGGAATCTAATCAAGGGGTTCAGGTGGTTTATACAGAGAATAACAGATACCCGTGAGTGAGTTACAGGCTGGAATCTAATCGAGGGGTTCAGGTGGTTTATACAGAGAATAACAGATACCCGGGAGTGAGTTACAGGCTGGAATCTAATCGAGGGGTTCAGGTGGTTTATACAGAGAATGACAGATACCCAGGAGTGAGTTACAGGCTGGAATCTAATCGAGGGGTTCGGGGTGGTTTATATATAGAATAACAGATACGCGGGAGTGAGTTACAGACTGGAATCTAATCGAGGGGTTCAGGTGGTTTATACAGAGAATAACAAATACCCGGGAGTGAGTTACAGGCTGGAATCTAAACTAGGGGTTCAGGTGGTTTATACAAAGAATAACAGATACCCGGAAGTGAGTTACAGACTGGAATCTAATCGAGCGGTTCGGGGTTTTTTATATATAGAATAACAGAAACCCAGGGGTGAGTTACAGACTGGAATCTAATCGAGGGGTTTGGAGTTGTTTAGATATAGAATAACAGATACCCGGGAGTGAGCTACACTGTTACAGACTGCAATCTAGTCCAGTTGTACTGTATATTTTGGGCAGAGGATGTCTTTTTTCCGTACAGTCTGGAAAGAGTGAATGAATTGAATCCAATTCTGAGTGGTCATAAACTAACGTCACAAAATGATCATTCTGAGTAGTGGTGAAAGTAGTAATGTAGCCCTGCTACTGCAGATGGTGCTGTTCCTGGATTGTGTGTTGAGATATTGTTGGGACAGTGCAGAGTGACATTGACTTCGAGTTCCTCATTGGTTCTGATCTTGGACCCTGATCTTGGACCCAATGACAACTCTGGCAGGGGTGCAGAAAGTGCGAGTTGTTCCAATGCCCAGCACTGGAATCTAGCAACAGAATTCACCATTCTTCCCAGAACAAACATAGCCTGTAATCTAACCAAAGGTTACAATATGTTCCCTGCAAGAACTGAAATACATAAAATAAATCTGGAGATTAAGTTACTGACTAATGTTCACTCGCGACTGTCTAATATTGATAATTCTCCATGAATTGTAAACATGGGTGAATGTGTTTCAGTCGTCTTATTATGGCATGGTTTCTGTGAGACTTGAGGATAAAACCTGTGTTCTGCAAGTTGACAGAATGAGTTTTAATTGTTTAATTGTTAAAAGTGAATTACTAGGAGGAAGTAATATTTATGTTCTTCGTACTTATGTGGTAGGACAGTGTATCTAACCCCGGACTGCTCTTTCGAGGGGGCTGCTGTACACAGCCTCCATCGGCTCTGCTCTCCTACATCCCAGTGCGGGAGAGTGAACAGGCAGGGCAGCTGTGTTACTGAAAGATGTGCGCGGACTGTACTTTCACTGAAACCATGTGCATTGTGCTAATGAAGGAGGAGCGAGCAGAGCGAGGAAGCCTTCCAAACGTCGGTGTGCACACGGGGGGGGGGGGGGGGAGTTGTAAATAAGGGGGAGGCGGAGTTGGGGGCGAAGTGCTGAGAGCCCTGGAGGTGTCTGCCTGTAAATGGCAGGTGGAGTGAGAGAGGTACCCTGCGGGTATTTCTGCAAGTTAAGTAGTGTTAAAGTTGGATTTTTTTTTTGTCGGTTGAAAAGGCAAGTGAGCTAATCCTGCTGTTTGTGTGTGAGGCAGAGTTGGACAGTGCTCCGGTTTGTAGCTGAATAAGGCAAAGAGAGAGAGCAGAGACAGCAAGTGGAGAGATAAAACTATTCTCCCTTTACAATATATCCCGTTCTCTCTCTCTCTCTCTGGGATGGGCACTTGAACTCCTCCAATCTTGGACTGCCTCAGCAGACTGTACCTCTGATAATTCGCTCTCTAACTTTCGCCCTGTGTGATTTTTACTCTTTTTCTGGGAGTTGGGAGGATTTCTTCCGCCTGGGGAGAGCCGGCTGCGGGCGCATGGTCTAGCCGAGTTGGAGTGCTCCCGGGGCGGCTGCTGCACCGCTCGCTTCCCGCTCCATCATTCGCTCCTGGCCGAGATGCCCCGGAATCACGCGGATAACGGCGGAGTTGCCGACGAGAAGCGGGTAGAGTTCGTGGGGCTGACGGCGGTGGAGAGCGGCTCCCCTAGCCCCGGGGACAGGCACCAGGGCAGCCGGCTGAGGCTGGCCGGGAACCCCGCGGATGGAGAGAGGCTGGCACTGGCCGGAGTGCCCGGGGACAGTGTGCAGAGTGCCCGGGTCGGGCTGCTGGGCAGACCGCTACCTCTCAAACACGGCAACAAGAGGAACGCCCGCTACCGAAAACTGCAGAATTACCTGTACAACGTGCTGGAGAGACCTCGCGGATGGGCTTTTATTTACCACGTCTTCATGTGAGTAACGAGCACCCACTCTCTCTGCACCATCAGGCCTCCAGCTCCCCAATATCTGCCCTGTCCTGCGCCAGTACCACCTGGTACAGAACAGGCGGTATTCCCGCCCGAAACAGCAGCTCCCACGCGTAGTAATCTTTACAAACTGTGCCCATGCCTATTCTGTTGAGAGTATATTTAAATGCACTAATTATATAATTTGATTGTGAATTTTATATCGCCCAGGTTTACAATGTTTATAAACTGTTCTTGAATTTTAAAATATATTTAAATATATATTGTATTTTAAATCTATGTATATTACAACATGTGCTGGTGTTTTGAGTTACAACTACAGAGTTCTCCTGTTTGGATGTTTTAAAGTATATAATTGTACAGGTAGTTTGATGGAGCAGTTTTAATGTCTCTAGTTTATGGGCTGTTGGTGTGTTTAAAGTGTGTGTAAGCACCAAGGTTTGTTTATTGTTTTTCTACTGCCTCAAGTTTAACGAAATTAGGTTCCAAATATTTATACAACAAATTACTCATAAAAAATTAAAGAATATTCCTTAATTTAAAATTTACTCCGAAAATGTCACATCACAGCGCCCTGTAACTATCTCCAGCTGAAATCTAACAGTTTGAGCTGTGCGCTTTCATCCAAATCTGTCCCATTCGGTGTGTTTGCCTGGAGACCGAGTGTTTGGAGCGGCGCACCGGGACATCTGTCTCACACTACCCACAACTAACAAGCAACAAAAGAGGCTTCACTCGGGACGTGCCACTGTCTCAAAACATTCTCTTTTACAAGGGTTCCAAACAGGAGTAACTTTATATGTGAGAGAAATGCGTTCGGCGGCTTGTGTGTACTTTAAAGAAATGTCGCTATATAAATGAACATTGTGTTGAAAGTATGTGTGAAGCATTGAACTTGTGTGTGACATTTAAATCCCATCAGTTGGTGTATATTACTCCGGGCTAGAAATAAACAGGGCATCTCATACCCAGCCTTGTTTGTCAGGTTGGACTATTCAATGTATC
Organism: Carcharodon carcharias; assembly: GCF_017639515.1. Lineage (NCBI taxonomy): Eukaryota > Metazoa > Chordata > Chondrichthyes > Lamniformes > Lamnidae > Carcharodon > Carcharodon carcharias. Next base: position 59,697,152 of record NC_054485.1, read on the forward strand.
ACTTGTGTTGGAAATAACTCCATACTCCCTTCAAATAAAACCATAATATCTCAAAGTAACCCTCTCTAATCGCGTTCCCACAGAAAAATCGCCCCCTCATCAATGTATTGATCTGCTGAGTTTATCATTGTTCCAGTCTCTGTAATGCTGGGGTAAAGTGATGGCTCAGATATCTTACTGCAAAAACTTAAATAAATTATTGAGAAGGAGATGGAGACAGGAAAGAAAGTTTCTGCCTGTTTGTAAATCCTAGCACAGGGATAGCCTTGTCCTATTGGCTACAGCAATAGTGAGATGCTCAGCAGCGGTGTTACTGTGGGCTCTGTGCCAGTCCCTGGCTGTGCCACACGCTACTGCAGGGTCTTTACAAAGTTCAGGAGTGACCTACCTGCTTGCTACAATTGTCACTGTGCCCACACTCACCTGTGCCTACACTCACCACACTCATGACAGTGGCTGCTCATGATCTTATCTGAGAGTGAACATGCTACTTTAGACCAGCAACAAACTTCCAGAACCAATAACCAGTTTCAGTTAGTGAATGTTATTAGAATGACGATGACAGTTGGGATTTTTTTCTGCCTCCCTTGCCCCAAAAAACCCTTTGAGAGCAATTGTGAAAATTTGAAGTCCAGCATTGTGCTGAAAAAGCCCAGTGGTTTGCGGACTGCCCTTTCCCCCCGGGACCCTGGTCCCAGGTCTGACCCAGTGGTTTGTGGACTGCCCTTTCCCCTCGGGACCCTGGTCCCAGGTCTGACCAAGACTAATGGGATCACAATGTCTTGTTTTCTGGCTGTGAGAGTCTGGAGTGAACCACTTTAGTGCAGTTTAAACTGACCTGCTGCTGGATATGGTGCTGGGTCAGCAGGAACTGTGTGAATGTGAAAGTTTCACTTTGAGTGTTTGTACCTGAAGACTGAGGTAAGAAATTGAAGATTTTACGGTGATGAAATTTCAGCTGCTGCTGGATGTAGATATTAGTTAAAAGCAGAGGAACCTTTTTTTTTAACGTTGTGTAGATTTTAGGGCACGGAACAGGCTATTCAGTCCAACTAGCCTGTGCCCTTGTTTATCCTCCATACAGGCCTCCTCCCATCCCTCTTCATCTTACTTTACCAACATATCTTCCTTTTCCCTCACATGTTTATCCAGCTTCCCCTTAAATGTACCAGTTATTCACCTCAAATGCGGTGGAGGCAGGTTCAATTGAGGCATTCAAGAGGGCAGTGGATGATTATTTAAATAGAAACAATGTGCAGGGGTACAGGGAAAAGGCAGGAGATTGGCACTAAATTAAAATGCTCAGAGAGCCAGACATGATGGGCCGAATAGCCTCCTACCCCGTAACAATTCTGTGCGATTCTGTGAAGTACTCCCTGTGGTAGAGAATTCCATGTTCCTACCACTCGCTGAGCGAAGGTTTTCTCCTGAATTATTTATTGGATTTATTGGTCATGATCTTATATTTATGACCCTCTAGATCTGACCACTGAAACTTCCTATTTTGTCAAAAAACATGACTTTGAAATGAATCATTTGTGCAGGTCAAAGGGATTCCTGAACATTAAGGGTGGTGAATAAGGAACACAGTATTTCATTATTCTCAACTGAGACATTTTCTTAACTCCTATCTGGTCAGAAATGGGCAAATTTCAGGACAAAAAAAAATTTTTAAATCTCAGAATTTTGCAATTAACAGAGGGAATCTGAAAAATGAACAATCTAAGGAGAAGTAATTCTGTACATGTTTAAAACATATAATTGAACAGTAACAGAACCCTGGCCTTTTTGCACTCTGAAAGAGACTAGTCAAGTTGGACCCAAGGAGGAGGGAGAGAATTGTGACAGCAACACTTACTCAAAGGCTTGATAAATGGGAAAGCTGTGAAAGGTGGCACCAACCAGTTTGAGAGAATGAAGATGTACTTTGGAGAAAGGGTGTGGTTGGGATGGGGGTGGGTTTGGAGGGAGGGGTTACCATGCTCCAATGCATAGATTTGTTGGGTCAAATCACCTTTCACTGTCCCTTAAAATTCTCATGTCCTAACTGATTATTTCTGCATCAAAGGTTAGGAAACTGATCAAAGCTCACTGGCATTCAGTATAGCAGACTGAGGTAGTCTGTGTCACAAGTTCAGTGTAGAATGATTTCAAATGAACTATAGTTCTTACCTCATCCAATCAGATTGCTGTTGAATTGTGCAATGGGAATTCAGAGAGTCAGAGTGGGTCTGCCTGACTTACTCATCCTGGTGAGTTCATTTCAAAATCAATCAAAAGCAGGTGTGTGTCAGTGTGTGTGTATGTGTCAGTATGTGTGCATGCTTTGGGTGTATGTAAGTGTGTGTGCTTTAAGTACGTGCGTGTGTGTTTGTATGTATGGTCTGCATGTGTGAGTGTATGCATGCGCTCATGAGTGTACGTGTGTGTGAGAATGTGTATGTGAGTGTGCATAAGCGGTGTTTCTGCTGTGTATGAATGTGATAGTGTAGGCGTGAGTGTGTGTGATTTTAAGTGAGTGTGTATGAGAATGGATGTGTGCTTTGGGTGTGTGGGTGTGTGTGTCTGCATGAGTGTGTGCGTGTGTAAGCATGCTCAGTGTATATATCCGTCATGTCTCTGTATGTGAATGTGTAGCTGTGTGTGTGCAAGTTTGTGTGTGTGTGTGTGTGTGTGTGTGTGTGTGTTTGCATGTGTACATGCACGTGTGCCCAGGGTATTATGGAATGGGCAGTGTTTTGTGTATATTGAAGTATTTAAAAGCTGTATTTTTGGCTTTTGGCTGCAGGTCAGCAGTATCCTGGATCAGTGTTGTGTGACTGAGCTGCAGCAGGAACCATTCCTGGGGCCGTGTTTCTCTTTCGGGGTACTTCCCAAGGTGGCCTGTCCCATTGGAGATACTGGCATCGGTTCCTTTCTATCACAGAATGTTATTGAAATCAGAACCGACAGGAATGTGATCAGCGAGGCAGGCTGCAATGCCTCTGAACTCGAAATCAGCACAGGGTTGATCATTCCTGCATAGGGCGCAGTAACGAAATGGAAATCTATTTTGGGGAGGAAATGCAGAAAAATACATTCAGCCTTTCTGGTTATTATTGGAAAACAGTCAGTTATCAGTCAAGGGCTGGTTCGAGTCCAAAAGGGACAAAGATAGCTGGGTGAGTATTCATCATAGGAAGAGTACTAAAGCTCCCCTATGTGCTGGGGCACAGATTGCACCCACAGGGAATGCAGCACTTACTGCAGGGTGCTAGAAAGATCAACATGAGTCATAACTCGGTCTTGGGGTTTGGCAGAGATCGAAGGTGAGGGCAGATGTTTGTGATGCCCATCTGGTGCATTCATGGGGAAGTGCTAACTCTGATTGGACATATTCCTGGAGATTTCATCACCTGATCTCCAGTCTCCAGCTGCCCTGCTTAGTTCAACA